>NW_006408574.1:17268975-17286129 GCF_000296735.1 Chrysochloris asiatica
TTCTTCTAGTTCAGTTCTGATCATCCAGCCACTGAAGCCAAGTCAAAGGGATGCTATCTGCAAGTATGAGTGTTCTTGTGCTTCTCACCTCACTTCATATCA
This sequence comes from Chrysochloris asiatica, assembly GCF_000296735.1. NCBI lineage: Eukaryota > Metazoa > Chordata > Mammalia > Afrosoricida > Chrysochloridae > Chrysochloris > Chrysochloris asiatica. Next base: position 17,269,078 of record NW_006408574.1, read on the forward strand.
GCTGCAGGCTTTACTCTGCTCTAGTCCTCTGTGGCCATGTCCCTGTCCCTGGGCCCAGGAGTCACCAGGTCTCACCATTCTGCTGGCTAATCAGGTCTTAATCCAGGCTGACAGGAGTCTATTGAATGTGATCAGACTTAGCTCACAACTTCATTGCTGTTTTTCCCCCACTTCCCCTTATCGGTAGACCAACGTGGTCACCAGCAAGCCCATATGTATACACAAGCCTGCTCGTGTATTCCCCTTGAGTTTCAGTCTTGGAAGGGGGGTTGCCTTGAGGGGACCCAACTGCTTGCCTTGATGGCTCCCTAGTGAATAACTTGCTTGTTCTTGTAGTAGTCAGACAGCCATTATTGTTTTTTTTTATTTTTCCTGTTGGTCTTTCTTTCACGAAATATCTTTTGTTCTTTTAGCCACTCCAGGCTGGCCTGCTTGTCCTTTCAAGTGGAAATTTCCCACCTCAGAAGATTTTGGATGGAGATCAGGATTCCACCTATGGTCTTATGCAATGCAAAGGCTCCACAGGAAGAGAGGCAGACATTTTCATCAGATAAATATACAAACCAACCAACAAAAAAAACCCACAAAGTTTTCTTGAGAGGAACATTGTTGTTACTTGTCACCAAGTTCCTGCAACTCATGGCAAAAACAAAACAAAATAACACCAACTTCATGATCACTAGCAGGCTCAATTCCATTCATGTGGTCATTGTGTATCTTGAAGGTCTTCAAACTGTCTAGAACCAGTACAATCATGGCCCATGTAGCAAAATTAGCACAGACCCAAATTTGTAAATCATTGTTGGTACTGGTAATCAGAACCAGAAAAATTAGTTTGAATCCCTGAAATAGGAGACTCAGAAGAGGTATACTGAGAACTTTCTGGAGTCTGATGTGTGATGCTAAATTACTGTCTGGCAAGTCCGTGGAGGAAAAACACGCATTGAAAGTACTGCAGTTGGCAGCCATCTTTGCACCTGCACCTCAGTTTCTGACTGTTGAGCAAGAGATCTGGTTGCTATGCAACAGACACACTGGCCTTGCTTATAAGAGGGAGATTCACCTCCTAACAGGCTGTTGATCTATAAGTCTTCTTGTTCTGGTTATTGCTTCAGTTCACCCATATTTTACAAATTTGTGTCTGTACCAGCTTTGCTTCATTGGTCATGACTCAGCTGGAAAGGACCAGTTCAAGACTGTGGATATTTGAGTGCCTACTAATCAAGGAAGCTCATCTTCCAAAATCCATAGGATTTTCAACCATTAGTTTTCACAGGTACATCTCCAGATCTTTCTTCCTAGTCAATTTCAGTCCAGAATCTCAGCTGAAAGCTGTTTACAATGGGTTGATCCTGCTGGTATTTGAGATACTAGTGGCATAGTATTCATCATCATAGAAAATTACAAGCTACCACAGCATGACAAACTGACAGATTGTTCCTGTGTTGTTGCTGTTGACTTTGCTCAGACTCACAGCAGTCATATAGAAGCAGAACAAAGCACTATGTGGTCCTATACCATTCTCACAACTGCTGTTTGTCTGAACCTATTGTTGCAACCACTGAGTCAATCCACATCATAGGGTATTCCTCTTGTTCATTGTCCCTCTGCTTTACTAAGTACAACGACCTTCACCCGGGAATCATCCCTTCTGATGACATGTTCAAAGTAAGTGAGACAAAGTCTCTCCTTCCTCAGTTTAAAGGAATATCATAGGGGCACTTCTTACAAGATTGATTTGTATCTTCTTCTGGCAGTCTATGGTACTTTCAGTATTCTACACCAACAGCAAAACTCAAATGCATCAATCCTTCTCTACTCTTCCTTATTCAGGGAACAGATTTCAGATGAAAATAAAGTCATTGAAAACCACTTGGGTCAGGCACAACTTAGTCTTGAAAGTGACATCTTTGCTATTTAACACTCGAAATAGGTCTTTTGCAGCAGATTTGTTGAAACATTTCAATTGGCATTCAGTCAATGATTGTGCCTTGTTTTTCACTAATGCCTACAGCGCAGCTTGGACTTTTTCTCTCAAAACCATTGGTTCTTGATCATGTGCTACCTTCTGAAATGGTTGGACATTAATCAATTATTTTAACAGATAATACAAGTCAGCATGCCTGTATACTGTGGATATAGTTTAGTTTAAAAGCATTTTCTAAGTCACTTCTATTTTCTTTCTTCCTTTCATTTTCTTTCTTTTTTTTTTTTTTTTTTTACGAGATTTCTGATAATACAAATGGCTTCAATGATTTTATGATTAGGTAAGAAACTGGAAAGAAAGGCTGTGTCATGTGATAATCTAAGGTGATGTAGAAGGTATAATAGAATTGTAGTAGTAATATTAAGAGTACTAATAGCTCTTCAAGATACTAAATAACTGTCTATGCTAGTCAGCATACATTATTTCTAGTCCTCTCAATATTCCTGAAATTTATCAATTTTAATTATCACAGGGGAAGACCTCTACAAAGTATTAAAAAGCAAAGATGTCAGTTTGAGGACTAAGGTGGGTCTGACCCAGGCCATGGCATTTTCAATTCCATCAGATACAAGTGAATGTTGGACAATGAATAAGGAAGATCAAGAAGAATTGATGTACTTGAATTGTGGTGTTGGCAAAGAATATTGACAATACCATGGACTGACTACCAGAAGAACAAAGGCTCTGTTTTGGAAGAAGTACTGCCAAAATGTCCCTTAGAAGCAAGGATGACGAAACTGCTCTCTCACACTTTGGACATATTAACAGGAGGGACCCGTCCCTGGATAAGGACATAATGAATGGAATAGGAGAGAGTCAAAGAGAAAAAAGGAAGACCCCAAATGATTGACTGGCATCAGTTGTGAAGACGGCACAGGCCTGGGCAGTACTTCGTCCTGTAATGCACAGGACTGCTATGAGCTGGAACCTACTCAACAGCAGCTAACAACAACAGTCACTCAAAGAAAAAGAAAATAGATCTCAGGGAAATACACTGGCTTGTACTGTATCATGTTGGTCTTATATGGATTCAAACCCAGGAATAGCTGATGCTCGGTTCCACTTCCTTCCCATCGTATCATTTTATCCATTACATGTGAAGTATCCCTAGATACACACAGACCTCAAAAGACATGTATGTCTAACAAGAACTAAACAGTTTACTGTTTTTCCTCAAATATAGGAAACGCAAGAAAGAGCACTTCTCTTGCCATGAGGGGTAACAGAGCCCAGGTCCTGAGTGGGTGATTCATCCCCTCCCACTGTTCAGTTTTAGGCAAGTTACATGCCATCCCTGTCATTCAATTTCTTCTTCTCTGAAATGAAGGCAGAAATAATCTTTACTCCATATGTCTTTTAGAGTCTTCATATCTCATACTTTAGACATTTTATCAAGAGGGATCAGTCCATGGAGAAGGACATCATGGTACGAAAAGCTAAAAAAAAAAAAAAAAAAAGAAGAAGAAGAAAGAAGACCCCTAACAAAATGCATGATGTAGACAGGGGCTGTCGGCACATCTACCATCTGTCCCTGGGACCTAGGACGGAACATTATTCTTAGGACCAGATGCGTTGGCCTGATTTCTCAGACAGAATAAAAGTGTGAAATGTTGTTTTTAAGTTCCATCGAGTCAGTTCTGATTTACAGAGACCCTGTATAGGGTTTCTGAGGAATGGCTGGTTTGAACCACCAACCTTGAAAGCCAAACTAACCTTGTGGTCCAGTGCTTATCCTACAGCACCACATGAGGACACATGAAATGATCCCCCTTTTATTGGTCATTTTGACTCAAAGTATATCTCATAGCAGCTGGTGAGCTACCAGTACCTCTTGCCCTGAGCACATGACAAATATATGCATTATTGGGCACTTGGTCAACCCCACTACTCTATATGTTCCCAGCAGGGAAGCAGTGGGGTTCTCCTTCTACAACATATACGGGGTTCATGCAGACCTCTTTCTGAACTGGCTACAGCAAGAACCACTGGTCATGAGGACCACTACTGATGACCACTTTTGAAGTTGACCTTGCTCTGTCCCTTCTTTTGTTAGGAATGCATTGTTCCAGCCAGTGCCTGCATGTGCCATACCTTTCTTTGCAATTCGACTTGCAAACTTTGGGGTGGATTACTATTCTTCATCTGATGGGACTCTTCATTAAAGATTGTAACAGGTGTCACTTGCTCAATAGATTAACAGTTAAGATTCACAAGGTGCTTAGAACAGTACTTGGTGTGCATTAAGAACTTATAATTATCTGTTCAAGAAATGAAAACAATCTTCAGACTAAAAGCAAGTATGTCAATCTTAAAATGAACCACAGTGAATTTTAACTTCATTCAAAATCCTAACAAAATACCTGGGAAATGCAGACAAGATCGTTGTCTTATAGCTGCTATCTTACTTATTTAGTCCTGTTGTTGTTGTTGTTGTCAACTGCACATGAGTTGGTTCTGACTCACACCCTGTATAGGATTTCTGAGGAATGGCTGGTGGATTTGAACTGCCGACCTTGTGGTTAGCAATCCAGTGCTTATCATAGAGTGCCACAGATACCACAAGTGGACATCTTCATCAAGCAGCAATTTAGTTTCTCACTGTAGGAGGCTGTAAGTCCAAAATCAGAGTGCAGATCTAGGGAAAGCCTTTCCTTTGTTGGTTGTTGGGAAAGGTCCCTGGCTCCTTTCAGTATCCATAGGAGCAGTATTTCTGGAAGATCTCCATACACCTTGGCACCAATCTTTCCCGGGATCTATCCTGACTCTTCTATCTTAGTGGTAGTGGGTGTCTCTGAGCTCAGCTCACTTCTTTCTCCTTTTATATCTCACAAGACATTGACTCAAGATCCAACCTAATCATGAATATTGCATCTGGCCTCATTAACATAACATTGCTGTTGTTGCTGCTAAGTGCCGTCAAGTCAGTTCTGACTCATAATGACCTTATATAGGTTTTCCAAGGAGTGGCTGATGGGTTTGAACTGCCGAACTAGGGGCTCAAACTGACTTTGCAGTGCAGCACCTTATCCTGCAGCACCATATCAATACTCCATTACATTAGATTAGAGATGATCACATCAAATTACAACAGATCCCATCAGATCATGGGGGTAATTGCATCACATTAGATCTTATCACAGAGGTGAGGACTGCACTGAAACTGCTAACCCACTGAAAATCCTGGCCAAGCCAAGTTGACACAAAACCTTAAGTGTCACTCTGCTCTACTCCTGAAATATGACTGACAAGCTTAGACACAGCTGTCTACTCACAGTCTTGATTAAACCTTTTAAGTCCTATTCTTCAATATCAAGAATTATTCAGGTAATATTCAAAGAGTGGTCCCACAGAGGTACTCACCCGTTCAGCTAACATAGGACCACGATGCTATTCTCAGGGATAGTAACCAGGAATCAAATTAATGTCAGCGTACTTAGCAGGGTCTGTGTATTTTGTATACAATTACCCACCACATGCTGGAGTGAGGCAACTCACTTGCTGTGTTAATTGGGTAAATCGCCTTTTTTATTTCTCAATCCGTCCGTTTAGTCTCAGCAGTTTAGGCCATTTCTGAGAAATATCAGAGAGTTAAATAAAAGGTAAGTTCATTTTTTAAAAAAGTAAAGTCATTTAAGTTTCCCCCAGATAGATGCATTAAAAGTACAGGTTCTTACGCTATTATTAATATTTCTCAAAAGATTATTGCTGTCAGACTGCATCATCACTAAGAGATTGGAGTCTTCAACTCTTATCAAAAGTAACAAATGAAAACCAAGAGCCTGGAATTCACCAGCCAGATGCTCAAGGATATCTAATTCTGGCATTGAACATGATTGGGTGGTAGAGTCATCTTTTGACAGAAGTGAGAAAAGAAGCAAAAGTTTTTCAAGAGCTGTGGTCAAATGCTGCCTGGCAATCCTGTCCTATAGTCCTCACACCATCCTCGTGTGGTGCTGTGGGGGAAGGCGATGAACTGCAAAGTTGGTTTGAATGCAAGGTCAGTGGTTCAAGCTCACCAGCCGCTCCCTGAAAACCCTATACAGGCTATGGGTTGGAACCCACTGAATGGTACTTAACAACAATATCTACACATTAGTGAGAATACAGCACAAATGCTCCTAGAAGAATGGGTATCTGGACAAAACTGTCAGTGAAGTCACTGTTTATCAGTGTAGTCCATTTTCTACACTGGACTTGAATTGTTCATGCCTCTCTCCTCTAATTGTCCCCTTTTCTTAGAACACAGCCTATGCTGTTTGGGGGGCCTATGTGGTGTAAACCGTTTACATTCAGCTGCTAACTGAATGGTTGATGGTTAAACCCATCCAATGACACCACATAAAAAAGGCCTGGTAATCTTATTCCATTTAGAGAATTCTATGGAGCTGTTCTACTCTTTAACACACGACGTCTCGATGAGTCAATACCAGCTCAATGGCAACAGGTTTTCATGATGTTTTTTAATATTGTTTTTATTCAGCCCCACTCCAAAACACATGGTTTAAACAAACTATGAAATGGGTTCTATACTAATATGAATCTAACATCAACATTAGTTCTTAAAATACACATTGTTGTTGTTGTTGTTAAGTACCATGGAGTCGATTCTGAGTCATAGTGACCCTACACAGGGTTTCCAAGGCTGTAAATCTTTATGGGAGCAGAAAGCCTGATATTTCTTTCGTGGAACAGCTGGTAGTTTCGAACTGCTGACCATGAGATTAACAGCCCGTATCATAACCACTACACTACCAGATAACAGGTTTATAAATTCTCTTAGTTTACATTTATACATATTATATAGGTAAATCCATTGCTCATTCTTTTTCATCTAGAAAAACACGGACTGAGAATTTGCAGAAACCCTGGAATTCTTCTCTATATTTCTGTGGTATAATTACACATGTATTCTTGGATTTTTTTGTGGTTGTTGTTTCATAGTAGATCTACTATCTCTTCACCCATTTCACACCCATTTAATGAATATTCCTTAGCCTCTGGATAGTTTGTAAACAAGACAGACACAAGCCCACTGACATGGGATTTAAAATCTAGCAGAATTAATAACATAAAAGTAGTAGATAAACAATTACAACTGTGGTAAATACTATGAAGTAATTCAAAGTTACTGTGAAAATCAATAATGGGGTAACTGGTCCTAGATTCCAATAAAACAGAAGCTTTACTAAATAAAAAGTAGCATTTTGGCTAACATGTGAGAAAAAAATAGAAATGAAATAGGATGGAATGTTTTTGGCTGAAAGAACATGAGTAACTCTTTGGAATAATCTAGGATTATGTCACAGAGCCTTTCACAATAACGTTTGGAGGGGTGTGATATATATATATAAAAAAAAATATATATATATATATATGAAAACGTTTGTGCATATAGTCTCACCCAGAAAGTGATCAAAACAGTGGGCCATAGAAACACTGTAGTATAGAGTGAGAAAGAAAAATGGGAGACTACAGAAGGATTGAGGATTTGGAAGTAGCCACAGAGTTGGAGAACAATCTTGGAAGGGGCAGTTACAGATACAAGGTCTTGTCAGAGAATGAGTATTTGAACTAGTGTTTTCAAAGGTAGTAGTTTGGGGTAATGGAAAGATGAGTGACAGAGATTAATTGCCAGAGATGTCACAGACAAGCAGAGAGTTGAGCTCTAAGAAGTTAAGTGTTGAATAAGTCATCCAAAGGGATACATATCACTGTCCTAACATAAAGTTGAAGTGCAGAGACAGAGAGTAAGTCATCCATCAGTTTCCAACCCATGAGGGGAAGGGTCTAGAAGTTCTGTCAGTGAGAGAGTACTGGACAGGAGAGATGGAACGACCAAGTGACAGGAGCAGCGGCAGGAAGAGTTGTTAAGGTAGTTATTACTTATTAGGTATGGCATTTTCAACCAAGAAAACCATGGGTCCCCTCCTCTTGAATCTGAAACTATATGTGTGATAGGAGAAATGAACAGTGGCCACCCCAGAGGCTTGAAAAGAAAGTGGACTCCTTAATGGAAAGATGACATTCAGTAAAGACAATGAAGGTAAGAATTGGATGATGTATCAGAGCTAGTTGGCTTTTTTATTACTTCTATTATTGATTTGTTTTGTTTATCTGTTTGCTTAATATCATGAAGTGGAAATTTCAGACATCAGAGTGGAAAGCTTTTAGACAAAAGGAAGTCCTTGGGGAACTGGGTTAGAAGCTAGAAGCAAAAATAATGCGTGGCATTTCAGAAGAGGAAGAAGGCCTGAGTTTACCATGGTATGCATTTCTGTGTACTGACCAAGGAATTCCCGGGTGGTGTCAAAAGTTAACATGCTCAGCCACTAACCAAAACTTCAGAGGTTCAAGTCTACCACTTGGAAGAAAGGCCTGAAGATTTACTTTTGAGAACTTGGCAACTGATACTGCTACTAACCAATGAGGAGGGAGATTGTAGTCATTGTTTGTTGTTATGTGCTGTTGGTTTCCCAGGAGCAGCTGGTATGTTTGAACCATCGACCTTGTGGATGGCCATCCTGTATTTATCGTACAGTGCCACATCAGGACTGCTAGGCAGGGTGAATTTAATCACAGAAGTCTGTTGGAGATGTCGGATATTTGGATTTAAGAGAATTCAACCAGAAGGAAGGCCCTGTACTTTGCTGTGGTTGGGAGATAGCTGTTCGATTTTGTTCACATGTATTGACATCTGTGTTGTTGGAAGGGCAGCCACCTGAAGTGAACGAAGTAATGCCTCAGCACTGAGTCTATGCCTCCTTGGGTGTAGTCCAGAAGCCTTAGTGAAAACTTTGTTCATTTCCAACTTCGTTCACAGTGCAAACATGAGGTGACATAGGTCTGGTGGTAATAATCTTGGGCTCTGCCAGTCTAAATGGAGCTTCTTCTGTTAGTGAATTGTGAGGCAGTGTGAAGATACTATGGAAAACTTCTTTTTTTCCATTAAGCTTGAGATAGAGGCTTGTCAGTTGGTACTTGGATCCCTTCTTATCCTTTTCTTTTCTCCCTCATTGATGCTGGAAGCCTGGGAACTACAGTTGACTCCGCTCCCAGCAGAGGACCAAAAACAGCTTGGTTTCCACCAATGGCATGCACCGTTTCATACAAAAGAGAAAAAGCATCACGTCTCTGCCATTGATGGGCATGTGGTATAACAAAGCTGAGATTTTGCTGGAGCCTTCAGATTTTTCTCTATAAAACACCCACACCTCAATACTGCAGGCAGATATAACCCTGCCACAATCGTCTGTAATGTCTGATCTGGGCTTACTTGGAGTTTCTGAGTCTTTGAAATCCTGGGTTGAACCCAAGAACTCGTGCTGACCTGTGCTTTCGCTCCAACAGCATTGCTAAAGGATTTATAAGTACACATTTCACCCTGTTTGATCCCTTACTGCTTAAATTACCTAGAGTGAATTTTATTTAACCCACTGAACCCTCACTGACATTACTTCCTATACCTTCTACCTACTGTGTTTGATTCTGCTCTTTAACCAAGAAAAATAACTAGAATCCTTGCTTCAAAAGACACCTCTAAAGATAAAACTTACACTCGTTCCTTTTACGTCTTTGTCTTGAATTAAAGTTTTTGAAGGGTTTCTTAAATAGCTTCCATTTTTTCACCACTTATGTTGTCAGTGTCTTTGTATTGTAAAAACTGAATCTTTGTAAAATATTCAAATCTGTGTGCGGATATTGTATGTATCAATATCAACTAACAGAAAAAAAACCCAGCTTCTCCAACAATATTAAATATTACTCTCAGATACTTTCAACTTGTCCTATGTTTATTTCTGTCTTCTAACATTCTTCACTTATAAAACTGTACTTATTTTTTTACTTATCATTTCATCGTTGGATTCTGATCATAGTTCAGAATAGCTTAGATCTTTTTAGATTCTGTTTCTGCCACCCAATTTCAAACTCAGTGGATTTTATAAATATTTACAAGTATAATCAATCCACCAATGACTTCAGTAAAGTTGCTAATGAGAATATTGAGTGACTTGTGTACTATAATACTGATCTGAGTGTGTCAAATAAAATAGATTCCTAATCTATACTCAATATTCTGCATAATTATGTTTTCTGGTAGGTCTTGCATGAAAATAACAAGTATCATTATATAAGAAATAAAGTTTTAAATCTAAAAAAAAAAAGACTATAGCTTATCATTTATCTAGACTTCATTCTGCAAAGCTTTGGTCTAACATGAATTTAAATGAGTCCCAAATGAATATATTTTTAATACAAATATTCTTCCATTTTGTTAATGCTAAATTCTTACAATTATCTCTTAATATAGAGGACAGAGGGCACTATTTGTATTATAACAAGTACACAAATGAGAAGAGATAACCTATGAAGGCAACGACCAAATCATGCTTGTCACTTTGAAGTCCTGATGGATATTTGGTTTGCAGTACAAATGTGTCTCTGAACCACTATATGAATGGACAGTGCAGTATCTGACTGTAGTTTTACCCAGGAAAGCCTCTAGGACTGATCTGGAATCAGATATGTGACCCTACTTCCAAAAGATCAGTCACAGCAAGATTTTTGAAAGCACCATATGATCACAAATAAAGCACATGTTTAACTGAAAACATTTGGGATTTCAGACAATAGGTAACAGACAATGACCAAAAGTGGAAACCTAATTTTACCTCTCTTTCAGCCATGCTTTATTATTCAGCCCAAGGAAGACTGCAGAAGATTAGATCGTGTGAATTATGGTGCTAGCGAAGACTACTGAAAATACATGAACTGCCAAAAGAACAAAGAAATCTGTCTTGGAAGAAGTATATCCAGAACGGCCCTGAGAGGTAGGATGGTGCTACTCTGCTTCACATACTTCAGCTGTGTCATCAGGAGGGACAAGTCCCTGAAAACGGCATCTTGCTTAATAAAGTAGAGAGTTAGTGGAAAAGAGGAAGACGCCCAGCAAGATTGCTTGACACCTGGCTGCAGCAATAGACTCACACACAATAGCAATGGCCAGGCGAGTGGAGGACTGGGCGCTGTCTCGTTCTGCTGTGATGGGTCATTATGAACAGTACCTTACAACAACATCCATGGTGATAAAGATTCTTAATGTTATGATAAGCTTAAATCACAATATATTTAACGAAACACCATCTAGTCCGTACCACCCTGACAATTGTTTGGCCACTGTGTCAGTCCATCTCACTGAGCGTCTTCCTCTTTTCTGCTGATGCTCCACTTTACTCCGCATGATGTCCTTCAGGAACTGGTCCCTCCTGACAAAACATCCAGAGTCTGAGAGATAAAGTCTCACCATCCTGACTTCCAAGGAGCATTCTGGCTGCATTTATTCCAAACCGTATTTGTTGATTCTTCTGACAGTCCATGGTACTTTGAATACTTTCTCCAACACAATGAATCAAATTAATTAGTTCTACAATCCCATTTTAAGAGTCCTTTTTCAGCTGGTAGCCCATACACTGTACCTTTCACACATCCTTGCAAATCTCTCCCAAACTTAACTTGGCTAGGGGATGATAACATTCTCAACAAATTTCTTTTTAGAAGTCATGTTGTTGTTGTTGTTAGGTGCCATCGAGTCGGTACTAACTCATAGTGACCTTATGTAAAACGAAACGAAACACTGGCCGATCCTGGGCCAACTTCACTATCGTTGCCACACTTGACCCATTGATGCTGCCACTTTGCCAATCCATCTCGCTGGGGTCTTCCTCTTTTTCTCTGACCCTCCACCTTACCAAACATGATATCCTTCTCCAGTGACTGCTCCCTCCTGACAATATGTCCAAAGTACGAGAGACGAAGTTTGGCCATCCTGGCCTCCAAGGAGCACTCTGGCTGCACTTCTTCCAACACAGATCTGTTGGTTCTTTTGGCAGTCCATGACACTTTCAATATTCTCCTCCAACACCAGAACTCAAAGGCATCAATTCTTCTGCGGTCTTCCTTATTCATTGTCCAGCTTTCACATGCATATGAGGTTATTGAAAATACCATGGCTTGGGTCAGATGCACCTTAGTCCTCAAGCTGACATCTTTGCTCTCCAACATTTTAAAAAGGTCTTGTGCAGCAGATTTGTGTAATGCAATACGTCATTTGATTTCTTGACTGCTGCTTCCATGGTGTTGATAGATGATCCAAGAAGTCATAGATAAACATATTATCCAACTCTGGACAAATATTTACTGCTCTCTAGAAGATTTCTAGAAAATGAATACTTCAAACCCAAAGAATTTCCTGGCTAGAAATTTGATGGAGAAATCCCACATCACACAATATTCACTATAGTAGCAACATAAACTGAACCTAGACTTAATGCTTTATCTATTCTTTTTTGTCTTTAATTTAAAAATCCAGAGGAAGAGATCGAAAGTGTTCATAATTCTATGACTATAAGTAAAAGAGTATTATATGAATAGGAAAAGTACAATATGTTCACACATGCATGTGGAGTAGTAATTTAGGTATTGGAAATGGAATATACAGGACAACTAGCTTTTCCATATTCTTTAAGCAGCTTAAATAACAAAAATAATTATTTCACAAGCTACAAAAGCACCTCATATGAAAAAGTAACATGTAAGTGAATTTTGCTTTGTGATACAGCTAGGTTAGCAAGGAGAATTGAAAATTTAATGCTGACAAGTGGGAAGCAATATGTTGTAAAAGAAAACCACAAGCATAGTGTCATATAAGAAGATTCACATATAAAGTGAAATACTTATTTCGGCTTTTCAAAACACAATCCAGTAAAGAAATCTACACAGAGGTAAATTAGAAGAGATTTGAGTAATCATAAATGTTATGAGATTCCTGTTTTAGTGATCAGCTAGCTCTGTTTCTAAATTTGCAATGAAGATACAGTAGGTGGACTCAACAAGAACATAAGATGATTTTTATCTAGGGTAAGTGGCATGAACTATGAGCGAGCAGGAGATGAAAAAAAAAAAAAAAAATGCAGACCTTAAATCCCCATAGCCTTCACAAAGATGGTGTGAGGAGTTTTACAAGAAAGAATACTAAATATAGACTGGTATCATGCCAACCTCAAATTGCTATATTCAGCTCAATAGAAAAGAACATTCATGAGGATGAAAATATTCAGCAAAGATGTCAAAAAGAACTGTTTTAAGGAAGCATAAAAATTACATGGCAATTCTACATAAAGTCGCTTGTGAGAATAAATTCACCGCAGTTAGTCATAAGAGAAACAAACCACAATGATAGTGAGAATTTTACAAGAATGAAATACAGTCCTACATGCCTTTCATCAGGTTTGCTTGTGGGCATGAAACTTTCTTGAAAACTAAAATGCAGCAGTGACAAAAGTGCAGAGAAAGCCTTATTTCCTCTTATTGAATATCTAGGAAACAATAAGGGACTGTTAATCCTGACATCTTTCTTCAAATAACACAGAAAGAGCAAGATAGATAACACACAAACACACACAGACACACACTCAACTTCATCATGAGTGTTTCTTGGTAGTCAATATAATAAAATGTTTAGATCTCTACTAGTGTCAATTTCCAAAGTGTTTCTTTATTTCGTTTTAACCCCATACCAAGTTAAATCAACCCCCTTTCTTTTATCCTTTGCATTTTACGTGAAAATATCTTGGCTGTTTCTCTCTGAAATTAAGATATAAATAAAACAGTCTCTTTCATACCAAGAACCTAGAAATGTTGCCTTTTATAAATAGAGTTGGTGTTATAATTTTGAGGTGATATTTACCACTAATAAGAAATCACTTCAAGTGTTATTAAATCGATACAGTGAAATGGTGAAGGCGGAAGCATCAAGAGACCCATCATGACGGATGATGCATAACCAAGTTGGAGCAGCTGACAATCCAGGATCCTTTTCTCAGTCCCACAACAGTTCCTCTCTAAGGATGCATTTCCCATGGATGGGGAACACTGAATGTTCGTCACCAAACAATATGATTGAATAAACTGCTCTTTCTACAAGTATTTAGACAGCAGGTAATCCAGTGCCCTGGACTTAATAGAGGCTCGATAATCATGACTTACCAACTTGGGTTTTCTAAATGTTGATGGTATATATAGCATTGTGAGTTCAAGCCAGCCAGTAGGTATGTCCTAAACACAAAAACAACAATAATAATGAAGAGAAGGCAGAGGATCAAACATTTGAGGAGCATTTCATAAAGGAGTAGGCTGCCTGAGGTCTGTCAGTTAGTCATACTGTGGTAACTTGCATGTTGCTGTGATAGGAGAAGCTATACCACTCGTATTTCAAATGCCAACAGTGTCACCTACAGTGCACAGATGTCATTGGAGCTATCAGACTAAGGCAGAGTTAGAAGGAGGAGTTGGTAATCTACTTCTGGAAAAAAAAAAAAAACCTGGCCAGGGAAAACCTATGAACAGCAGTGAAACACTGTCTGACACAGTGCAGGACGATGAGCCCCACTGGTTGGAAGACGCTCAAAATATGACTAGAGGCAACCCTAAGAACTTGGATGGAGTAAAGCTTTCAGGACCTTCATTTGCTGATGAGAAGAAACAGCTGCAATGATCATTACTAACTGAAAAACGTAGTGTATAAAATATGAATCCAGGAAAATTGGAAATTGTCAAAAATGAAGTGAAAAGCATAAAGATCGATATCCGAAACACTGGTGAACTAAAATTGAAAGAAGCAGGCCATTTTGAATCAGACAATCATATGATCTACTGTAACAAGAATAACAAATTGAGGGAGATGGTATCAGGTTGATTATCAAAAAGAACATTTCAAGATCCATACTTAATTACAACTCTGTCAGTGATAGGATAATATCCATATGCCTACCAGCAAAATCTGGAGTCCTGGTATGGTGCTCCAGGATCATGCACTGGATCACAAGGTCAGTTTAAACGGTCAGGTCAGTAATTCAAATTTAACAGCCGCTCCTCAGAAACCCTAGATAGAGTCGATATGAGTTGGAAGTACCCCGATGGCACTTAACAACATTAGGGAACACCATTTATACACCAAACACTAATGTCAAAGATGAAGGATCAAAGATTTTTACCAACTGCTGGAGTCTGAAACTGACCAAACACCCAAACAAGACACATTGATAATTGCTAGTGATTGGAATACAAAGTTGGAAACAAAGAAGTATCAGCATTGAGACACATGGGCTTAATGATAGAAATGATACCAAATACTTCCTTATAAAATTTTGTGAGGTCCATGACGTCTTCGTTGCAAATCCTTGTTTGCGCTGTAGACCCTAAAGCCCAACACTCTGTCTCACGCTCTTGCTGTTGCTGTCTCTGTGAGTCCACTTGCCCACCACCTCTCTGGTGTCACAGCTCTGTCTCCCGGATTGAGGAGGTTCAGAGTACAGGGATCTCAGGGGCCAAAGGATGCTCTTGCTCCTGGCTTCTTTCTTGAGGTAGGGAGATCCTGCCATCCTGTTTCTCAGATGGCTCTTTTTAAACCAAATTGGATGGCAAACTAACCAATCCCCACATTGTCTGTTGTTGTTAGTTGTTGTTAGATGCCACCGAGTTCATATTAACTCATAGCAACCATATGCACAACAGGATGAAACACAGCCTGGTGCTGGACCAACCTCACAATTGTTGCTATGTTTGAGCTCATTGCTGATGCCACTATGCAAATTAACCACTTCGGAGATCTTACTATTTTTCTCCGACCCTCCACTTTGCCAAATTTATCCTTCTCCATGGACTGTTCCCTCCTGTAATATGCCCAAAGTATGAGAGACAAAGTTTGGATATTCTACCCTCTAAGAAGCACTCTGACTGTGCTATCTCTAACTCAGATGTGTTTGTTTTTTGGCAGTCCATGGTACTTTCAATATTCTCCACCAATACCATAACTAAAATGCATCAATTTTTATAGTCTTACTTATTCACTGTCTAATTTTCACATCATATAAGGTTATTAAAAATATCAACATCAGAAATATTTTGAGCAATGTATTTCAGTCTATGAGATTATTTTCTATTTATTTTATACCTTACTGACTTCTAAACTCACAAAATTCAAAACCATGTGAAAAGTTTTGGAGTCCTGGGGTGGCGCTGTGGGTTAACGTGCTAGACTGCAAAGTCAGTTTGAACTGCAAGGTTAGTGTTTCAAGTTTACGAGTTGCTCCCAAGAAACCCTCTACAGGGTCGCTATGGGTCGGAACTGACTCGACTGCAATTAACAACAACAACATGGAGCTAAAATTCTTTCCCAGACATCATTTTGGTGGTTGCATTCTTATTTAAAGTTCAAAGAAAGAAGGAGTGATGAACTACTTCCCAATATTCAGTCATTGAAAACCTTATGAATAGCAGAGAAACATTGTCAGATGTAGTGCCAGAAAATGAGCCCCTCAGGTTGGAAGGCACTCAAAATGCGACTGGGAAAGAGCTGCCTCCTCAAAGTAGAGTTGACCATGATAATGTGAGTGGAGAAAAGCCCGTGGGAAAAAAGCCTATGAAATCTTCATGCGCTGATGGGGCACAACTTAAAATAAAGAGAAGCAGCTGTAACCATTCATTGAAAATCCGAACATGGAACGTACAAAGTATGAATCTGGGAAAATTGAAAGTGGTCAAAAATGAAATGGAACACATAAACATCGATATCTTAAGCATTAGTGAGCTGAAATGGACTGGTATTGGCCATTTTAAATCTGACAACCACACGGTTTACTATGCCAGGAATGACAAATTGAAAAGGAATGGTGTTGCATTCATTGTCAAAAAGAACATATCCAGATCAGTCATGAGGTACAATGCAGGCTGTGATAGGATAATATCCATGCACCTACAGGGAAGACCAGTTAGTACCACTATTATTCAAATTTATGCACCAATCACTAAAGCCAGTGAGGAAAAAAATATTAGAATTCCACCTCCTTCTTCAATCTGAAATTGATCAAATATGCAATCAAGATGCATTGGTCATTACTGGTGATTAAAATGCAAAGGTTGGGAGAAAAGAGGATGGGGATCAGTAGTTAGAAAATATGGCCTTGGTGATAGAAATGATGCTAGAGATTACATGATATAATTCTTTATAA
>NW_006408574.1:17288163-17342062 GCF_000296735.1 Chrysochloris asiatica
CCAAAAGAACCAACAGATCTGTGTTGGAAGAAGTGTAGCCAGAGTGCTCCTTAGAGGCCAAGATGGCCAAACTTCATCTCTCATACTTCGGATATATTGTCAGGAGGGTCCAGTCGCTAAAGAAGGATATCATGTTCAGTAAGGTGGGTCAGAAAAAAAAGAGGAAAACCCCCAACCAGATAGACTGTCCAAGTAGCAGCATCGATGGACTCAAGCATGGTAACAATAGTGAGGTTGGCCCAGGATTGGACAGTGTTTCGTTCTGCTGTGCACTGGGTTACTATGAGTTGGTACCAACTTGATGGCACCTAACAACAACCACATGTTATTGAATGGAGTCCTGGTTTGGCACCACAAGATAATGTGCTGGACCACAAGGTTGGTTTGAACTGCTAAGTCGGTGGTTCAAACTCATCAGCTGCTCCTCGGAAACCCTACACAGGGTTGCTATGAGTCGGAACTGACTCAATGGTACTTAACAACAATAACAATCTTATTGAACAGTTAATTAATCACAGGAGCCAATGCTTGGTCATTATCTGGATTGAGTTTATACAGTATTATATAAAATTATCTTAGAAAGGGAATGAGATAATGGATTTAATAGAACAGCAAGTATTAATTCCATAACAATGATTTTTTTAGATGCAATTTCATCCTCAGCATCTTACACAGTACAAGACCAAAATAGATGCTCACTAACAACCAAGGGAATCCTGGTGTGATGATGTAAGATACGTGCAGAACCTCAAGGTCAGTTTGAACCAAAAGGTAGGCAGTTCAAACTCAACAGCTGCTCCTTGGAAACTCTATTCAGGGTCCCTATGAGTAAGCACTGACTTGACGACACTTAACAACAACAACCACAACAACAGCTGGCCTCTAAGATGCCTCCAAAGATGCTGGTCTGACTTTTATAGTTGCAGCAACTTGAGTGGAACTTCGTCAATGCATGGAAAGTTCTTAAATTTAGGACCTGACAAAGTCATATCATAACATTTGATTGCTCATGACAGGAAGAAGAACTCTAGAAGTTAGTGGGGGATTTGCCACTTGATGGTGAGCTTAAAACTTCTATGAAGTAATTATGCAAACTGCTTATATGCGACCTTTATGGCTTGGTGTGCGTGTGCACATATTATAGTTGGTCACACAATTCCATCAAAAATCCAGTTTTATCTCCATTATCTGGATTAATTTCCCAGCCCTGGTTTGAGAACTCATGCTGGGATACCGGAAGAACTCTATGGTTGGACTATACAGACAAGGTACTCAGAATTACAAAGCATACACTCAGTAAATCAACAGTTAAAAAAAAACAAAACTTCTATTGAACAATCAGTTATTGAGTACACTTCGATGTAAAAAATTATCAACCATAATATTTTCTAAGCAAGAGGTCTAGAAGGCATTTGAAAGGCTATTTCTCCCATCAGCTCTTTACTCAAATGCCAGTTTTGCAGCGAGATCTTCTTGGACCCCATATTAAAAATACCATGCCCTACTTCAACACTGCCTATTCGACTTCCCTGCTTGAGTTTTGCTTATCGATGTCCGGACCTAACGTACTATGCATTTTCTTTTAATTTTGTTTTGGCTGTTTCTGTCACTAGGATACAAATATGGAAGTTTTTACTGAATGGGTAATTGTAGTCGAGCCCTCTGGTTTGTGGATAAAGATACTGAGTATATTTGAGCTCAATGAATTATTAGGCCTGGACCCAGAAGAAGCTCATAAAGTTGAATCATGTATAGGACGTTACCATGACATTGGCCTTTAATGAAGGTAAAGTTGGAATCATATTTAACTGAGATCCAGGAAATAGAACAGTGATGGTAGTGATTACGTGCCACGGAGTCGGTTCTGACTCATAGTGACCCTGTACAGAGTTTCTGAGGCTGTAAATTTTTACGGGAGTAGAAAGCTTCATCTTTTTCCCATGGAACAGCTAGCTGGTAGTTTCAAATTGTTGACCTTGCGCTTCATAGCCCGATTTGTAACCACTATGATACCAGAGCTCCTTAAACACAACAGTAGGACTCTTCATATGAACTTAGCAGATGTCAAAAATGTCTGTGGGGCTCTGATAAATAGTTCAATTGGATCTTGCTAGCAAGCAGAAGTGAGAATTTACTGTGAGATAGAAAAAAGTCTAAAAAAAACCATGGAGGTCAACATGCTGAACTTGACCCAATCAGAGTGTTTTAGTCACAGAAGAAGATAGAAGAGTACTGTGACGTGCGGAGCCACTCACTCAGATTTCTCTGGATTGAGTTTCACAGAGGAGTCCTATGGTGCCAAGCAAGAGGTGGAAGGTAGCTGATAGTTGTAACTGAAGAAAATTCAATAAAATCACTAAGGCTTTAGAGCAAAAGCAGCAACCCTGTAGTAAAGTATAAGCGAAAAAGCAGGAAGTGGAAAGTAAGCATTCCTGTCCAGCTTACATTACATTATCATGTAACAGCTGGAGGGTCCCAACTCTAACAGAAAGTGGAAGTCCTGACCCAGCACATTTCTGACAGGAAGCAACAAAGCTGATGGATGTAGTGACACATGGAGGAAGGGCACACAGTATTGTCCAGCTTGTTGTTATTGTTGGTTGTTAAGTGCTATTGGGTAGGTTTTGACTCATAGTGACCCTACATACACAGAGCAAAACACGGCCTGGCCCTGTTCCATCCTCACATTTGCTACCGTGCTGCTACTGTGTTAACCCATCTCGTTGGGGGTATCTCTCTTTTTCTCTGCCCCTCCACTTTTCCAAGAATGATGTCCTTTCCCAGGGACTGCTCCCTCCTGATAATAAATCTGAAGTCTGAGAGACGAAATCTGACCATCTTGGCTTGTATGGAACATTTGGGTTGTGTCTCTTCCAACACAGATCTGTTCATTCTTCTGGCAGTCCATAATACCTTTAATATTTGTCATTGTCCAGCAGTGGTGTTAACATAAAAAAGAGAATTACATGTATGTGCTGCCTAACATGCTTTCAGACCACATCTGACCGTGTATCTGTCCATGGTCCCAGAAGTGTTCTTTTTCTTTCTGTTTTTCTTTTAAAGGGAAAGCAATTCTCAGTTTGTTCATTGTATTCCCCTAATGGAGTCCTGGTGTGGAGCTATGGGCTAATGCATCAGACTGTAAAGTCATTTGAACTGCAAGGTCAGTGGTTCAAGCTCACCAGCTGCTCCTTGGAAACCCTACACAGGGTCGCTATGGATCAGAATCAACTCAACAACAACAACAACAATGGTTTTTAGGAGCCCTGGTGTGGCACTGTAGGATAAGCACTAGACTGCTAACCATGAGATCATCGATTATAACCCACCTCTTGCTCCTTAGAAACCTTATACAGGGTCACTATGAGTAGGAACCAACTCGACAGCATTTAACAACAACAATGGTTTTTAGAACCACAATACCCAGACTCTGGTTGCAGCATCGGGAACAGGTAAGTGTGGCAGAGAATGTGCCTTTGTCCGGAGGGCTGCTCCTGCTTCTCAGGTAGACGGAAGAGTAGGTAGGACAGGACATATTCCACTCCCTCTCTCCTCACTTCCTCGCATTCCACGGTCTCTACCACCACCATGTCCTCCGGCCTCCACCAGCCGCCCAGGAGAGGCAGCTGGAGCAGAAAAACCAGCAGCAGCAGTCAGAAGGAAGACCAGAAACGGGTCCCCAAACGTTTACTACGGTGTTCACACAATGGCCAAAGCGCACACTGGCCTCACTCAGAGTGCATCCTGGAAGTTAAGCGACACAAACCTGTATACAGGGAGGGCAGTGGACAAGCGTCGGACTGAGAGCCATAGTAGGCAGTCTGAGGCCACCAGCCACTCCAAGGGAGAAAGATGGGGATTTCTGCTCCCACAAAGATGTGCAGCCTTAGAAACCCTAAAGAGGGTTGCTATGAGTCAGAATTGACTTGACACACATAACAACAACCAGTCTACAGGCATACTCTGCTTTATTGAGCTTTGCAGACATCGCATTTGTCATACAAATTAGCAACCCTACTTCAAACAAGTGTATCTATAAGCACCATTCTTCCAACAGCATGTGCTTGCTTTGTGACTCTGTTACATTTTGGTGATTTTCACAATGCTTCAAACTTTTTCACAATGTTATTGTATATTTTATAAACTACAATCCACATAGCATAGTGTTTACACGATGAGCTGCTAACCTCATGGTCAGCAGTTCGAAACTACCAGCTGCTGCTCTGTATGAGACCGATGAGGCTTCCTGCTCCCATAAAGATTTATAGCCTCGGAAACTCTATACAGGGTTGCTATGAGTCGGAACCAACTCCACGGTACATAACCAATCACCCAATCACCCACCTCCCGCCATCAAGTCTATTCTAATTCACAGTGATCCCAATAGAACAGCTTGTGCCCAAGGGTTTCTGAGACTGTACTTTTTTATGGGTGCAGACACTTTCATCTTTCCTCCATGGAGTACCTGGGGGGTTTGAACCACCAACCTACAGTTACCAGCCTAACACTTAAACTACTGCATCATCAGGGTTCTTTTACTAGATTATAGAACAGTATAAACATAAAGTGCATAGTACTGGGAATCCCCCCCAAATGTGTGACTCACTTGATTGCAATAGCCATTGTATTGCAGTGGTCCTGAACTGAATTGGCAATATCAGCAAGGTTGTTGTTGTGTGCCTTCTGAGTTAGTTCTAACTTATACTAACCCTAATGAGTGGCAAACCTCAGGGTCAGCAGTTCGAAACTACCAGATGTTCCATGGGAGAAAGATGAGGCTTTCTGCTCACGTAAAGATTTACAGCCTCGGAAACCCTGTGCAGGGTCGCTATGAGTTGGAACCGACTCCACGGCACAACACAACAACAATAACAACAATGAGTGGCTGGTGGGTTTGACCTGCCAAATTTGTGGTTAGCAGTCCATTGATTTTCCTAGCGTGCCACACCAGGACTCCATTTACAAGGTATGCTCGTAGTAACTGCTGATTGGACACTTGATTGAATTCACATTTGAACCCATGGGAGCTATCTGCCCAGGATTCCTCAAATTATTTCAGAAACCTTTTTTTTTTTAGAGGAGGTTAAGTGTGCTAGACTACAAAGTCGGTTTGAACTACAAGGTTGACAGTTCAAGCTCATCAGCTACTCCTTGTAAATGCCACACCAGGGTTGCAATGGGTTGGGATTGACTCGATGGCAACAACAAGGACATGTGGGGATTCCTGAGAAAAGAACCATAGGTGTTACAATCAATCCACTCTCTACGATGAAGAGGCTAGCAAGGCCTTCTGTGGCACTGTGGGTTAATGTGCTAGACCGAGAAAGTCGGTTTGATCACCAGCCACTGCTTGGAAATCCCATACAAGCCGTTATAGGTTGGAAGTGACTCAATGGCACCTAAAAACAACAACAACAATGGCATTGCAAAAGATAGACCTGGTAATCTACAATTTGAAGTTACAATTGAAGCACATTAAATTCCACTGCTGTTGACTCGATTGTAACTCAACAACCGTACAAAACAGAACTGTCCCCCTTAAGTTTCCAAGGCTGTAATTGTTACAGCTGCAGACAGCCACATCTGTCTCCTACAGAGCGTCCGGTGAGTTTGAGTTTGAACTGCTGACCTTTAGGTTAGCAGTTGAGTGCTTCACCACTGCACCACCAGACTTACAGCTGTTACAAACCTCATGGTACACAGTTCTACTCTGACACACATGGAATTGCTATGCGTCATCAGCGCCTCAATGGCAATGGGTTAAGGATATGTTTAAATGAAAGGATTTCAGAACAAATGAAATACAAGGTTTTATTATCAATGTAGCTCCTCTAAAGAAGCCAGTGCAATTTCAAAGCAATTCAAAACAGAGACCATGTCTAGTATTTAAAGTTTGACATATATGCCAATAAGAAAATAAATAGTATTATATACAATGTCGTATTTTCCAGTTGGTGGCACCCACCAGAGAAAGTGATACTCAGAAAGATTTAGATTTTTCTGCTTATGAGAAAATCACATGAAACAGGGTTTCATGACGAAAGTCAGTCCTACTTAGATAGTTGAAACAAGTTGGAAAGCCTCATTTAATTACTGCAAATGGTTTTGTCCCAGAGGAAGTGTACTATCAAATTCATTTTTGAGATGGACTCTTCCTTTATCTAAGCAACCCATTCAAAAAGTTTCTTTAGCTTTAACCAAACATAAAGCAAAATTCACCCATTTCATGTCTACTGGAGAACTACGTGGTCACGTTAGCCTTGTTGTTGCTATATGTCATCGAGTTGGTTCTGACACATAGCAACCCTGTGTAGTGTTTCTGAGAAGTGCCTAGTGAGTTTGAACCACCAACCTTGTGTTTCACTGACTTTGCAGTCAGCCCAGCGCATTAATCCACAATGCCACACCAGGACTCCTCACTTTAGCCTAGATGTAGACATGTTATACTTAATGCTGAATGCCTGGTGCAAATGACCTATTCTGAGTGTGTATAGAGAAAGAGGGAGTAGACAAGTGTAAGGGAAGCACTATTAATTGATAGTGTCATAGAGACCCTATGTATAACAGAATGGAGCACTCCCTGGTCCTGTGCCAACCTCACAATCGTTGCTGTGTTTTTAGCCCATTGCAGACGCCACTGTGCCAATCCATTTCCCCATTTTGGTTTTTATGAATGCAAATCACATGAAGATAGATTCTCTTATGGGTCTGTTCATTTTGTCTTGACTTGTTTTGAGACTTGCTTGCAGGAGATGAGAACAATTGTCATCTAATGCTAAAGAAAGTAATCCAAAACAGTGTACACGAGACTCACCTATTAATGTGCATGTGATCTTAATGATTACAAATGTACTCTGGTGAGATTTTTTTGTTGGGAATACAGTACAAGATCATGCCTTTGTACAGGGACATGGGAGAAAGATACGGCTTTCTGCTCCTGTAAAGATTTACAGCCTTGGAAACCCTGTACAGGGTCGCTATGAGTCAGAACTGACTCCACGGCACATTACAACAACAACAATGCATCTGTCACCCAAAGAAAACAAATGTGGTCGCTAGAGGCTTTCTGCCGCCATAAAGATTTACAGCCTCGGAAAACCTATGCAGGGTCGCTATGACAAGGAACCTACTCCTCAGCACATAACCACCGCCTCCACCAACCTCTAAGGTGGTCATAAAAACACTAGCCTCTTAGCAATCACACCTTTTACGGTTCCACCTGTGTGTGGTGGCAGGCCTTCATGACGTTTTCTAACAAAGCCAAGGGCATAGAAGTGCTACTCTATGACTAGGAGACTCTGTGCAACTTTGCTTGCTCTTTCTCTTGTCTTTCTTCCTTCTTCTGATGTGTCTTGAGCAGCCCGCCAGAGGGTGAGCACCATGCAGCAAGGACATGAAACATCAGGCGTTAGAGGATCGTAAAGTGTCCCATCACTTGCAGCCGGTTTGAGTGCAGCCTTTCAAGACATACTGAGTTGGACTCACCTGTGGGAGGCTCTCCCAGATTCCGGAACCCAGAACTATAGTATAATGAACAGTCCTTCTTTTAAAGGACTACATTTCAGAGTAATTCTTACTACAGTAATAGAGAAGTGGGAATCTAGTGGCAAGTTTTACACTAAAGTGAGGTTGAGGTTTATTCTCCAAAACTTTCCAGAAGTTGGGTGTGGACCAGGACTTTGAAAGGACTCCATCTGGTTTGCCTCCTTGCTGAGAATTTGCATTTCAAGGCCTGACACTCTGAATCAGAATCTACATTTTAACAAGATCCCCACGTGACTCATTCAGACATGTGAAAATGCAGATTCGAATGCAGTGTATCTGTGTGGAAATACCAGTACAAAAGGTCAGCATAAGGTTGGACTAGTTTGAAGCCCTAGTCTGAACCCATCAGAAACATAGGTCAGATACATCTCAATAGGGGGCTTATGGAAAAGGGCTGCAAGGTCCCTGGAGGACAAAACCCGATGTTGTGGATTGTTGTTGTTGAGTGCCTTCAAGTCAGTTCTCACTCATAACCCTGTACAGGCTTTCCAAGGAGCAGCTGGTGGGTTTGAACTGACAACATTATGGTTCATAGTCCAGTGCTGATCCTACAGCGCCACACAAGAATTTCAGGCTGTGGACTAAGAGCAGTCAAATCCAGCTGTCATTTAAGTTAGTCTTCAGTTACTGTTGTTAGGTGTTGTTGAGACCCTATGTCCAACAGACCAAAACGTGGCTGGGCCCTGCACCTTCCTCATAAGCAGTGCTACATTTGAACCCATTGTTTGCAGCCACTGTGCCAATCAATGTTGTTAAGGTGTTCTAATTTAGTTGCTATTATGCCCAACCCAGAGTCCTGATGCTGCATTGTAGGATCAACCTAGACCACAAGGTTGGTGGTTCAAACTCACAAGCTGCTCCTTGGAACCCTATACAGACAGGGTCACTGCGAGTCAGAATCAACTTGATGGCACTTAAAAACAACAATTATGTCCCAAAATTTAAGAACAGTATTTACAATTACAGCTTGTTTTCTCTTTAAGAGAAAACAGGCAAAGAAAAACAACTTCTACGGATTCAATGATGTTGTTGTTGCTGTGAAGTGCTATCGAGTCGATTCTGACCCATAGCGACCCGGTATAGGATTTCCTAGGAGCAGCTGGTGAGCTTGAACCACTGATCTTGCAGTTCAAATGACTTTGCAGTCTGATGCATTAGCTGATAATGGACCATTAGAAAATTTCAGGACAGAGTTGTGATCCCAACCACAAAAGCAGCCAAATCGGTTGTGCTGGGTGAGCAGTAACTCAACAGGCCCTTTGGCAGAATAGCCAGCAGCACTGCACTTTGACAAGTGGACCACATCAGCTCAACACAGAATTGCATTCCAAAGCAATGTGTCTCCAATGTTATTCACAACACCGATTTCCTATTTGTTAAATGCAGACTATCAGTCAATAGGGTAGAGCAGAGATTCTGATTTTCTAACAAGCGTCTAGGTGATGTCCATGACACTGGTCCACACACTACGCTGTTAGCTGTCCTCAAGTTGACCCACAATGCATGCGACCCAGGGCACAAGAGAACCAACCGTTTCCCGGTTCTGTGCCATCCCCATGATGTTTATGGATCAAATCATCATGCTCCATAGGGTTTTAGTGGCTGATTTGGGGGAATAGATCATAAAGTCTTTCTTCCTCCTCAGTCTTCATCCTAGAAGCTCTGCTGAAATCTGTTCAGCATCACAGAAACATTCAGTCAAACCTTCCTTGGTAGGGAGGTTGTGTGCATGAGACACATTAGTAGGACCTGAACGGGTCTCCTGCCTGAAAGCCTAGATTCCTACCACTGAACAACCAGTGCCCCCTGGCGGAAGTCTCAGAGTGATGCATTCTGTTAATAATGCATGATTGTTGTGGCATGCCTTCCAGTTGGACCCAACTCATAAAGACCCTATATACTGGTTCGGAGTAACAGCTGGTGTGATTGAAATATGATCTTGTGATTTAAACCAACATGACCACCCAGTATTTATCCTATAGTGCCACACCAGGACTAAACTGTCACAAAAAGGCTAAAGGTTGGAGCCCACTCTGAGGCACCATAGAAGATAAGCTTGGAGATGTACTTTTGAAAAAGCAGCCATTCTAAACTCTATGGAAATCAGTTTGACTCTGACATTCATAGGTCTCCATGACTCACATTCAACTTCATGGCAACCACAAATTATAATTTGAGTAATAACATTCTAGAGCAAGTGGAAGAATGATTACCCAAGGAGAGCTGGTCTTGTTCTTGTTAAATGCCACTGAGTTGGTCCCAACTCACAGCGACATTGTATAGGGTTTCTGAGGTGTCACTAGTGAGTTTGAACCTCTGACCTTTAACGTTAAAAATGACCTTGAGGTTGAGTACTTATCCTATGGCGCCACATTGAAAAAAAAAAAACAAAAAACTGGAATAAACATTGTAATGGCATTCAAATGTCTACCATTAAAAAAAATCATGGGAGTTCAAAGTCACCATTGTTTGCATATTATTTCAAATATGACCTCACTTATGACTAGTATGCTGGTTAAAACTAGTCCAATGAGCTAACTACCAAAAAACAAGGGGGATTTAGAGATTATCAAGTAGTTTCAGAATTGTGTTCTTGTTACAAATGGGTGTATCTTTTTCTACAGCTACATCATGAATAATACTGTTTCAGTATACATGACATGCTTCATATTAACACAAAGAGATTGGGAATTCTCTAAGAATTTTGGCAGACAGACATTTTGGAGCTTGAGCCAAAGAAATTTTAATGAACGATTTTCAAATGAAAGGAAAAGCTTAAAGCAAAACATGCATCTCTATGAAAAAATAATAAAAAAAAAATCTCAGCTCATTTGTAACCTTAACAAAATGTCTTTTTTTTTTATTGCTGAGACAGAAAGCAAATCTATTATTTGAAAATTTTCTCTCTGCAACAAAAGGTGTTTTCTCTTTTATGCAAACCATTTTCCTTTCATTGTGATTACTGTTTTCTCCTTTCTTTTAAAAACATATATTCAGTACGTACTAAAACTGAAATCTTTATTAAAGCAGGAAATATTGAGATTTTCCCGTTTTCCTGAAGAAGAAGAATTAAACGTGACTATGTGTTTTGCATCGATTTTCCCACAATTTGGGATCATATATATTAGTTGTCCTCCTCATTCAAAGAACGGATATTGCCTTTTGTAGGCTAAATCTCAACAAGCCGATTATCTATCACTTTTACTGGTAATTGCTGAGGATGGTTTTCCCTCTAGTTTTAAAAGTCTTTGTTCTCTATTTCCCTTAAACGAAACTAAAGGAGAGATAATATTGCATGTCTCCAACACAATTCAACCAGATAGAGCTTTTGCAGTCTTTAACAGGGACACCAGAGGTGTCTTTTTAGAATTCAATCTTAATTTAACTAAATTCAAAAGGATAAAGCACCTATAAAATTACGATCACTGATTAATATCAAATCAGTCTAAATGCAAGCAAGGAGCTTAATATAGCAAAAATAAAGTGATGCTATTTATACCTGAGTTTTCCGTTAATTTATGTTCTTTGAACCACTGATTACCTTCAGAGAAGCTGATATAGAAATGCTTTCAATAAATTGCTGCATCTTTCCAATGGTCTGGTATGTTGCTGGAAATTGTTGGCTGGAAGTCTAATGAGAACGAATGGCTTACAGTGTTTCAGGACTGACCCAGGTAGTCTCTCACACCATCCATTGAATGGGCAACTGTTTCAGAGGTTCAAGGTCACACCTTTGCCACCATTACTCTGCCTAATGAGGTAGCGAGATATGTCAACTAGTTCAGAGATGTGTTGTAAGGACAGCTGAGGATGAAATATTTGGTAGCCTGGCGCTGAAGTAGAGTTACATATTTCTGAGCAGGGTCTTTGTCAAGAGTATCAAATTAAAAATTTTTTAAATGCTACTTCCTTATGGAATCATTTACACTTTAAAGAGGCAGAAGTGATGCGAATTTTATTTTCATGTAATTGAGGAAGGGGAAAAAAAAAAAAAACCTTCAGGAGATTTTCCTTCTCCCTAAAAGCTCAGTGACAGGTTGAATTAATTATTCAAATGGCAACTTTTTATAGTGCATAATTAGACCATATGTTAACCCCAGAATTTAAAATAACCAATTTGCTTGTGTTGTGTGGTTCTTGTCTAACTCAGTACAGGTACCATTTTCAGAGTGGAAAATGAGACTGAGGTCAAATCAAAACATCTATTAACATATTATTGTGTCAACAGGAATCCATAGAACTGTATTCATTATCTAGACGGCTCATCTACAGAATTTTTTAATGGTAATTGCTAATTAAAGAAAATTAATGGTGAAAACCAAATTGAAAAATAAAAACAGGGATGAACTATAAAAGATAATGAGGCAATTTGTGACTAATTAAACAGCTTTACACAAATTTTCCCTCAAATAACCAATAATTACCTCCAAGTAAGTTCGAAAAATCCATGGCAATTCAGTAAGTTATCTTGTCTCGAAGTTTCTGCACAGTGAACCAAACCTAACCAGAGCCCTTTAGAAAGGTCTCATCTCTTTTCAGTTGTATCATCAGAAAATTTGTCCACAGACAATTTGATTTCTGCTTGGTGGCTCATTCTACTCACACTTCGGAACCACGCCTGTGTATTCATTACAATCTTCCACATTATTTCATAGCTCTGGGTACTGTTTCCTTGAATCAGTTCCTAGATATCAAAACCACCTCATATGCATGTGAAAGTTGGACAATTAATCAGAAAGACCAGAGAAGAATAGGTGCATCTGAATCATGGCATTGGTGAAGAATATGGAAAATTCCATAGACTGGCAGAAGAACAAACAGCTCTGTCTTAGAAGAGGTACAGTCAGAATGCTCCTTAGAAGCCAGGATGGTGAGACCTTTTCTCTCATACTTCGGAGATAGTATCTGGAGAGAGCAACCCTGGACAAGGAAGGACATCATGGCTGGTAAAGGCGGAGGATCAATGAAAAAGAGGAAGACTCCCTCATGAGATGGCCTGACACAGTGGAAGCCATCAGTCAATGTGAAGACGGTGCAGGTGTGTACAGTGTTTCCTTCTATTGTGTGTAGTGTTGGAACCTATGTATTCCACTGAGTCGGAAGTGATTTGACAACACCCAACAACAACAAGTGATACCGTAGGACATTTCTATCTATAATAGATTGAAATTAGAATTAAGTATATGCCTGTTAACTACATGAGATGTTTTCAAAGTCTGTCTTAAAGTACATGTTAAAATGCTTCTACTACAAATGATAGTTATTTCGCTGGAAAAATAAGTTAATTTCCTTATAAATTTAAGGTAAGACTTTTTAAGGCACAATATAACATAATGATGTTTTGCAATGTGAAAAAATAAACTGCACATAGTGCTGTCACCCCACCCCCCACTTCCATACAGTCAACTCGGACTCATAGCAACAACTGCTCTGTACGATTCCCAAACTGTACATCCTTACAGAACCAGACAGACTCTTCGTTCTCTTGCAGAGGGGCTGGTGGGTTTGAACCCTGGACCAATGCTTATCCCACAGGACAACCAGAGGTTCCTTAGAGTGTGGCCCACAATATGTTAACGAAATACCTCACAATCTAGAGGGAAAGGAAAAGATATTTCATTTATCTCCACTCTAAAAGAAATTGATTTCTATGCATATCAATTGTAGTGTAGTCTTCTAAAATAATTATTTTCCTTGCAAACCATTTTTTTTGACTCTTCCAAAGCCACCGACATGTACCTACAAGTATATAAATGTATTTATACCTACATCTGTGTTCTGAGTTCTTCCTATAAAAAATGCTTTAACGTAGATGCTATGATGCCTATTTTATAAATGAAGAAACATTACAGTTTGCTAGCATTAGAAACTGCTGCAAGATAAAAAAAACTCTTATCAGTATTGAGATGGGTTTGAAATATAAGTTTGAATATTCCTCAAGCCCATTCCATAATAGCATTAGCATTAAGCATACAATTGTTGTTGTTAGTGCCCTCGAGTCAGTTCCGACCAACAGTGACCCTGTATAGGGTTTCCAAGGAGTGACTGGTGAGCTTAAACCACCCACCTTGTAGTTCAAAAGGCTTTGCAGTCTGGTGCATTAATCCACGGCCCCACACCAGGACTCCATACAATAGTTTGTGGTAATTTATTAAGGAGCATTAAAAATAGTGAGCTTCCTGTTCTTAATCAAAATTCTTAATCATTTATTGTGCTAGAGGCCTTTTAGTGAACATAAAGAAAGCTGACATTGTTAAAATGTCCCCAAAACATTATATTTTGTTTATATGTATCACATACATCACACTCACATACATAATAATACATACATGTTCGTGCATTTATTCACTCACATTATCTAACTTCCTGTCATACAATCTGCACTGGGTAAGGCAAGTATAGCCTAGCAATTAATAAGATTAATTTTCTTCAAAACGATTATTTTTTTCTGATTAAAAGACTTTTTTTAAGGCAGCATACAATAAAAAGACACAAATTATAAGCATGGGTATTTAAATGTGTTCAGATGATTACTTAATGGGTTGGCATAATTTAATAATTATATTAATTCTTTTTACTAATAAATGGAGTTGTGATTCAGTTTAGCAATGAACCAAATTTGAATATAATGGTATACTGATTTTGAAGCGTCAATAAAATGTGAAAAATAAAGTTTTAGTCAATAATAGGAGTTCATGAGAAGCCATATTTGAACATACTATCAGAAGGGACCATTCCCTGGAGAAGGACATCATGCTTGGGGAAGCAGAGGGTCAGTGGGAAAACAGAAAAGACCCTCAGTGAGATGGAGGACATCATGGCTACAGTACTAGGCTCACATGGGGCAATGACTGTGCGGATGGCACAGTGCCAGGCAGTGTATCTTCCGTTTGTACACAGAGTCGCAATGAGTCAGAACCTAACCAGAGCAATTTACATCGTTAGGGACAATAGAACTTGCTTTCACTGTGTTTTTACATTTAAGATTATAATCACATTTGGTCTCTGTGAGTAAACATGACTTTAACATGTACAAACCAGGAGACATTTGGAAGCTAATAAAGAATGAACACTTCTTAGATAGTACATGTAATTTTACCATTTAATTAAACATGAAAATTTACACGAGTTTCTAAAAGGGCTATCCCAGATAGGGCTAAGAGCACATTACATCACTTTATTTCTCTGTTGTTTGCAAAAGGTCCCTCACTAGAGTACCATATAGTCTTTGCTTTATTTTCCATAATGATATACATCAAAAAAGACACTAATAATTGCTAGAACTAGACAAGCTTCATCACTGTATTTTATTCATATATACTTTATTCATAGTACAGATAAACCAAAAAAAGGATTAGTAGAAATTTGACAACTCACCAAAATTTATTCTCC
Organism: Chrysochloris asiatica; assembly: GCF_000296735.1. Classification (NCBI taxonomy): domain Eukaryota; kingdom Metazoa; phylum Chordata; class Mammalia; order Afrosoricida; family Chrysochloridae; genus Chrysochloris; species Chrysochloris asiatica. The sequence continues at coordinate 17,303,101 of NW_006408574.1, forward strand.
AAAATAATGTTACTAATTAGAACCAAGACTGTTTCTCAAAATTGTTTCATCTACCAAAAGTAAGTGTCTAATAAACTCAGCTTTCTTTTAGCTTACAGTCAATACCACGAAGATGGCACAGGACTGAGCCACGTTCTGGTCTGTTTTATACAGAGTTGCCAAACCCAGAGTCTCAGCTTACTTGATGGCCTATAACGACAACATGCTTGATAAAAGTATACTTTTACCATTTTCAGGATTTCATTCTTCAAATGAATTTACTGAACTGAAGCAACAATTTACCATTTGACTCCTTGAAGGAATACATACCGGCATTTCATTAATATTGAAATAGCAAAATCAACAGAAATTTACAAAAATGCAGCCGGGCTTCACTTACTATCCATTTTCAAGTAATTCATGACTTGAAACTTCTTTTAAGGAGTTAAAACACCTCATTTTAGATTAGGAAATTTTTTTTTAATTAAAGTATCCTGCACTTCAACAGCAGGTTCTAAAATATAACTGCAATGGTAAGCAAAGATTTCATTAACTTCCACCAGAAGTCCCAGATTTCGGAATATCTGCTGTAATTAGAAAAATTAAAGCTACACTTCAGAATTAATTGAAATTATTAAAGTGTTTACTCTTGCATTATTTACAGCAAGAAATCCACCAAGAAGCATTTTCCACTTTTTTATGAAGTCATTTTACCGTTTATATTAAGAACATAACATGACTTCCATTGCAATATTGGTTTTCCTTTCAATGTGGGCCTTTCATGTAATTTTGATTCTCCAAACAATTTCAAAACAATTCTTCTCTTGGAAAGAGTGAGGGCTAATGCATCCCTGATGGATTGCTGTGAGACAAGATATAGGCATTAGCTGCCCTCATCAAATCTACTAGCAGGATTCATCAGAAACCAAGTTAGCTCTAATAGACAACGTCACTGTGGATGGAGTGGCCAAAGAGGCATATACTGAGGGTCAGTTTTCTAAACTCAGAAAAATTGACAACACCTGAAAAGTCATCAAAGACAATGCTAGAATACCAATGCACTGTTTTTGTGATGTTTTTCTTTGATTAAGTTTCTAGGTTACCCCAAACTTACAGACACTATTCAGTTTCAAAATTTCCTAACACAAAGTAGATGTGTCCTCAAAAGTTTCTTCCCTAAATTTCTGCTTGGTACTCCTAATACTTCACAGGTATACTCACTAATATGGAAAGAGAATGATGGTGGGGGAAAATATGAAAATTTCAGCAATCTTCTTGAACATGCTGCATTTTTTTAAATGTTTCTACATAGAAAATTACTCAAAATTATACAAAAGGTTAGTCACAGTTTTAATGTCCAAAAGCTTAGATTGAAAATTAAGTTAACCTAGGTTTACTTCCATCCTTACTCCTGAGAAAATACAAGAATATTGCGTTTGACATAATGGGACTTCAGCTTTCTTATTAATAAAATTCAATGTTTTGGATTCAATGATTTGTTTGTTTACTTGTGCTTAGTTTTGCTTAGCCAAACTACAAGACAGATGACAAAATGTCTAAAGAACTTATTCTAGATTCAGTATCACACCAGGACTAGCAATCTCCAAATTTTAGCCTACTATATAACCACCTACGGAGTCCTGGTGTGGCACTGTAGGATCAGTACTGGACTGCTAACCACGAGGTTGGCAGCTGAAACCCACCACCTACTCCTTGGAAACCCTATACAGGGTCACTATGAGACACAACTGACTCCACAACACTAAACAAGAGCTTAACCATTTAACTATAAACTACATTTCCCAGGTTTCCATGGAGCCAGGTCTGACCAATGTGACTCTTACTTTGTTTCAAGGAAACTTCTGTTCCCATTCACACTGAGAAATTTCCTTAGAACAAACATTACCCTTGAGTCCATAAAGAAAGTACGGTACGCTTTGTGGCTAGATCACTCCACTTAAATATGTTAAGTGAGATAAATAATTTTACTTTAGTCTAGATACTGTGTTTTTCGGTCACTTGGCTGTAGTAATCTAGTCTGTAACTGAAACAAAATGAAAGTCAAATAATTGCATTAAAATGATCATTTACTATGCTGTGTGTACGTGTTTCATTTTTTGGGTTTTTTTTGGGGGGTGGCATTGTAGCACATGAGCTAACTACTACTATAAATATATTCACTTCAATTGTTGTTGAATGTTGCTGAGTCTCATGTTGCTGTTGTGTGCCATGGATTCGGTTCTGACTCATAGTGACCTTGTACAGGGTTTCCAAGGCTGTAAATCTTTACAAGAGCAGAAAGCCTCATCTTTCTCACATGGAACAACTGGTAGTTTTGAACTGCTGACCTTCCGGTTCACAGCCCGATTCATAACCACCATGCTGAGTCACATAGTGACTGAGTAACACAGTGACCCTTTATTGGGTTCCCAAGGAGCAACCAGTGGTTTTGAAGCTCTCACCTTTCAGTCAGCAATTCAGAACTTTTCCCACTGTTAGCAGTTCTGGACTCCAAACATTTATTAGGGTTCCTAACATGTGAACCAACAAGGTGAGGATGGGTTTTTTGTTTTGTTTTGTTTTGTTTTCATTTTTAGGTTGGCTATTCAATGGAGAAAAAAAAAACAAACCCGAAAAACTGTTCACCAAGCCACACCTTATAACCATTTTTTTTTCAAACTGTAGTCCTGGATACTTTACAATTTTTCCAAGTAGACCACTTTCATTTGGTTGATGAGTTACTCAAACAGAAAATTCAGTTCTAATATCTTACACTGATATGAATCATGTTTATTTGACCTTTCCTGCCCGCCCCCCAGAGTCATTTTTATCCTGTGAAGTTTTCATTGCTTTTTGGTCCGGTTTTTTTTTTTTTTACTAAAAATAGCACCAAGATTCTTTCGTCTTCTACTGAAAGAATTTCGCGCCCTCGCCCTATCAACCTGCCTGACAAACCAGACTGGATAACCTTCATCTTTAGTCACTGATGCAAAGACGCAGGGGCCTAATCTATGGAGTCAATTTAGTATAGGAATAATCTAATGTAGACAATACCAACATGCCTATAATAATCACATTCTTTGAGATTTTTGAACGACATTGTTGTTGTTGTTGTTATGTGCCGTCGAGTCGGTTCTGACCTATAGCGACCCTGTATAGGGTTTCCGAGGGTGTAAATCTTTACGGGAGTAGAAAGCCTCATCTTTCTCCCGCGGAGCAGCTGGTAGTTTCAAACCACTGACCTTAAGGTTCGCAGCCCGATTTGTAACCACTACGCTACCAGAGCTCCTTTTGAACTACATAGAGGAGTTCATGTAACATTTTCAAAGATCATTAAGTACAGACAAGAGTGCTACCACTGTATGATTTTAAATTCCGAGGGCCCTTTCCTCAGGCAAGTCAAAAATGACCCACTCAACAGAATCAATGACTTGCTTCAGCCATGAAATAGGCAAATTCCTTTTAGAATAATTTACTAGGTAATTCCACAGAAAACTAGCTATACATGATATTCTGTTGTTGTTGCTATGTGCCATTGAATCAGTTCCAACTCATAGGGACCTTGTATAGGGTTTCTTAGAGTGTCTGGTGGATTTGAAAGGCTGATCTTGCAGTTAGAAGTCTAATGCTTATCCTACAGCACCACCCCAGTGCTCTTTGTATTATATAAATATCCAGTAATTTTTTTTTAGTGTTTTATTGTGACTTATGTGATAGTTTACATGGGAGAACATTAGCTTTACATTCATCCTATCATATATTGTTTCATTGCCATGGTTATAATCTCCTCCATGCATTATCAACCAACCAAAGGGTATATCCTGCAAGCCTGCCTCCTCCATCTCCCCCCCCCCCCCCCCCCCCCCGGTCATCAGCACAGAGCCACTCTCCCTCTCTGGGTCTAAAGTCCCCAGCCGCTCAATCTCTCCACATCATCATCTCTGCCTCCATCTCTGGGTAGGGCCTCATACTCCGTTCTTCTCATTTGATGGTTCCAGTGATTGAGTATGCACTCCCCTCCTTTTGCTACAAAACATCTACCTTTACATTTCCAACCCTCACAGTCAGTCCTGACAATTATTCACCATTGTACTACAAGGGACCTAGCCCCATCACCTTTCATTAGCCCTGCCCAGACAGACTGGATACTACTCAGTGGAGATTCTACTTTCCTCCACGCCCTCTGGATCTAGGCTCCCTCTTGAAAGCTTGTAAGCCAGTCACTTCTTGACTTTGTAGTCCCTCCCCCACCATTTTGGGTAGCCAATGTTCAAGTTGCCCATCCCTGTCTACAGTAATATTTTTGTTTGGTTGATCTTTTTTATTTTGGTGAGGTGACGAAGTTCTTAATATCAAAAGCTGCATTAAGAAACATTATATACTATTTCCTTTTTTGATTTGCAACATTCTCTTCAAGACAGATTTCATGTTATAAAATGTGTGTCATCACCTGGAAAATCCACACCAAATTCTGGAGATTGATGAGAGTAACTATGTACATGTCAAGACCAACAGCTATCACAATAGCCTGTCTAGAAGCAAAGCACAATAGCCTGGAACACAGCCAGGCTGTCAGAGCAGATCATGTGCTCACAGAGGCTGGGCTTTAGTAAGAAACCCACAATTCCAGGACGATGAGCCAGAGGAGGCTGACCACTTCAGAGCTGGCAGGAGAAAGATACCATAAAATCTTGGTAGTGATGATTACTTTGTATGGCAGACGCTGGCTGCTGCTGGGAAACAACAAAAACTAATCAATTTGTTGTGTGGAGAGAATACAGTAGGTGGTCCCTGTTGAGCAAAGCCACACAAAGCAAAGAGTCCCTGGAAGTTGGCATTCGACGATATAAATGTCATTGAGAGGCAAACGTACCCATATATGATACTCTGACACCAGATTCACTATGAGGATCTGAAGGGCACATCAACTGACTGCTACCAAAGTAGAGATTACCATTATCACCATTTATACCATGAGCCTCTGAAACTGTCCAATGTTAACTGCCAAGAGTCAATGTGACTTTAACATAGAACACATTCTGAACAAGTGGCAGGAGACACACAAGAAGTGGTAGCTTGCAGCCCAAGTAATGAATATTTTTTTGAACTCACCACAGTTTTTCTGATGTCTTTTTTTTTTTTTTTTTTTAATGTTTTTATTGTGGATTGAGTGAAAGTTTACAGGGCAGATCATCAGTTTTACATTCAACAAATCATACACTTTGTTTCATTACGATGATTCTAATCCCATCCATGTATTATATCACTTAGCAGTATTTCTATTCATTTTAGCTTTTTTTTTAAACACTCAGGCATATATAATAATTTACACCACCAAATGGTTAATAAACAATAGATCTGTCTGACAGGTCCACCTCATGGTCTGCCTCCTGGCCGCCAGCTCTCAGTCGCTCTCTTTCCATAATATAGAGTCCTCGGCTGCTCCCTCTCTCCACGTCCCCATCTCTGCCTCCATCTCTGGTGTTGATGCTTCCCTGGACAGGGTCCCGCATTCTGGTTGTGCTCTTCTCCCTTGATGGTCCTAGGGTCCTCTGTTTCTGGACTGTAAAATTAACTACTCCCCCGTCTTTGTTACAAAACTTCTACCTTTACAATTGTGACAGTCACAATTAGTCATGATAACAATTACTCACTATTGAATCATGTCTACTGTCTTTTAAGCAATGAGAAATCACTTAAAGCTTTTAAGCACGATCAAATTTGCCTTTTTGGATAAAATCCCCTTGGTGGTAGACAAAAGAAGACAAGGACAACATACAGAGGCAGGGTGATTGGATGTGGCCAGCCAAGCAACACTCAGTGAGTCCTTGAACCGGAGTTTAGGGAGTGGAGACAGATTTAATAAACAACTGGAGATCCCTCTGACGGGTCTACCTCATGGTCATTAGTGATTGGTCACTGATAGGTTGGTTTGTGGTTTGCTTTGTTTTGTTTTATGGTAGATTCCCACTGAACTAAATGTGGACACTACTGATTTTGATGAGACCACCCAGGCTTCTAAAAAACCATTATTCTCTTAAAGTTATCTTTATTCCTATGTTGGTGAATTGCCAGCACTTTGTTTCACCTCTGCTTGTCTGTGGAAACTTCATCGACGGCTATTGGAACTTTATATGAGGTACATCCAAACTATGTTGTAAATAATGAATATATTAAATTTCAAGACTAATTAGGAATGTTCGTTTAAACAAAATATCAAGACCTTAAGAATATTTTTGTAAATCAAAAAGCAAGAGAGCGATATGGCTGCAGATATATTAAATCCCCAAGGGTTTCTCTTTTTGTGTCCCTAATAGTCTTTCCTCCTCAGGAGCTGTTTAGTGACAGGAGGCAAACACTCTGTGTCCTTCCGAACAGGATAATAGTTTGGCGGCACGATGAAGGTCCCAGGTGGACAAGTCTGCATTATAAAACTGTCCAGTCTGGCACTTTTCCCGACTTCTCAATTCTCAATGACAATGGAAAATGCATTGAATTTTCTTAGCACCTAAGATCTTAGGGAAAGGAGTGCCTCCTGGTAAGGAAAGATAAGCCAATTACTCTTTTCACTAAATGGTTACATATCTTTCACACCTGAAAGGAGAAGTCTGAAGCTCCTGAAATGTGTGAGTCAGAAAACAGCGTCAGTTGCTCTGTCTGGTGTTACGCATTGCCCCAAAGAAGCATTCTCACATTGTTCTGTCATCCTGCATTCATTTACTTCCAATAACTTGTACTTCTTCCTTTGAAAGGCATTGTGATAGAAAAACATAAGGAAAAGCAACTTCAGGGCTTGTGCCTTGCCATCTTGTGGTGTTAATTAAAATTTTAACTTGATACATGAATACCAAAGGCATAGGAGTGTTGATTCAATAAGTTGAGAAAGAGCAAGCCAACGCTTTCTTTTTTCCTTTCAACTTTTGAGTCACACTGTATTTCTGATCATTTTACCAAACATCCAAAGAATTTCTCATGCCCTTTTAAAATAAGGGCTCCAGATTTCCATCAATATGCATTGAACACATCTCATGTATTAGAAATCGAATAAACATTTACTGAGAACTGTATTAATCAGCCTTGAAAAACTTTATTTTTGGTGATACGGAAGAAACAGTTTAACTTTTCCATCCTTATAATCTAAAATTAAACCACAAATTATGTTATAACTCATATTCTCTCAATTTAATTGTAAGTAGCCAATTTTAATGATCAACATAACCAAAAATTTACATGACAGCAGTTTGTTTTTACAATAAAATAAAATTTACAACATATATATTCTGATGTGATGCAATGGTATAAATCATTGTCAGGTTGAATGATAATTGTAAGAAAAGCACTGGGCTGGTAACAGCAAAGCCAGCAATTCAAACCTACCAGCAGCTCTGGGAAACCCTATACAGAATCACTATGAGTTGAAATTGACTCAAAGGCACACGCCAACAACCAAATAGTAATTAGGTATAAATAGTCAGGAGTTTACGCAATTAATTGCCATCAAAATTACTTCTACAAGACCAAATGACACTTGGGTGTCCTCTTTTACTTGGTTTTTCTTTTATTTCTTTACTTCTTATAATCCCTTCATTGGACTTTACGGAATTCTGTTGGCACAGTGGTTAAGTACTTGGTTTCTAACTAAAACGTCAGTGCTTCAAACCCACGAGCTGTTCTATGGAAGAAAAGACCTGGTGATCTGTTATAGTCTAGGAAACCCATAGGACAGTTCTATGCCATCCTGTAAGGCGGCTACTAGAATGGACTCAACAACATTAGAACTGGACATCACTTCATTGTGTAAAGTCACATTGCATTATCAGGTGAAACGTGCATTAAAATAGCCTGACTTTTACTCCCTAGCGGTTGGGAGCCCTTTTGATCCTGGATTTCTCTTCATAGTGCATCATGAGCTCATCGCTTCTGCCATTCCATTTCTATTCCGCCATGCCTTTTCCATGTTCCTGGTATGGCACTGCGGGTTAATGCACTAGACTGTAAAATCTGTTTGAACCACAGGTCAGTGGTTCAAGCTCACCAGCTGCTCCTTGGAAACCTTGCACAGGATCACTATGAGCCATAACCCACTCGATGGCACTTAAGAATAACAACACAACTCTTCCAGAGAACCAAGTAACTCAGAACTCTTGGCTGGTTCTCTGAAATGGTTGGTTCTCAGTTTTTGATCACCAGTCATCAAGTTTAGCAAGGTATATTCAAGAGTTACTGCAACAAAAATCTGAGGTCAAGAAACAATGGGATACTGAATGGTAGAAGCCATCTTCATGACTCTATTCCTGAGAAGGGACCTGAGCCGGGAGGAGGCACCACAGGAAAATCAGAGAATAATCACCTTCTATTTCCACAGGTTCAACATTTCCTGAGGAGAGAAGGAATACAAAGAAGCTTCAGGAACCAGAGAGCTCACCATCATTGGGAGGAGAGACCTGGAGTTAGTTTGCTTTGATGGGAAATCAGCCCCTGCTTCTAGTTCACTTTCACAATGTTCTCTCACCTTGCAATCATGTATCTCATCATTTACTTTTACTAACTTACATTCCCTTCATTTGAAACGAATTGTGTTTAAAAAGCAAAGCAACTGGATACCTTCATTTTCCCTCATTTGGTATCTGTAATCCATGCTATCGTGATATTTCTCTTATGTATTCATGTTGCACATCAGGAAAAAACATATTATAAATCTAAGAAATGTCTCTGTATCAAAATATTTATACAGCAAAATAGTTTAATATGTAGGCTTTACAAGCAGAATACCTAGGTACATAACTAACTAGGCAAGTTACTGAGTCTACATGGACTTAGTTCCCTCAGCTGTAAACTGGAGATGACTGAGCCCAACTGAAGCAGTTGTGGAAATCAACTGAGTTAATGTTTGTAGAGCATTTACAGGAGTGACTAGCACATGTTAAAGATGTTAGTTATAATTATCATCATCTAGCTGAAGCCTTCTCCAAAGCCCCTAGGAAGGACAAAGGACTGTAAGTACCCAAGAAGAAAATAAGACCTTCTAAAAGGAGCTCTAAGGAGCTCTGGTAAGGAGCACTGGTAGCGTAGTGGTTACGAATCAGGCTGTGAACCTTAAGGCCAGCAGTTCGAAACTACCAGCCGCTCCGCAGGAGAAAGATGAGGCATTCTGCTCCCGTAAAGATTTACAGTCTCGGAAACCCTGTACAGGGTCGCTATGGGTCGGAACCGACTCGAAGGCACTTAACAACAACAACAAGAAGGAGCTCTGGTAGCGTAGTGCTTACAAATCAGGCTGTGAACCGCAAGGTCAGCAGTTCGAAACTACCAGTCGCTCCATGGGAAAAAGATGAGACTTTCTGTTCCCATAAAGATTTATAGCCTCGGAAACCCTGTGCAGGGTCGCTATGAGTTGGAACCGACTCCACGGCACTTAACAACAACAACAAAAGGAGCTCTGTTAGCGTAGTGGTTACGAATCGGGCTACTAATGTCAAAGTCAGCAGTTCGAAACTACAAGCTGTCCCATGGGAGAAAGGTGAGGCTTTCTGTTCCCATGAAGATTTACAGCTATGAGACGGAACTGACTTCACGGCACATAACAGCAATGACAGAACTAATGGGCTATCTGAGCCACAGCCTCCAGTAGTCTGAGACCAGGAGAACTACATGGTCCCGCACTGAGCTACCACTGGTTCTGATCAGGGTCCTAATAGAAGCTCCAGGACAGAATGGGAGAAAAATTTAGAGCCAATTTCAATAAAGACAAGGTTTACTGGACTGATGAGAGACTGATGTTTAAAACCCCAAGATTATGATCCTTAGACATCTTTCAAAGCTGAAACTGAACCAGCCCCAAGGGATCACCTAACCTCTAATTATTGCTGTTGGTAAGCACCACCGAGTCATTTTTGACTCAAAGCGACCCAGTATTGAGTTTCCAAGGAGCGACTGGTGGGTTTGAACCTCCAACTTTGAGGTTAGTAGTGCAGTGCTGATCCAACGACCCCACACCAGGACTCCATCAGCCAACTAATAGACAGTCATGTAAAGTGAACAATATCACCATCGGGGATCATCCTTCTCAGAACAATCAACCATGGGAGATGAAAAGGCCAGCACTGAAACCCAAACAAAGCTGAGAAGGCAGGAAGAGGCATGGAAGAAGGACAAATAGGAATGAGGTATCCAGGAATAAAGTGGGAAGACAACTGCTACATTGAAGAGATTGTAACCAACATCATAAACCACAATATGTATAAATTGTTGAATGGAAAACTAACTTTCTCTATAAACTTTCATGCAACCCACAATCAATTTGTTATAAACAAACAAACTGACCATTGGTGACACTGAGGCCCTCTCTGACCTGAAAAAGAAAATGGTCAATTCCTTCCTTGTTTTACCACCACTGTAAGCAGTGATGGCCCATTTATGAAATGGGGTTGCTGGTTATATCAATGAGGGGGTGACTGGGCTGGCACAGTACGAACAAGGGTATGGTCTTGTTTTGTTTTTTTAATAGTCTATTTTTTAAGATTTAACAAGCTACCCTATTCCCATGAGCTTACAAACCTTACAAAGCCAGCAGAAGCATTCGTGTGTCTCTAACAGCATCTCCACAAGAAGGTCAAGGAAAAGAGAATAAGAGGAAAACTTGGCCACTGAAACAGAAATGGGAAGAGCTCAGCTTAGTGGATCGGAGAGAAAAGTCGCCTGCCCTGGTTGGAACCATAGGCTCTCTTCTGACCCAACCTCAAAGCTGGTTCATGTTCCCTTTACACACAAACATTCATGGATGTTGCCTGAAATTCCTTCTATGAAAAGAAATTTGTTGTTGTTGTTTTACAATTAGAATATATCTTAAGATGATGTTGTGTTGTTAAGTGCTGTGTAGTCGGTTCCAACTCATAGCAACCCTCTAGAGGGTTTCTGGTAAGCTTGGACCCCCAACCCTGTGGTACAAACCAACCTTACCATCCAGCACATTAACCCACCGTGCTATAGCAGGATGGCCTGATGTTTTGTTTGTTGTTATTGTTTTTTAAAGGCATCAAGCATCAACATCTCTTAGAAAAGGTATGAATTATGTTAATAAATTCTAGTATGCTGCCAAAAGGGGAGAAAAGCAGCATGGGGAAGTAGGAAGACTCTGAGCCTAAAAAAATCAAAAGTAGGAGGACTCCTGAGGGTCAGGGGAACAGGACATTGAAATGCTGGACAGAGTCCGTGAGCACATACCTGTCTACTACAAGCAAGCCTCGCTGCTTCATCCCCACAGCAGTAAATGATAAGTCTCGGCTATGCCTTGCAGAGCTAACCACGAATGTTTCCTAGGAGGAAACCAACAGACAGTATATGTGGCATAGAATGAACACATCTATTCAGAACGGAAGACACCAGACATCCTTACACACTAAAAGTACAAAGAGAGGTCCTATAAAATAAATTAACATTGATTAAGACCTAATTGAGTATATTGAGCCCGGTGTGGTAGTGTAGAAGAAGCACTAGACTAGTGTCTGCAAGGTCAGCAGCTGAAACTCACCAGCCAATCTCGGGAACCCTACAAAGGTTCGCTATAAGTCAGAACCAACTGGATGCAGCTGACCACAACAGCATTGAGTCTATTATATAAGACACGGGGAACTAGCAAATGACAGATACATATTATGAAAGGTGCATTGAGGGTAATAGAATATATTATCTTGACACTCACTTTCAAAGGTTTGTCTTGGTAGTACTTGAGGGTGGTATCATCTAGTCTATCTTTAATGAGGGCTTTTAGAAGAAATAGTAAGAAAGGTTAACTCCTTAAAATTAAATCATAAAGATATTCATGATTTCTTCAAATTCCCTTTGGGTCATGAATAGGTGATCTAAGGGTAATTTATTAACTTCTAAAATATATGACAATTCAAAGAAGTCTCAAAACCTTGAAATTATATTAGTATCCTTTTTTGGTTACTTGATCCAAAGTACATGCAATACACTTCTGATAAAAATAATTCACATCTCCAAATGCACTGGTAGAATTTCCTCTGATTCTTTCCTTTCCTGAGAAAACCACTGGACTTCAGCTACACTGCCTGGGTTACAGCCCAGCTAAAAACAACACGAGTCTTCACTGTAATGTGTACTGTGTCCTAGGTCTGGATCATAAAATCAGGAAACACAACTTGATCAGGGACTGGGAGAGTTGCTATTGGGTCGCTCTGAGTCGGAACTGGCTCCACCGGCAGTGGCTGTGTTTGGGGTTTTTTGGTTTGTTTGGTACATTAATTGTAAATGGCTCCAGTGGTCTGGAGATGTATGTGTGTTTTCGAGCCCATGTAACTGAAGATACGTCAGTGAGGTGTTCATCATGTCTCCTCCCTTATGGCCTCTCTGGAACGCTGGGTCCGTGGGATACAGAGGAGGTAGCCCTGGAGTAATCCAGCTCTGAAGAGGCTGAAGGTGATTAACAAATCCCAGTTATGGCAGAACAGCCTAGTCTGCAATTGCTAAGTAAGCACCAGGATTCCAATCAGCCTTCAGAATACATGCCTCTGACTCAAGCTGACAGAAAATAGACAGGAACACAGGTAATGGCAGGACTATTCCTGGACCTTTTCCTGTGACAAAAAGGAAGAGATTCTTTGTGGAGATTCTATTTTCTCTTTCAAGTCTTGATGAAGGCAGAAACACTTCCTAAAGACACAGGACAATCATATTTGGGGACACTTTGATATTGCTAGAATATGAATGTTTTACTTAGCACAGCATGGCATGCAAGGAGCTCAATAAACATTTGCCAACCGAATTGTCTAATAGGGGTCATGTTGCCACGCGGTGCTTACAGTATAAATCAGACTAGTGATTCTGAGTTGACAACATATACTCTTATGTGCTAGAAAATAGATGTGGTTGTGACTTGTAGGCTTTGGAAGGTAATAGGGGTATGAGGTCTGAATTGTTGTCCCTCCCCCGGCCCTGGATTTCATACACTTCAGGTATTAATAAGCTGATAAACAAAAACAAACCCACAGCTGTGGACTCAATTCCAATTCTTCCTGACCCTATGTTGTTGTTGCCAAGTGCCATCAAGTCCATTCCAACTGGAAGCGACAGTTTGCGTTTCTGAAGAGCAGCTGATGGGCTGGAACTACTGACCTTGCAGTTATCAGTCCAGTGCTTGTCCTACAGGACACCAAGACCCCTATGTGTGCTGTCAGGTCAGTTCTGACATACAGAGACCCTGTATAAGGTTTCTGGGAGTGTTGGTGTGGTATTGGAGGATAATCACTCAACCACAAAGTCGGTTGTAACCAAAAGGTTGATGGTTCAAACTCACCAGCCACTCCTCTGAAACCTTATATCGGGCCGCTATGAGTCAGAACTGACTCTACAGCACTTAACAACAACATAGGGTTTTCAAAACTGTAAATCTTTAGATGAACAGAAAGCCTTATCTTTCTCCTGCAGAGTAGCTGATAGATTTGAACTGCTGGCCAATGCATACCCCACTATGCGACCAGGGATCTTTTGTTGTTGTTTTTAAGAGTCGTCGAGTAGGTTCCCTCTCATAGCAACCCTGTATAGAGTTTCAGAGGAGCAACTGGTAAGTTTGAACTGCCAGCCTCTGGTAATTCACGCCACACCGTGATTCCTTGTTGTTGTTGTTGTTAAGTGTCCACGAGTTAGTTCTGACTCATAGTGACCCTGTATAGGGTTTCCAAGAAGCAGCTTGTACCTCCGACCTTGTGGTTAGCAGTCCAGAGCTTACCCTTGAATGCCACACCAGGACTCTTTAGGACAGGATCAAATGGCCCATAGGGACTTCAAGCCTGTTAATATTTACTGAAGCAGACTGCCTCATTTTTCACCCAGGAAGTGGCTGGTGGGTGTAAACCAATGACCTTTCATAATTAGCAGCTGAACTTACTTAACCACTGCACCACCAGCGCTCTCTACCAGACGGCTATACTGCAGTCCAAGGGGGAAGGCAGCGCACTGGCATTGCTGAAACAACTCAGGGAATCTGTGATAACTTGCCCAAAGGTGAAAAGATACCTGATTTTGAAACCCATTTGTAAAAATAAAAAATGGAAGAAGGTGGCTTCTAGGGAGAAATGATCCATTGTCTCATCACACTATCCCTTCCCCAACCCATCCAAAGTTCACTTCTAGGTAGAGTCTCTGGTCTTCTTTATAAACAGTCAAGGAGTCCTGGTGGGCTAAGCATTGTTCTGCTAACCTCAAGGTTCCTGGCTCAAACCCACGCACCACTCTGCGGGAGAATGACGAGGCAGTCTGCTCCTATATGAACAGTCTTAGAAACCTTAAGGACTTATTCTAGCCTGTTTTGAATAGGGTCAGTATGAGTTGGAATAGACTCTCTGATTCTAGGTCATCGTATTGGGTTGTTATGTCTGGTTCTCAGAGTATTTTTTCTCTTTCCTAAAAGGAGAGTCCGTGACAAAGAAGCAGGCCCTCTATGAACTCGATGGACACAGTGTCAGCAACAAGTGCACAGCATTGCTATGAGTTGGGACCCACTGAGCGGCACCTAACAACAACAACAACAACAAAAATAAGTCTTGCACAAGTGGTCTAGACCAACTGACCAGTGGACGCCCATTCCTCTATTCCTCTTGCTAATTTTATCTAATTTTGCATTCTAAAGCAACTTTGTCTAGACCTGCAGATGGAAAGAGATTTAGGTTATTTTCTGTAACACAGAAAGCAGCTTTGTTCTAGACTCTTGTTTGAGAAGCTACCCAGAACCACTAACCAAAGGAATAGGAGTATGCCCAGAATCAAAACACAGCATGTTTGGAAGGCAAAATCTCAACTACGAAAAAAGGAGCATGAATACATTATACTTGTCTGCCTATGTGCTCTGTTCATATAACTGTTTCAGGGTCCCCATTTTAATCCAAACCACACTTGAGAAGCACTTGTAGCATAGTGATTATGAATCGGGCTGCGAACCTTAAGGTCAGCAGTTCAAACTTACCAGCTGTTCCCCAGGAGAAAGATGAAGCTTTCTGCTCCCATAAAGATTTATAGCCTCGGAAACCCTGTACAGGGTCGCTATGAGTCAGAACCAACTCCATAGCACATAACCACCATACTGGGGTCTTAAGGAGCTCTGGTAGCGTAGTGGTTACAAGTATGGCTGCTAACCTCAAGGTCAGCAGTTTGAAACTACCAGCCATCCCATGGAAGAAAGCTGAGGCTTTCTGCTCCTGTAAAGATTTACACCCTCGGAAACACTGTACAGGGTCGCAACCGACTCGACGGCACTTAACAACAACAACAACAACAACAAACCCTATACAGGGTCGCTATGAGTCGCAAGACACGACCACGACCATACTGGGGTCTTAGTGTGGTGCTACAGGAGAAGCACTTGACGGCTAACCACTGCTCCTAAGAAACACTACACAGGTTTGCTGTGAGTCAGGACCAACTCGATAGCACTTAAGAACATACTGGGGAATTTTTTGAACAGTATAACTCATAGATTTCATTCAAGTAAATGTACTAAATATTTTAACTTAATTCACTTAAAAGTTCACTAATTCTATGCTTAATTAACAACACTTTCCTTTTATCCTACAAGAAACAAGCAGTCCCTGGGTTACAAACAAGCTCTGTGTGTAAGTGGGTCTTAAAAGTCAAATTTGCAGATAACTCAGAACAGGTTCTTACAAATGAATGACAAAATACTTATTTAGCCTGACTTTAGTGCAGAAAAGGAACACTGCCAAAGCTCTGGGTTAAACTTTTAGCTGCTAACTACAAAGACATTGGTTCAAAACCACCAGCAGCTCTGCAGACCGATGAAGCTATCTGCACCCATATTGATCTACAGTCTCAGAAACCCTAAACAGGGTCACTATGAGTTAGAATCAACTTGCTGTCAGTTGGTTTGGTTTGGTGTCAGAGCAGGAAAGGGGCCCTGATGGTTCTGTGGGTTAAGCACCGGACTGCTAACTGCAAGGCTGGAGGTTTAACCACTCCAAGGGAAAAAAGTTGAGGCTGTCTGTTCCCATAAAGATTTATAATCTTGGAAATCCTATGCAGCAATTCTACTTTGCTATACAGGGTCACTGTGAGTCCGATCCAACTCAATGGCAGTAGGTTTCTGGTTAGTGCAGGAAGAAGGACCTTTGGTGGTGCAGTGGTTAAAGTACTCATCTGCAAACCAAAAGATCAGCAGTTCAAATCCACCTGATGTTCTACTAGAGAAAAACGGTATTCACCTTCCAAAAGGAATGACAGCCTGGGAAAGTCAATGGAGCAGTTCAACTCTGTTTTACGGGGTCAGTATGAGTGGGAACAGAGTCTATGGCAATGGGATGGCGAGATCAGGGCAGGAAAATGTTAGAAGAATTTTCAAAGACTTAGAAGCTGCACATGCCACAAGGGAATGTGAGTGTGATGAAGAATTTGTTCCACTGGACCACAGGTGTGAACCGCAAGATTGGCAGTTCAAAGTTCCTTAAAAATCCTATACGGGGTTGCTGTGAGTCAGAACCAACTCGATGACACTTAACAACAATTTCAGAGTTCAGGCAAATTTACATAAAACTAAAGGGCAAGATGTTTCCCTGTGCTTTATTGACTACGCAAAGGCTTTCGATTACGTGGATCATGACAAGCTATGGACAACATTGTGAAGTATGAGTATTCTGGAACACTTAATTGTGCTCATGAGGAATCTGTACCTGGACCAAGAAGCAGCTGTTCGAACAGAACACTGAATACTTTAAAATTAAGAAAGGTGTGTGACAAGGTTGTATTCTTTCACCATATTATTCAACCTGTATGCAGAGCAAATAATCTGAAAAGCTGGGTTATATGAAGTAAAATGTGGCATCAGGATTGGAGGAAGACTCATTAACAACCTGCAATAAGCAGATGATACAACCTTGCTTGTTGAAAATGAAGAGGACTTAAAACATTTATTGATGAAGATCAAAGAGCACAGCCTTCAGTATGGATTACATCTCAATGTCAAGAAAACAAAAGTCCTCACCACTGGACCAATAAACAACATTCTTATCAACAGAGAAAAGACTGAAGTTGTCAAAGACTTCATTCTTCTTGGATCAAATATCTACAATCAAGGAAGCAGCAGTCAAGAAATCAAATGATGTATTGCATTAGACAAATCTGCTGCACAAGACCTTTTTAAAGTGTTAAAGAGCAAAGATGTGAGCTTGAAGACTAAGGTGCACCTGACCGAAGCCATGGTATTTTCATAACCTCACATGCATGCAAAAGCTGGACAGTGAATAAGGAAGACCGTAGAAGAATTGATGCATTTGAGTTATGGTGTTGGAGGAGAATATTGAAAGTGCCATGGACTGCCAAAAGAACCAATAGATCTGTGTTGGAAGAAGTGCAGCCAGAGTGCTCCTTAGAGGCCAAGCTGGCCAAACTTCGTCTCTCATACTTAGGACATATTGTCAGGAGGGACCAGTCACTGGAGAAGGATATCATGTTTGGTAAGGTGGAGGGGCAGAGAAAAAGAGGAAGACCCCCAACAAGATGGATTGGCCAAGTGGCAGCATCGATGGACTCAAGCGTGGCCCAGGACTCAAGTTTGGCCCAGGATCGGGCAGTGTTTCGCTCTGCTGTGCATAGGGTCACTATGGGTTGGTACCAACTCAATGGCATCTGACAACAACAAAGGGCAAATTAAGGTTGTCCCTAAGTTGAATGTTTATAACCTGGGCACTTTATGTAAATCAGATAGCATCATTTATGCAACGAATCATATATATCAAAGTTTCTCGGTTTAAATTACACACTTGTTACATTATTTAAGATTAAAGACGGATGCTTTTAAGCAACCATGCATATCAAAAATCAAATATAGATTTGTTATGGTTTATTTGTTTCTTTTAAACATCTAATGGAAGCAAGTAGGAGCAAGACGAGGCTTTCTGTTCCCACAAAGATTTACAAGTTCAGAGACCCTATAGAGGGTCGCTGTGTATTGGAACCAACTTGAAGGTAGTTAACAACTGTAACAATAACGTAAGTAAATATGAAAACAGGCCATGAACCCAAAAACTGCTATTATGTTCTCTACAATTCTGTGGATTTCAAGTTTAAGAATATTTCATTATTATAATGTGTAATTTAGAAAATGTTCAGACTTATGCTTGAGACCAGGCCTAAGTAATATGGTGTTGACTTTTGATTAAATGACAGTCATAGAGAAACTCAGTATATTGTATAGCAATCCTCATCATTACTCTTAGACTACTTGAATAATGTACACACACTCTTAAAATTGTTGAGCACACAATGTTGGCTAAGTTACACCCTGAAGAGTTGCTCAGTATGTTCAATAGACAGAGCATGCTAACTGTGATATAATTCTTGCCAATGTAGAATCGTAACTACTATTACTTTGTGACACAAAATCTCTCTGGATGTGAATTTGGGAAATCCACCTCGACTGTATCTTTATTCATCTTTAATGTCCTCAATTTCATATTTAAAAACGCAGGTCAAGATCTATGGGATCGTCTATCTCTTGTTGTTGTTGTTGTTGTTGTTGTTATGTGCCATGGAGTCGGTTCCGACTCATAGTGACCCTTTACAGGGTTTCTGAGGCTGTAAATAATCTTTATGGGAGTAGAAAACCTCATCTTTTTCCCACGGAACAGCTGGTAGTTTTAAACTGCTGACTTTGCGGTTCACAGCCCGATTCATAACCACTACTATCAGAGCCATCTCTGTTTTTGTTGCTGTTATGTGCCGTGGAGTCAGTTCCGACTCATAGCGACCCTACACAGGGTTTCTGAGGCTGTAAATCTTTATGGGGGCAGACTGCCTCACCTTTCTCCTGCGGAACTGCTGGTAGTTTCGAACTGCTGACCTTGCGGCTTGCAGCCCGATTTGTAACCACTATGCTACCAGAGCTAGTCTATAATTTGTGTCTTTGGAGAATATATGAATTCACGTAAATTATGCAAGTTTATCGAAGTATGGTATTGCAAAACAGAAAACATACAGACACAGAATGAAAACAAACAACAACAAAGAAAGGTCAAAGAGAGTGAGCATTTTCCTTTATCTTTTCTTACTGTTCTAGATTTGAATAAAGTAACAAAATCCAAAAATACCTTGCTGCTGTTGTTACTGTGTGCTATGGAGTTGGTTCCGACTCACAATGACTCTGTATAGGATTTCCAAGAGTGCCTGGTTAATTTGAACTGCCGATCTTGTAGTTAGCAGTCAAGTGCTTATTCATGACAAATGTCATGGCTCCTAAAATAACTATCCAGTGGTAGGAGTAGAGATTGTTTTACAGGGACTGTAGACCACCCATTTCCTTCTATGTGCTCAGTCACCCTTCTCCAAAGTCACCCAAATAAGTATTCAAGCCAAGACAATACTCTTCGCCCTCCTCTAAACACGATGGCTTCTCCTGTCTATGTGGATTCTAGAGCTGACCATGTGTAATCTGAAAATCTGCTAACTGCTGCCATTAGTGTTGTTAATATTTACATTCACCTGTTTCATAAAATTATGGAAGTTCCAAAGATTTTGGAAGAGTCTCAAATGCCTAGGCCATTTTTTTTTTTTTTTAATCATGCTATACAGAAACTCAAGATGCAAAGAGTCCAAGTGACTTCCGTGGGGGTCACATAGCTATGATGATGAGGCGAGAAAACTCAAAACCCATGATTTCACAAGCACAAACCGAATCACCTTGGATTCTTCATTCAAAAGTCAATTTTTAAAGAGCTTGGAAATGCACAATCATCTTTGGAGATACAGTTAATGCCTACAATGTTTGATTATACCTATGGAAAGTAGGATAAACACTGGACTGCTAACTGCTAACCTACAAGGTCGGTGGTCCAAACCCACCTGTCACTCCTCGGAAACCCTACACAGGGACATTGAGTCAGAATGACTTGATGGCACTTAACAACAAAAAGATGTCAGATTGCTTTGGCACAACCTGATTACAACCCAGTTGCCAGACAGGAAGAATAAAGAATTTGCACTCAAATAGAAATGAAAATAAATAACCACACGTGCTAGTCAAGAAAATTTTATAAAATTCTATTAATCTAATTTTCAGTATAATTCTTAAATTAGTATGCTAGATAGAGTTACCATTTCATTTGCATTATTAAAGTTTACGAAACACAATATAAGTTTAAATCTAAAGAGATATTACATAAATTATTCTCTCTGAACAACAGAAGAATATTATAGCAAAGTTACTCATATTAAATGTCATATACATATAGAAAGACAGATGATACAATTACACAAGTTTGAATGTTGCATTTTTTCAGACATTTCTAAAAAAAAAGAAGACATCAGGTAGGTAAATTACAATTGAGTATCATGGATTCCGGAGTCCTGGTGTGGCGTTGTAGGATAAGCACTGTTGTAGGATAACCACAAGGGCAGTGGTTCAAATCCACCAGCTAACCCTCAGAAACCCTATTCAGAGTCACTATGAGTTAGAACCAACTCAAAGGCACTTCCCAACAACAGTAGTGGCATAGATTCCAGGTCACCTGTTCTTAAATTACCCATTGGTGTTGTGAAGTGCCATCAAGTTGGTTCCGACTCATAGCGAGCCTGTATAGGGTTTCCGAGGAGCAGCTTGTGAGCATGAACTGCCAACCTTACAGTTCAAACGGTTTTGCAGTGTGGAGCATTAACCCCACAGCACTACACCAGGTTGGGCATCAACCTGTCAATTTCCTACTTTCTCTCAAAGTCCAGTCTTAGAAATGTAAAAAATGCTGAAACCTGCATTAATGTCACTTCTTTATATGCAAAACAATTGCTGTAAGTGTAGCAAGTGTCATGAGCACTATTAGCCAGTCTTAGATTTTAACATACTAGAACTATGCACCTAATTCTTTAATATAATCAGCAATATTTTACCTTTTATTTAATACTTAATATCATTAAAGGACCTAGCCTTGTAAACCCTATACAGGGTCGCTATGAGTCAGAACCGACTCCACAGCACATAACAACAACAACAATAACATATCTGTATAGGTTTGGACTAGTGTATCAGGAATGACATAATGTCCATCCACAGAGGATAAAACAAAATAATTGCTCACAATAATTCAGCCTTCCAGTATCACATCCAATTGTTTCATTTTCTACATTATGTTTTAAGTAACTACTTATTATACCTAAAGAGTTGCATAAAAGATTACATCAAGTGGTCTACAAAACCATCTTAAGTTGCTATAGTTACAGG
The DNA here is from genome assembly GCF_000296735.1 of Chrysochloris asiatica. Lineage (NCBI taxonomy): Eukaryota > Metazoa > Chordata > Mammalia > Afrosoricida > Chrysochloridae > Chrysochloris > Chrysochloris asiatica. Next base: position 17,324,315 of record NW_006408574.1, read on the forward strand.
AATAGACTCATAAATTACATGTTAATATTCAAGGAAAAGAAAAGTATGTTTGCCGTCACCAACTGCAACTGTAAGCAAATACAGGTATACAGCACTTTATTAGTAAGAACTCCTGTAGTAAGCACACGTTAGTGGAATTAATCATTCATTCCCTGCAGACTGCTTATGTATTTCATTGGGCCATTATCTGATCTGAATAACAAGAACAATTGCATAATAAAACACAATACTGCTGACACCAGCAACTTTCTTCTTTCAACTTTAAAGTTGAAACCACATCTGTGGCAAAAAAACCAAACAAAAGACAATTTAATCACCCATCTAACTTTGCCTTTTTCATCTATTGTATACACAATGAGCAAAGGTATTATGAGCCAGATTGAGTAGAAATGGCTTTAATTTGGGCCATTTTCTTCAGCACTGTCACATATATATAACAGATAAGGTGTAAGCAGATTAATTTTCATGTGAATTTCAATTCTTTGCATCAGAAATTGAAACAGGAGCAGCAGTTCTATCATATCTTTTCTACTGTAGAAAATACGTCCTATAGTCATACAAGGAAGTGCATTTTTTGAACCACTCTTAAATTGGGCTACTCAGGTATAATCATATCTTTTATTTTTCAATATTTTATTTCAAATATCATTCATCCTGTCTGATGTCTGAGGCCACAAATGACTATAATCTAAAATATGATCAACCACAGACTTCATCTCAAATTATTTCATTTAATATTTGAACCAACAAAAGAAGTAGCAACAAAGAGTAGCCGTGCCTCTAAGAAAACCCATTTGGATATGGATTAAAGTAATTTTTCAGAAACAACGAATGACCTATCTTTCCCTCCAAAATTTCCATCTATGATGACTTCATGTTACCAAATTCATCAACTATCCATTGTTACTTCATCATCGTAAAAACTTATGCTCCAAGATATTCAGCGCTGTCGACACTGAGTAACTTAACAACTCTAAATCTTCAGTTTTTGTTAAGTGTTGTACATTGATGTACTCTGGCAATTTTGTAAGTCAGTGTCCAATGACCTCAGCAGCCTGCATAGATCTGAGTAAGCACAGTGGTACATTCTTTTCACATTACCATTATCAGCAATTTATTTGGAAAAGTCCTTAGAGATTACTTGGCATACATTGTTATTTTGAGAGTAATTTCTTAGTGAGAGGAGTTTTACCATCCAATCTGTTAATAACTCTCAAGGTGTTTTTATTGGGAAGGTGTGTTTGATATTGAGACAGAAAATTGAAATGTGAAAGATAAAAAGTGATCAACTTTTTTCTCATCATTGTGTGTCAAAAGAACTTTGATTCTGTTTTTAAAAAATTAGCCCTGTGCTATCTAAACAGCAATTCCTACTGTACCTACTGTATATGTAACAATGTAAAAAGAATGAGATTCATAGTCCATTTGGCAGTGATAACGAAAAAAAAACCAAAACGCTGAAATATTATTGATTCTCTCTCTTGTGCAAAACAAACTGACTCAACTATATTTCTCCTGACATAACACAAAGGTTTTATTTAGATATTACCAAATATTGGCAAATGTTAGGCTGTATATCTTTTTTAAAGATGCCATTAACCCCTTGGTGAAAAAGGGAAATGTTCTACTTCTTGAACAGAAATGCTGCATTTGCTGACATGGGGCTGTTGGCCCCGAGAGGAATTGTGCTTGCAAAAGTTTTTGATGCAGAGATATTCTGCCTTAGGAGGCACCTTAAACCTGTCACTGGCTGCTGAACCCTTGTCACACCTCATAACCTGTGGTGTCAAAGCCACATTCTCAATTCCTGCCCTCTCCTTCCCTCTCCAAATGAAGTTCATCGAAATTTTACAACTAGGCTTGTTCCAGGATTTGCTTCCACATCTGATCTACTTACAGGCATTAGAAAGCCTCAAGATTTCCATCCGGTCTTTCATACCATCTTTATTAACTTTGCCATGACCCACATTTTTTACTAAATCTCTTCAGAACTAGAGATGAAAACAATTCACCAACTCTACTCAGGACTGATATAGAATGTGCCGGGTGCAGTACGATAATAGGGTTAGTATTCTCAAGCTTTTGGGGGTGAATGTCCTTACATCTCAAAACAAGCCAACATTTTACTAACTAGCCTTCCAACAGCTCTTGAACAATACGCCCTTAAAAATCAGATCCCAGTAAGACTATCCAAACAGAAGTCATCTAAGCATTCTTCCTTAGGGAGGGCAAAAAAAAAAAAAGCTTAAACAAACCACTTCTCCATTAAGAACTACTGAAGTTATGTAAGTCCGGTTCGTCCCCAGTAAAACTAACAAACTATTGAAACCATAGGCGACAACTGCATTCAGCACAGCCCTCACTTCAGAGACAGGGAATACGGAAGCACCATTGACTTACTAAAGCAGCCGCTCCAATCCTCCTTGGAAACCCTGAGGAGTCTTCGCTTTTCTTTTCCTGCCAGTCAGATAAAGAATTGTCTTTCTATTCCACACAGGCCCAGAATAAACTGCCAGAGAGGACGGGCACATGTACAGCCACCCGTCGGGTTGGGCTTTGACGGGGTGCTTTGAATTCGGTGGGTTGCAAAAGTGGGATCCTCGTTCCCGGAGGGATGGATGGGGTGTAGCAGCAGAAACAAACAAAAACCCACGGCGCTCCGGAGCTCAAGCTTGCTGGGGTCCTGCTAATTCTTCGGCAGGCAAAGTACCTGCACTCCGCCCGCTGAGGATGCTGTCAGCGCGGCGCGCGGGAGGAGGCGGAGGCGGCGGCGGCGGCGGCGGCGGAGGAGGAGGAGGAGGAGCGCTAGGCTCGGCCGGGGGAGCGGCGTGGAGGCGGGCACGGCGCGGGGCGCTGGCGGGCGGGGCGCGGGCCACGCGCTCGGGCCGCCGGGTGCGGGCGCTGAGCTTCTCTGGCCGCTCGACGCTTGCTCGCTCGCTCGCTCACTCGCTCTCCGGCTCTCTGGCTCGCCAACGCTGGCACACAGAGGCGCACCCAGATCTCCAGCCGCCGCCGCTGAGCCGCGCGCACTCACCTGCATTTCCTTAAAGAGCCACTTGATGGCTGCCCGTAGGGCGGCCGGCTCCGGCGGGCGGGGAGGCCTCGGCGGCGGTGGCGCTGTGGGCGCGCGAACCGGGCGGGAGGAGGGGGGCCCGGGCGCCAGCAGGGCTGACCCGGGGCCCCGGCATGGTACCCGGGCTGGACTAAAAGCGGGCCGAGCCGGGACAGGAGGACGTGTCCGGCTCAGCGGACCTGGCCAGGTCTGGACACCGGGGGCGCTTCTTAGATACACGTGTGTTCGCGTGCTTTGGGTTATTTTCAGGTTTTCTTGGGAGGGAAGGTGGAGGGCTTAAACCATATAAGGGACTGATGGAGCTTGGATTTGCAATCCTATCGATGCACAAGAAAAGCCAGCGTTATTGATGTGGATGGAAGGGAGCAGAGACTGCATGGGGCCAAGGGTGTCCTTCATCTCAGACACTGGATGGAGTTTTCAGATGGGACCTTGGCTGTGTGGTTAAGCTTGAGGGAGGGGATCGTGTTCTGCCAAGGAGATCGTGGAGAAGGGAGAAACACCTGCCTAGGAGTTGCTGGAAACAGCTTCGCGACTGTGGGGGGAGGGGTGGCACAGATGGGGTTGAGTTCTTCCCCACTTGCTTGGTCCCCAAGGTGAGTGACCAGTGCATCGGAGGCTCAGTACCCTCGATTCATTAAACAAGAGAACCGTAATTTAGACCCTTGAGCAAATAAATTAAATGATGGCTGAAACTGTGGGCAGGGAGGTTGGGGGGTGGGTGGGGGGGAAGAAGGTGCAGACAGGAGAAATCCAGCAGAAAGGTTTTATCATGTTAGGATCATTTATGTCCTGAGCAGAGCTTGCAGCTGTAGACATCAAGTGCTCGCTTTCTCCTGCTAAAGTGATAGTAATGCCACAATGGTGGTGACAAAAACAAAAACAAAAAACAGCCTTGTTTTAGTCAGAATAATTCTCCTGTGTGGAGACGATTCCAGGAACCCTCTGGTCAAAGATGCAGTAAACTATGTGGAATAAACCAAAAAAGTAGTAAACCCTCTTTCCTTAGATGCCCACGATCTAATAGAAGAAATGCCACTGTCTCCCAAAGCGAAATAAAACAGAATCAATATAAGTGACATTTTCCCCCAAGTCCTTTCACCTGTTTCTTTGTACACCTGCTCCCTTGCTTTCCATGTCCCTTTGCTCTTCAGAAGTCACCTTTTTTCTGAACCCCTCCACTGTCAAGCTTTCTTCTCACACTCCTTCAGCCCACTGAGCCCACCTATCCAAGGTCCCAATGCATGAAGTCTTTATCACTTAAAGCTGCTCTTGAAAATGAGAGGATGTAAATCTTAGACAGCAACTGTGTGTTTGTGTGTCTCTGTCTATCTTTGTCATTATACAAAGCACCTCCCCCTCTTGTGGTTGTGTGAACACAAGAGTATGTCTGATTCATATTTTCTCATTCTCTCTTGCTCTCCCTCTGCCTCTCTCCTTCCATGTCTTTGGCGCTCCACACATACACACCACTCACTCCTCTCTAGGTTCCTTCCTGTCAGTGTTCAATAATGGTTTTACATGAAGTTTCAGTTAGGCAACCTCTGACTGTTGAGAATGCATAGGGAGCGGCTTGGTCAGAGGGATGCTGGGGTCAAAGCTGATGCTGTTTCCTGTCCTCACTCCCTCATTATAGACTCTCCTGTACTTAATGCCAAGTGGCAGCAGAAATGATTTCCTCTCCTGCTATTCGTAATATTACATTTGCTCTTCTTCAGAAACACACATAATTAATAATAAAAGAAATAATGCATCTTGAAACTATGATGGATGTGGGCCTGTTTGTTGGTCACCTTTTTTGTTGTTGCTTTAGGGACTCTGGCCACATCTGCCTTTCTGCTGCCGCTGGTGGTTTAAGCAAAAGCATTTGGCCCTTTTGCTGTGTATTCTTTTCCATCTTTCCCTTGACGATAGTTGGTGTATTTTAAATAAAGATTTCATTCTGCCAACCTGCAGGAAGCTTTTAACAAGATGCAAACTGAGTGTGTCAATATCTTCTATCTTTTTACTGCTGTATGGGGTTGTTCAGCAACTTGAAACCATCTCGACTTGAGTCCAATGCTGGCATCTTAGAGAGACATGCTCCCTGGGGCTAATTTACTACTGCTTCTACACAACTAGCCTTTGGTGCCCTCTGGAAGAAAACAGAATACTTTCAAAATGAAAGAGTGATAGTTGCATTGTACTGGCTCTTCCTGGTTTACTAACAACTGACTTATGTACAGTCATACTTACGATCCAACCCCCACACAGCCTATTAATAATTTGAGGTACATACAATGGTTTGTAATAACAAATGTTGCTACTTTGCAATACACATCAAATATTATCATTATAAATGTATTATTATTTTAAAGATGTTTTAGAATATCTGGAAATGTTTGATGTTTGTTATGCATAGAAAGCTACACTATATACAATATGTTAGGTCAGACAGTTGTCTAACGGATCTTAGATACAAACTGAATGTGTTTTGATGTCTGTAGAAGTTTGACTTAAAGATAAACTTAAAAACGGGTCTAGTCCACATCCTGGGAGTGCCTAAACGCCTATTCCGTTACTTCTCCTACTAATAACCCCACAAGTGTTCATTATGATCAGCTTATTGTAGAGATTTGATTGTCATCATTTGCTGTTGTTAGTGCCATTAAGTCAGTTCCAACTCATAACGACCCTGTATAGGGTTTCTGAGGAACGACTGGTGAATTTGAACTGCCAGCCTCGTGATTCAAACTGACCTTGCAGTCTAGCACGTTATTCCCCAGTGCCAGGACGAATTATCCTGAAGAGGATTGCTCAAGTCAGCTTGTTTGTCTTTTTAATTTCATTATTGAACTAGCTATCTATATTTCTGTAATTTTTTAAATTCCTTTTTAAGAGGAATATAACTCTTCAAGTTAGTGCTATATATTGACTTTAATTTTTCTTTTACATCTCAGACATTTTTATTTTATACCCATTATGCAATGAACTTATAAGGAATAGCTTCTAGCAGCTCAGCCTCCTTTTCATTGGGTCTCACAAAGTGTGCCTCTCTCTGGAGAGCAAGCTGGCGCTTTAGCTGAAGCCAAAGTACCTTTCCCTTTGGCTTCCTTTTTCTGATCATTCCTTGTCAAGCTTCCGGAAGCTATCTTGGCTCTTAGAGTGCTTAATATGCTCAATACTCACATTAATCTCTTGGCAAGAATCTTGCTCTTAACTTGTCTGTTCACAACAATGTAGACAGCATGCTGGGTCACATTATAGACTCTTCAGGTTTTGCCCTGGTAACATGTTTGAGGCATCCCTTTTTGAACTGTGCCTATTCCCTTGATGTCCACAATGGTGCCTCTCTTGTAGATTTGCTTATGTGTGGCCAAAGGAATGACTCCATGCTTTCTGAAGGACCTGGAGAACATACATTGTTATTAAGTGCCATAGAGTCCATTCTGACTCATAACAACCCTGTATAGGGGTTCCAAGAAGCTGCTGGTGAGCTTGAACCACCAATCTTGCGGTGGAGTATATTAACCCACAGTGCCACACCAGGAGCACATATAGCAAATTCCTTGTTTCTTTCCTTTTGTGTTCGTCATCATGGTGAATTACTGCAAGATGGAAGTTCCAGCCGAAAGGAATATGTTGTTGTTCTTGTTAAGGGCCATCGAGTCAGTTCTGACCCATATAGGGTTTCCTAGGATCAGCTGGTGAGCTTGAACCACCAACCTTGCAGTTCAAACCAACTTTGCAGTCCAGTGCATTAACCCACAGCACCACCCCAGGCCTCTGAAAGGAACGTATATGGATGGATTTTTTTAAGGCAGTAACTTTGATGACTTCCAGAGTGCTCCTTGGAGGCCAGGATGGCCAAACTTTGTTTCTCATACTTCAGACACGTAGTATAGAAGGACCAGTCACTGAAAAGGGATATCATGTTTGGTAATGTGAAGATCAGGAAAAAAGAGGAAGACCACCAGCGAGATGGATTGGCATAGTGGCAGCATCAATGGGCTCAGGTGTGTCAACGATTGTGAGATTGGTCCAGGATGGAGCAGCGTTTCATTCTGTTGTGCATAGGGTCTCTATGAGTCGCTACCGACTCAATGGCACCTAAGAGCAACAACAACTTTGGTGACTTGGCTCTTGTCAAGGAACAATGTGATTTAAAACAATCACTATGAATGTAAAATAAAAAATAAACTTAAAGGGGAAAACATGGCCCTATATATGAATTATCTAAAATTAGTCTCTTTGGAGGTTCCCTTTATTTTACCAAATTAGTGTTTATCGAAATTATCATTTAGCCTTATTATATTTAGCTTGATAATTGACTTTAATTGCCTATTGCAACAGAAGAAACCTCCAAATTTACATTTTTATTTGGATTTTTGAGGGAAATCAGTACTGTCTTTCTTTGCCGTACTTTTCTAATTAGTCTTAACAAGCACATCAATAGCAACACCATAGCAGTAATTTCCTCTTCTAATATGTCCTTTTAATAACACTAAGAGCATCATGGGAAAAGTCCTAAGTATACAGCATACCGTATTGTGGAACTGAAAATACAGGAGCAAAAACAGACAGCAGGCTCCTAAGGGGGCGGGGCAGAGATTGTGGCCTGTCCTAATGGAGACTAGCATAGAAGGAAGTGTTTTGTGCCTACTACTCCATGAAGTCCTGGTGTGGTGCTGTGGGTTAATGCACTAGACTGCAAAGCCGTTTTGAACCGCATGGTAGCGGGTCGCTATGGGTCAGAACCAACTCGACCGCACTTAACAACAACAGCTCCATGTATTGACCTTGCTACCTTTTTTTGTCCTTCTGCCTTAATTTCCTCTCCTTTTTGTCTACCTTTCTTTCTCAGACTATACTGAATGACATAAACTACAAGTAGAAACTATTTTACATTGATAATTGTGAAAGCCTTCAATTAAAAAGTCAAACTGTTCCTACTTATTGCATATGAGGGAAAGCTAATCCTCTACTCCTCAGCATTTATTTTGGTCAGCAAGGGTAGTTTTAATTGACTAAATGGCTCTAATTTACTTAATTTATTATAGATGGTTTGCTACCAAGAAAGCTGCTCAGAAAACCTTACAGCATTATGAACAAATGACTTGGCTGCACAATTATCCAAATTAAGGAGTCTTAATGAGTGGAGTCAGATTTGTCATGATTGTGATGCTCAAGATGGAGATGTCATTTCACGGAAATCATCAAGTGGCTAAGGCTAAGTTACAAACTCTAAATGGATTTGGGTTATAATGTGTGGACTTTTATTCCCATTTATTGTGTGATTATTTTCCATCCTCCCTTGTCTTCTTCAATAAAACCTAGCTCCACCCTAAGCTCCTCACTGTGCCTTGGTGATTAATCTCTATAAATAGTACCAACCTGATTTCCCTTATGGGGCACCCTAGAAGAAGGCAGGAGAGAAAATTGGGTAGCTCTTGCTCCATTTGTCCTAACACATGGCAGTGTGGTTTTTTTCAATGGTGGTTACGAATCGGGCTATGAACCTTAAGGTCAGCAGTTAGAAACTACCAGCTGTTTCTGTGGGAGAAACATGAGGCTTTCTACTCCTGTAAAGATTTACAGCCTCGAAACCCTATACAAGGTCGCTATGAGTCAGAACCGACTCCACGGCACACAACAACAACAATAAATGTTTTCATATGAATACAGCCTTGTATAGCCACCAGCCTTCCATAGCACCAGCTTTCATTTAGGTCTGATAGCAAAATTTAACTGCCTACCCCTTCAACTTTCCATTATTGATAGATCTTAAGAAACTCAGTCTCCCAAGGCATTGCTTCTCCTAACCTACTTGCTTCTCTGAAATGTATCCATCATTTAATTTCCCATCAAAATCATTTATTGTACCTTCTGTTTCCTCCAGAGACCTGGACTTATGTTATTTACATTTAAAGTATTTAAAGACTTTAAAAAAGGAATCCAAGTATTACAAATGTATCAAGTCTACCTGCTAATGTGTTTAAAAGAATCAAAATATTAATGCTACTCAAGTTGAAAATACCTAACAGTCAATAGAAACATATTTGAAGGCACAGCACACCTGTATACCTAAATAATAATTCAGAATTTTTACAAAGAGGGCATGTATCTCTGTATATTAGACAAATCAGAATCATTAACCTTAAAAAACTGCTTCTCTTCATGAAGGTACTGATGGCTTATCCTTTTCATTGCAGTAACAAAAATACAGCACATTTTGAAGTCTAGTGGTTATTGTTTGATGATATGCATAATGTTTGTTGTTGTTAGGTTGCATCGAGTCAGTACCGACTCATGCACAACAGAAGACTGTACCACCTGGTCCTGTACTGATCTCACAATCATTGCTACGCTTGAGCCTTTGCTGCTGCCACTATCCAATCTATCTCATTGGAGCGCATCCTTTTTTTTGTTGATCCTCCCCTTTACCAATCATGATGTTGTTCTCCAGGGACTGGTACTTCCTGATAATATGTCCAAAGTATGAGAGATGAATTCTGGCAATCCTGGCTTCTAAGGAGCTTTCATACTTTGCTTCTTCCAACAGAGACCAGTTTATTCCTCTGGTAGTCCATGATAATTTTAATACTCTCCAACATCATAACTCAAAAGCATCCATTCTTCTATAGTCTTAGTTATTCATTGTCCAACTTTCACATGCATATAAGCCTATTGAAAATAACATGGCTTGGCCTGGCGCACCTTAGTCCTCAAACTGACATCTTTGCTTTTGAGCACTTAAAAGAGGTCTTGTGCCGCAGATTTGTCTAATGCAATACGTCTTTTGAGTTTTTGACTGCTGCTTCCATGAATGTTGATGGTTGATCCAAGCAAAATGAAGTCTTTGACTCCTTCAAATTTTTATCCATTTATCTTGATACTATTTATTCACCCAGTTATGAGGATTTTTGTTTTCTTTACATTGACATGCAATCCATACTGAAGGCTGTGGTCTTTTACCTTCATCAGTAAGTATTTTAAGGCATTTCCCTTTCAGCAAACAAGGTTATATCGTCTGCGTATCACAGGTTGTAATTGTGGCTTCCTCCAATCCTGATGTCAAGGTCTTCTTCATATAGTCCAGCTTCTTGGATTATGTGTTCAGCATACAGTTGATGAAATAATACAACCCTGGCACACGCCTGTCCTAATTTTAAACCATTCAATGTCCCATTCTTTTCTTCAAACAACTGCCTTTTGGTTGATGTACAGGCTCCTTATGAGTGTTCCGGAATACACATTCTCAGCAGTGCTATTCATAACTTTTCATGATCTACACAAGAGAACAACTTTGTGTAGTCAGTAAAGCACAGGTAAACATCTTTCTGGTATTCTCTGCTTTCAGCCAAGGTCCATCTTATGTCAGCAATGATATCACTCATTCCACGTGACCATCTAAATCTTGCCAGAAAGTTGAGGTAGTTCCCTGTCAATGTACTGCTGCAGCCATTTTTAAATTATCTTTAGCAAAATTTTACTTGCATGCGGTATTAATGATATTCTCCCATGGTTTCCACATTGAGGTAGGTCACCTCTCTTTGGAATGTCACAAATATGGATGGATCTCTTCCAACCATATGGCAAGGTAGATGTCTTCCAAACTTCTTGGCTTAGATTAGTAAATGCTTCCAGTGCTGTATCAGTTTGTTGAAAGATTTCAGTCTGTATTCTATCAGTTCCCAGAGCCTTGTCCTTTGCCAATTCCTTCAGTGCACCTTGAATTTTTTCCTTCGGTATCATTGGCTCTTGGTCATATGATACCTCTTGAAATGGTTGAACATCGAATATTCATTTTGGTACGTTGACTCTGTATTCCTAATAGTTTCTTTTCATGCTTTCTATATCATTTAATATTTTACCTATTTTTGTTGTTATTGTTAAGTGCCATCAAGTCGGTTCCAACTCATAACAACCCTATATGAGTGGCTGGTGAGCTTGAACCACTGACCTTGAGGTTTTAACTGACTTGGCAGTCCAGAGCATTAACCCACAGTGCCACACCAGGACTCCTTCAATATTGCAAGCCCATGCTTGAATTTTTCTTGAGTTTTTTCAACTGGAGAAATGCTGAGCGTATTACTCCTTTTTGGTTTTCTAACTCCAGGTCTTTGCACATTTCATTATAATACTTTTGTCTACTGAGCTACCCTATGAAATTTTATGTTCAGCTTCTTTTACCTACTTACTTCTTTCATTTGCTTTAGCAACTCTATGCTGGAGAGCAAGTTTCAGAGTCTTCTGACACCTATTTTTGCTTTTGCTTCTTTCTTTCTTCTTAATGACCTTTTGCTTTCTACTTGTATGATGTTCTTGATATCATCCCACAACTTTTTGGTCACTATTGGCTAATTAAAAAAAAATCTCTTCTTGACATTTATCTCTAAATTTAGGTGAGGTATGTTCATGGTCATATTTTGGCTCTTGTGGACTTGTTATAATTTTCTTCAACTTCAGCCTGAACTTCCATTATGAGCTATTGATGGAGTGTTCCACAGTCTAACCCAGGTCTTGTTTTGACTAATGATATGGAGCTTTTCCACCATCTCTTTCCACAGATATAGTAACTTGATTCCAAAAGGTGAGGTCCGTGTGAACAGTCTTCTTTTATGGTGTTTAGAAAAGGTTTTTGCAATGAAGAAGTCATTGGGCTCACAAAATTCTCTCATGCGGTCTCCAACAGAGTTTCTATCACCAAGGCCATATTTTCCAACTCCTGATCCTTGTTCTTTGTTACCAACCTTTGCATTCCCACACCAGTAATTATAAATACAGCTTAATCTAATGTCTGATCAATTTCAGACTAAAGAAGTTTGTAGAATTCTTCAATTTCCATATCACTAGCTTTAGTGGTTGGTGCATAAATTTGGATAATAAGTGGTATTAACTGGTCTTTCTTACAGGCATATGGACATTAACCTATCAGAGACAGCATTGTACTTCAAGGCAGATCTTGGTATGTTCTTTTTGACGATGAATGAGATGACCTCCCTCTTCAATTTATCATTCCCAGCATATAAACCATGTGATTGTCAGATTAAAAATGACCAACACTGGTCCATTTCAGCTCACTAATACCTAGGATATCGATGTTTATGCATTCATTTCATTTTTGATAACTTCCAATTTTCCTAGATTCGTATTTCGTACATTTCATGTTCCAATTATTTTTGGGTATTTAGAACTATACAGTGAATAAGGAAGATCGTAGAAGAATTGATGTCTTTGAGTTGTGGTGTTGGAGGAGAATACTGAAAGTGCCATGGACTGCCAAAAGAACCAATAGATCTGTTTTGGAAGAAGTGCAGCCAGAGTGCTCCTTGGAGGCCAGGATGGCTAAGCTTCGTCTCTCCTACTTTGGACATATTGTCCGGAGGAAACAATCGTTGGAGAAGGATGTCATGCTGGGTAAGGTGGAGGGTCAGAGAAAAAGAGGAAGACCTCTAACGAGATGGATTGGCCAGGTGGCATCATTGATGGACTCAAACGTGGCAGCGGTAGTGAGGTTGGCCCAGGATCGGACATTGTTTCGTTCTGCTGTGCATGGGTTGCTACCAGTCGGTACTGACTCGATCGTACCTAGCAACAACAACAAAGAGCTGTTTCTCCCAATTTTAAGCTGTTCTGCATCAGCAAATTAAGGTTCCAAATGCTTGACTACATTCAGGTCATCACAATCAATTCTACTTTGAGGAGGCAGCGCTTCTCTAGCCATATTCTGAATCCCTTCCAACCTGAGGGACTCATTTTCCTGCACGATATCTGACAATATTCTAGTGTTCTTCATCATGTTTCAACATTCGATATTGTGGTGCTGACAGTGTTCCACTGCTATTCATAAGATTTCATTGACTAAATATTCAGAATTAGTCCATCTCCTTCCTAGTCTGTCTTAGTCTGGAAGCTCAGCATAAACCTGTCCACCATGTGTGATCCTGCTACTATTTAAAATACTTTTGGCACCGCTTCCTGAATCACAGCAACATGCATAAACCAACACAGTACAAAAATCTGACAGATGTGTGGTGGGCAACATGTTTAAGACTCTGCAATTTCTATTGATTTAGAAAGTCAAATAAGCAAGGTAGCCAATATGGATCTTCTAATTATTAAGAGAAAAAGTCAATAGTGAGGATGTTAAAAGCCACCCAAGTTACGAATGCTAACCTGAAATGACTTCCGCATGCTAAAACTTTCGAATTATAGCAAAAGGAATTGGATAAGAGAATGAAATCCTTCAAGTTCTTTTGAAAAAGCACTTAAAAATAGCATCATATAAAATAACAAAGATCAGGACAGAGTTCTTTAAAGAAGATAAAAATATAATTTGGTGGAGAAATTCTAATCTTTCTTAGGCATTTTGTTGTATGTTTTTCTAGTTGTCTTTAAATTTGTTAAAAAATGGGGGTTGTCAAATGCAAGATTTTACCTGTTCAACTCTACTTAATGAAGATGCCATAAATTTCATTTCCTCTAAGCACTGAGTCATTTTGTATTTTTATAAATTAGGTAGAAGTATAATAGCAAATACGTGTGCACCTACCGCATACACATTTACTCTGTGTGCCAGGCATTGTTGTAAATTCTGAAATGTATTAAAGGGATGCTATTTACATTTTAAATCTTAAAAAAAAACTAAGGTCCAGGGAGGTTGATTAGCTTACACAGGTCATGGGACCATTAGACATTAAAGATGAGACTTAAAACCAGGCAGACTAGCTCCTTCTCTGTGCTTACCGAATACTCTTTGTCTCTCATCTCTGTGTGCATTTTCTTAAGTTCAGGGGCTTCTACCACATGTGGCCGAAGCTGAGAATTGCCTATTCTGTGAATGAGACTATAGGGTGGGAATGGTGGTAGAGAGTTTGATTCTCAGAGAAGTAAGTTCGCATTGTTGAAATTGGCCCTTTAAGTCTTCATTGGACTCATTTAAAATATGTATTTGTTTTCATGTGACACATTTTATGTTTCACGTGATAGTTGCACAGTAGGAAAAATTATAAAGAATCAAAGAAATGTATTTTTCTAGCTAAATTATTTGCAAGCCAGATGTGCTATTGAAGTTACAATTTACTAGCTTTGCTAATTTTACTTTTTGTAAAATTCGTTGTCTGTTAGCATGTATTAATTCCCCATTTTTACCTACAATCAGGAAAACAAGAGTAATATAAAGCAATAAGTTGGGAGGTAATCCTATATATTGTCTCTTTTTTAAAATAAGGGGTCAACTTCTCTGGAACCTTTATTAAGATTTCCCCCTGTTTTTGGTGAAAGACAATATGTTTTCTAGGTACTTATTCCTGACCTTTTGCTCACAGGCAATGGTATTGTGGCAGAAAAGAATTGTAATAGCATATATGATTATCAAAAGTTGTATGTATTATTTGCACATTTAAAATCGCAAAAAAAAAATTTAATATAAGCAAAAGAAAGAAATATGAAAAGCGAATCAAATGGGTATCTACTTACTAGCATTATACATTTTGCAGGCCAAATGGACAAACTCTATTAACTGCAAGATCAGAATTTCAAGCCCACCCGCTGTTCCTTGGAAACTCTATACCTGGTCACCATGAGTTGCAACTGACTCCATGGCACTTAACAACAACAACAACAAAAATCAACACTAAATCAAGTTAACAAGTGCATATTGATTTTTCCCATCTAATTATCAACACGATCATGTGGGATGATTTGACCCAGCAGTTTCATCTGCATTTTTTCAATGGACCAACTGACATTAGTGTATGTGACATGTTCGTTTTTATGACTAAAGATTGATAAAGCTAATAGACAGGACCTGCTATTTCCTGGAATCCTTAATCTTTCCTCATTGAAATTTAAATAATAATTTCAATTACAAAAATCAATGAAAGCATATGTATATACACTTTCTTTAAATTTGGGTTTTCATGTTTGTTTTTTAATGGCAGTGTGGAGTCCTGGTGTAGTGCTGTGAGTTAATTTGCTGGACTGCAGGGTCATTTTGAACCTTCAGGTTGGTGGTCCAAATTTACCATCCTCGGAAACCCTATGCAGGGTCATTATGGGTCCAAACCAACTTGATGGCACCTAACAACAACAACAACAACAACAACAACATTTATGTCCCAGTTAGACTTTCTGAACAAAAAAGTACTATGATGCTCCATTTTAAATCCCAAATTTGAAATGTGGCATTGATAAAGTACTGCTCTACTTAGAATTGCAATGTGTCAAGAATTATTCTAGCCAGGATTCTGGAGAGGGAGATAAATCAATGTGCCCAGTGATAAGTCACTTTACAAACTCTTCTGAAGATTCCTTGGACTAATTTGAATTTCCCTCAGAGTTTGATCTCAACTATAAAAATATGAATATCATGCAATATAAGGGATATATATTATCAATATCAATGTGATGAGGAAAGGATTTATGAATGCCAGTGTGCCCCGTACCACAATATCTTCCAGACCCCAGGCATCCTTTGCCCATGCACACTCAAGCAAATGAGACTGTGATCGTTCTGAGCCTGTGTGCTAAGGTCTTTGCACCTTTGTTTCTCTGTTTTGCACAATCAGGAGAAGATGCAGAGAGAAGTGGAGATGTGGAAGCAAATCAGACTTAAAAGAAAAAGATTCAGACAAGGGAGTCAGGGAAATACAGAGCAGAAAGATAAGATTTAAGCAAGTTATAATGAGACTTCCTAACCCAATTCCGATTCATAGCGACCATATAAAACAGAGTAGACTTGTTCCTTAGGGTTTCTGAGCCCAAACCTTTATAGGAGCATTCCTGCTGCATTGTGGGCCTTGAGGTTAGCAGTCCAATGCTTAGTCTACTGTGTCACCAGGGCTTGTACAGATACTCTAAAACCAAAACCAACCTCATACCCACTGCTCCAAGTCAATTCTGACATACAGAGACCCTAGAACTGTAAATCTTTATAGGGACAGCTTCATCATTTACCTCCTGAGCAGCTGGTAGATATGACCCTTGAACTTACAGTTAGGAGCCCAGCGCCTAACCCACAGCATCACCAGGGCCCCTTTGAGACTCTAACGGAGCTACTAAAACAAAAGCAAACCCACTGCAGTCAGTTGACTCTTACTGACCGTATAGAACAGAGTAGAATTGCTCCCTGTACACCTTTAAGGAAGCTGACTGGCACATCCTTCTACTGCAGAGTGACTGGTGAGTTTACTTCCGACTGACCTTTCATTTAGGTTCCCAGCTGAGCGCTTTAATCACTGTGCTCCCAGGTCT
The DNA here is from genome assembly GCF_000296735.1 of Chrysochloris asiatica. Lineage (NCBI taxonomy): Eukaryota > Metazoa > Chordata > Mammalia > Afrosoricida > Chrysochloridae > Chrysochloris > Chrysochloris asiatica. The sequence goes on from NW_006408574.1 coordinate 17,340,624, forward strand.
TCTTATAGGCAACTACAAGATGTGAAAAAGCTGAAGAGGAAACATACGCTGCAGATATGTTACGGTGGGATATCAATCATGGCCTCTGAATTGTGCTTTTGAAGGATCCAGTTTTAAAGACTGGGTCACATTTTTACTAGGTTTATGTGTTTTTATACTTTTTATTTCTTTGATCAAAGAAACGAAGATGGGGTAAATATAATTTTCTCCAAAATTAAATGCATTTTTTCCTAAGTGATATTATAAAGTAACTCCAATATAATTTGGGTTTTACTTAATGATATGTTTTCAAATCTTGAATCATAAATACATTTGTTTTAAAAAATTACCATAGTAGTAATGTAAATAAAATATTCAAAAAAATAAGCATGTAAGTGAAATCATGATTTTACTTTGAAGTGCATACCTTTGGTAAACGTATTTTTAAGGATTTTGTTTTCTCATTTTTATAGGTTAAGTACTGGATTGCTAACTGCAAGGTTGACAGGTTCAAACCCACCAACCTTTCCTCAGAAACCTTGGATAGTGTCACTGGGAATTGGAACTGACTCAGTGACATGAATGAACAGCAGTAGAAATCTAAAAATGTTTTATTCAAAGCCCTTTTACTTTTGAGGGGTCAACTTAATTTTTCTCAGATATATTCATTTCCAAAGATGTACCCTCAATCTGTATATCATAAATACTATGGGTGTTCAGCTGTGGCGCTGTAGGATGAGCAATGGAATGCTAATCGCAAGGTCAGAAGTTCAAACCCACCACCTACTCCTTGGAAATCCTACACAGGGTCCCTATGAGTCAAATCTATCCAGCAGCACTTAACAACAGCAACATGCACACCTTTGATGCACAGTTACCAAGTATAAATGATACTGGCCATATTCTCCATCCTGTCTTCCGTTTCCACTGTGCCAGTATTAAGAAGCAAAGCAAAACAAACTAAACCTACTGCCATCCAGTAGATTCCACTCATAACAACCCCAAAGGACCGTAAGGTTTCTGAGACTACAAACCTTTAAGGTATCAGACAGCTTCATCTTTCTGTCTTGGAGCAGCTGGCAGGTTTGAACCGCTGATCTTGCTGCACCCAGCCCAATGCTTAATTAACTACACCACAAGGGTTCCTTAGGACCAAAGTAGATATGATCAAAAGCAATGGCGACCTGCCATATATTAGTTTGAACACAATCCACATGTCTTTTTGGAGACCTGCTTGTGTTGTAGGGTAACTGGACTGCTAAATGAAAGGAGACCAGGTGTGGCACTGTAGGATAAGCTCTGGACTACTAACTACAAGATTGGTGGCTCAAACCCACCAGCCGTTCCTCAGAAACACTATACAAGATCACTATGGCTGGGAACTGATAAACTTAACAAAAACAACAACATACACACTGTGGCGCTGCTGGTTAATGCATTGGACTGCAAAGTCAGTTTGA
>NW_006408574.1:17342477-17344702 GCF_000296735.1 Chrysochloris asiatica
GGAAGCCACTTGCAAAAGCAATGATCCAGTAATTGACAGAATGCGAATAGAAATTCTTCAATAAACTAATACAGCATTGAAGGTGCATTTGAAAAGAAGTTACTAATTTTTAATGCTTCTGGGATGATGAACTGCTTGATAATCAGTATTTCACTATTTGTTGTTTTCAAAATCTTGTCTTGTAAGTTGTAAGTGCCCTGTTAATGACTGATAGAGATCTGTGAATATATTGAAATTCACTAGTGAATATTGAAGAGCTTGGCTTATCTGATGAAAATTCTGCAATATATTATTCCACATAACCATTTTTGTGTCCAACTTAATTTTTGCCATTTAATTTTGCCAGGATACAAAATTATGTCAATTTAAAATTTGGTTCTATCATAGAAAATAGATTTGAATAATTGAAAATAATTAAAATTTATAAACAAGTTGTTTACAAAGTAAAATTTATATTCTAATTTGGATGCTGTAACAAAAATTTATTTGGAATATGTAATTTTGCTCTTCTGGACTAAGATAGTTAAAAGAATTACCAGACTTCCAGAAATTATTAAATTCATTTGCTACACTATGTTAGTTGGTGGGACCATTGAAGATCTCCATGATTTTTTTTTTTTTTTAATAACTTTTAAAAACCCAAGCCCTCATAATCTGTCCTTTGATGCTGGGGGCGAAAGTGATCACAAAGTACAATAGTATGTTCAGTCTGAAGATGCATTTTGGTTTGCTTTGTGCAATACAGAACTAGATAAGTAATGAATAATGTGATTCTGGTGTCACTTGTACATTCTTATATGGTTGACAAGAGAGAACTAAATGTAAGGCTATACCCAATCAGTTCTGACGAAGAGGGTGAGTCAGAAATTCTCTGCACTCTGGTTAAAATGCCAGTCCATGTCCAGGGATGATGACATTGAGTGTGCACATGAAAAGAGTCTGTCAAATAGATGAATGACTGTAGGTTACAGGGCAAATATTTACAAGTCAGCCATGGTTCTGTGTATAAAATAATCTATGACAGACTTGGGTTTCGAAAAGTTTGTGCTAGGTGGGTACTGAAACAACTCACAGAAGAGCATAAACAGAAGCATTTGGACATCTACAAACAAAATGTGGACCAAAACTCAAAGGAAGGTAAAGTTTCTTTAAAAAAATTGTTACTGATGACAAAACATGGATTCATCACTATGAACCTGAGAGTAAATGGCAGAGTACGGAATGGCAACATCCTTAATCAAAAAAATGTTGAAAAGTTAACCATCAACTAGAAACTTGATGCTTACAGTTTTCTGGGATTTTCAAGGGAAAGTATTAATTAGAACACTGTTAGGAAAAAGGTTCAATAATCAACAGTGCTCCTTACAGTGAGATGCTCACTCACTAAACAGCTCAAGCCTGAACTTCTGTTAAACTCAGAGGACTGCTACCCAAGGGTTTGTGATCTTGTATGACAATGCACACCTCTGCCCATACCATTGACACTCTGCAAAACTTCCTTTTGAGAAGTTAAAACATCTTCCCTATAGTCCTGATCTTGCTCCATCAGACTTTCACCTGTTTGGTCCCCTGAAAGCAGCGCTTCGTGGACAAAGCTCCACCTTTGATGAAGACATGAAGACAGTGGTGCATTTGTGGTTGGCAGCTCAGCCTAAAACATTTTAAATAATGCAATGTGAAAGTGTGTTGACAGATAGACGAAGTCTATTGAAAAGTCAGGAGATGATGTTGGAAATGGTTAATTTGTTTTCTCTAAAAGTTGATTAAAATAAACTCTACAGCTAGAGTGTGGATAATTTTGGACTCACTCTCATAAAAAGGAAAGCAAAATTATGATACACAAAAATTATAAAATGTACACTTTATTTCTTTGTAGAATTGTTCAACTTCCATATTCAGAGGTATATTCAGAACCGATGTATATCACTTATCAACTACCAAATTTATATTACAAGTCATGACAATATCAATCAATGTATTTTACATCAATCTGTGAGGAAATAGAAAATAAAACAATAAAATTATTTATGTAATTTTATTATCTAAGTATTCATCTCATTTGTTTCCTTGAGAAATTTTTCAATTAATTTACAGAGATAAGTAAATATTTTGGTAAAATATAAATGTGATATTCTGATAGATGCCATTTGCTGCTTTCTTGGAAGCTGAATTTAGGTTTCAAAATACCTTGCTGTTAAACAAAAACATATTTTGCATGATAAATA
>NW_006408574.1:17345317-17345975 GCF_000296735.1 Chrysochloris asiatica
AAAGAGCATTGCTCACCTTCCTGCTGGAGTTGCTGTATCAGCATACATAGATGCACAAGATGGTCTTCTCAAAATAGCTAAGTAACGTGTTATCTATTAATATAATCCATCCTTGTCTAGCAATCACTAATGTTCACGCTAATTGCATATTGAGTGAATGTAGCAAGAGTTAGAGTTGACAACCACCCCCCCTTGTTTATTGCAAATATAAAGTATACTCCCAATGACCCAGCCAGACAAGGAGATTCAGTTACATGATATACAAGACAGATATCAATGAACGTGTTGAAGTTGTAGGGACCTTATAGCATAAGCAACTTTGCATTTTGGTGCCCTCATGATGCTGAATGAACTTTATTTTCATCTGGCATATTCTCAGGCACTGAAACTAGAGTCAATTTTATTTAATGTCCTGCCATTTGTCTTTGAATTGTTTTCCTTGTGTCTTGTATCCTTGGCTTTGGACAACTATCACTCCCTTATTTAGTTGATGTATTATGCAAATGCTTACATTGATTATTGGATAAGTTATCTCTGGCAGGAAATCACTACCTTCCTCAGGTATCTCAAGACAAGGATGGGACAATCTCCAATTCTAACTGGAAATGATCATGAATTGGAAAGTTGCATGATATTCACCACTATCGGATGTTAAAAA
>NW_006408574.1:17346460-17348689 GCF_000296735.1 Chrysochloris asiatica
GAGGAGGATGGAATGGAGATGAGACATTCACACCAGTGGGAAGCAAGGAGGGGGTTGCAATTATTGAGATAAAACAAAGTGTATGATGATTTCTTGAAAGTAAACTCATGATCTTCTCTGTAAACCTTCACTCAAGTCACAATAAAAAAAAATGTTTATAAAACAAAGAAAGAGAACCAAGTTCCTCTAGCTTGTGGTAGATGGTAGCAGGGTTAATGTGAGAAAAAAAGCATAAGACACATTGTTGGTCCAGATATCAAGGTAGCCTTTAAAGAGGAGTAGATGTAATATTTTGTAAAATAATGGCAAAGAACAGTATCTGAAAATCCCCCAAAAATTATTATTAAAAAATAATGTTTAGGCAGAAACAAATTATAGAAACACTGCCATTACACTGTATAAAATAATAAATGAAACACTTGCTCTTCATTTTCACTGTCTTGTTATCGGATACTTCCCATTTACAGCAATAGTAAAAAATAAAGAATAGATTTCCAGGAATGCTTTCTGAGATGAATGCAGTGGCTCTGTGGGATAATCACTAGCCAGTGAATCACAGTCGGTGGTTCAAATCCACAGCTGCTCTACTGAAGAAAGATGAGGCTCTTTGCTCCCACAAACATTAGCAGTTTTGGATATACAGGGTTGCAGTGAGTTGGAACTGACTCGATGGCACTTAACAACAACAACAAAACAAATATACCACACAACTATTTCACACATTTGTCTGGCAATAACAAATGCTATAGTGCTAGGGGAAACTCACACAGGTTCTGTTGCCTAAGGCTATGTTTCAACTTGGCTGAACAATGATTCTCCATGGTTTAGCAATTATGAAATGGTGTAAATGGAAAATTGTGGACTTATGTGATCATCTCTGATGTGGCACTCCTCTATTTTTGTATAATGATCTGGTTTTGGAATTTAAACATGGTGATAAGTGAGGATTGGGTGCACTTTTTAAACAACACCAACAACAGAAAAGTGAAAACAGGATAGAAAAATTGATAAAACATAGAATTGTTAAAAGCTATAAAACAATCAATATTAGAATTAGAAAGAAAAATGCACCAATAATAGCAGAATTTATATCAGACAAAATAGAGTTTAACACCAAGGATTCTATTTATTGTTCTGAAAACATATTTCAAGACAAATATGGATTCCTGGTATGGCACTGTAGGATAGCAGTAGACTGCAAACTGCAAGATTGAAGCTTTAAACCCACCAGCTACTTCTCAGAAAACATATATAGGGTCACTATAAGTCACGTCACAGCAGACTCCATGGCACTTAACAACATGTTTCACTTATAATGTTAGTTAAAATACATAGGAGATCAAACAAGATGGCAAATCAAGTAGAAGTGCAGTGAGACGCTCCATCAGCAAAAACACACACAAAAAAACCAGACCAGGCAGGTTCAGGAGATGGTGTCAGAACTCTGAGCCACATATAAAGGAATATTTAGAAGGTTGGAAGGTTTACAGCCAGAGGAATTTGTAGCAAAAGTAAGAAACCCAGTGCTTTTAAATCCAAGATGCTCAGCTGCTCCCGGAGCCACCACCTTGGGCAAGACTAAGAGGGGAAAGGTTAAGAGCAGCCACGGATGCCTGACAGAACTGCGGAGGTAAAGGTGTGGACATTCTTTGTGTGTGTGTGTGTGTGTGTGTGTGTGTGTGTGTGTGTGTGTATCTGTTCATTGGTCTCTCGCTGTCTGTGCACATCTATTCAGGTAACTAAAGGGGCTGCCTGAGATAGTGGACACCTCACCCCCACCCCAAGAGGGTTCTATTATGCATTCAAACAGATCTCAAAATTTAAAGGAATAGTTTCCATTTAAAACCAAACGGTAGTGCAAAATGGCCACAGACGGCCCTGAACTGTTTATCACTAGGAAAAAGGCCTGCATGGGGGTTGTGGAGCATGACAGGCAGACTAAAAGCCACAAGCTGAAAATTAAATCCTGAGTTATGTCATAATGACCAACAGTGGCATCTTGAAATTACTCAGGAAGAAGAGTGAAACCCATTCCTGACCACATCTACCTGAAGGCAATCAGAAAGCATAAAAACATTACCAAAATAAACACCCATATAAGTATTAAGGCCACAGTTAACTACTGAATATGCCTGAAACACAGAAACAGATGACCATATCAGCACATGTCCAGAAACAAGATAAAGTGACTGAGGCAAATGAGCTGGAAGGAGACCTACACTCCATACT
>NW_006408574.1:17358740-17359966 GCF_000296735.1 Chrysochloris asiatica
GCAGACTTGCAGAATGTGCCCTTTGGGGGTGTAAATTATTATATATACCTGAGTGGGTTTTTGTTGTTGTTGTTGTTTAAAAAGCTAAAATGAATAGAGAGAAATACTGCTAACTGATGGTACATGTTGGGGATTATAATCATTGTAATGAAACAAGGTGTATGATTTGTTGATTATAAAACTGATGATCTACCCTGTAAACTTTCATTCAATCCACAATAAAACCTTAAAAACAAAAAAAAAGAATAAAGGACCTAAAACCCACAGGTTCTAGTTTAAAAAAAAAAAAAAGAAGAAGAAGAAGATGAAGAAGAAGATGAAGATTTCAGGGTGTAAGTTTAATTTAGTTTCCTTACTGGTCACCCACCTCTCTTGGCCATTCAACAAAGAGCTATCCATGTACTTAGGCCAAAGTAGCAACACAAAGGGATTTGGAGTTTCAATTTTGCATTTCATTAAGAATGTGATCCTTTAGAATAATGTGCTGTATAAAATAAATGAACTATATTTAATCTAAAAAAAACACACTACAATAGCTATATATCTTAGGGTGTATTACTATATGCTAAACTGACAAAATATGCACTGCAAAATCTAGAACTATGTGATGGTTTAAGTCTTAGGTCAATTTAGCCATGCCATGATTCTTAGAGATTTGACAGATATTATGTAATCATTATCCATTTTGGGATTTAATGTGAGCAGCCAATCAGTTGAAAGAAGAGTTTCCCGAGAGTGTGGTCTTCATTTAATATATGTTGATATTCTGGCAAATCTTTCTCTCTTGTGATCCTGTATCTGACTCATAATCTCTGACCTCCAGTTCTTTAGACCTCAGCCAGCAGTCTACTGAGTGACCTGCACATTTTTAGAGTTATCTGTTCCTGTAACCGTGTGAATCAGAAACCTTCCACCTGACCTGCCAATTTCAGATCTGTTAACCTTTGGAGTAACATGAGTCAGGAGGAGCCTCCAGGCTGATGCCACAGCTTTGGGACATGCTAGCCTACATGAGGCATTTCTTTGAAATGTCTCTCTATAAATCTATACACACACACACACTCATATATATAGTTGTTGTTGTTGTTGTTAAGTGCCATCGAGTTGGTTTTGACCCATAGCGCCCTGTATAGGGTTTTCAAGGAGTGGCTGGTAAGCCTGAACTGCCGACCTTTTGGTTTGAACCGATTTTGCAATCCAGCATATTAATTCACAGTGCCACACCA
>NW_006408574.1:17361678-17363572 GCF_000296735.1 Chrysochloris asiatica
GCTGGTGAATTTGAACTGCAACCTTGCATTTCAAACCAACATTTAGGTCTCATGCTTGTTCCGTAACATGGAGCCCTGGTGTGGCTCTGTAAGATAAACACTGGGCTGCTAGTGGGTTAGAACTAGAAGGTTGGCACTTCAAACTCACCAGCTGCTCCTCGGAACTCCTATAATGGGCTGCTTATGAGTTGGAATCGACTCGACAGTGCTTAACAACATTCTATCTTTATATACACACATACGTATTTGTTGTTTCTACATATATATAATCCTATAGTCCTATATAAGGAGCTCTGGTAGCCTAGTTACAAATCGGGCTATGAATCTTAAGGTCAGCATTCAATAGGAGAAGGATGAGGCTTTCTACTCTTGTAAAGATTTACGGAAACCCTGTACACGGTCGCTATGGGTCAGAATCGACTCGACAGCACTTAACAACAACAACAACAACAACCAGTTCTATATGGAGTCCTGTATGATGCTGTGGGTTAATACACCAGATTGCAAAGCCTTTTGAACTGCAAGGTTGACAGTTCAAGCTCACCAGCTGCTCATCAGAATCCCTATGGGTCACAAACAACAACAACATAGTCCTATATTTATGCACAGGACTGCAAAGTTGTTTCAACCACAAGGTTGGAGGTTTAAGCTCACCAGCTGCTCCTCAGAAACCCTATATAGGGTTGCTCTATATTGGAACCGACTCGATGGCACCTAACAACAACAACAAATATATATATTACATATTGCTGGGTTTGCTCCTTTATAGAATCCTACCTAAAATAATCTGTTTTAATTTCTTTCTAGAACAAAATGATACATTTTCATTAATTGAAATAACTTTAAAAATATATATACAATTTTCTTTGTAATGTTTGTTTGAAATATGCTCTGAAAATATGTGTTTTAAAATCTTCATTGTTTCCAGTAGAACCCACATAGACTCTATAAAAGATGTTAACTACTCTATTCAAATGTCTACGATGCTGTAGGTATGCATAATGCCTTTGCAATTTCTAACTTTACCTTTCTTCTGCTGTATGTATTAAAGAGTAAACGATTTAAAAACTAATGTTCATCCTGATTTTGAAAATGTTTCAAAATTAATTTTGAAGAAGCTAGATTTTCCTGCCATGACAAAATTGATAAAAGTTATACTATGTATATTATGTTTCTCTTGACAAATAAACATTTGTTTCCCCGTCTCTAAAGTATCAAAACAATGACTGCATAAACCAGAATTAAAGTTCAAGAAAGTTTTAATACGTGGCCAATTGAATATTTGGCACATGCTCATTGGTTTTCTATGATCAATGTTTCAGAATATTTTGATAGAAATATTGTTATTGTTGTGGGTTGTCCAGTGGGTTCTGACTCATAGTGACCCTTATGGGATTTTCAAGGCTGTAAATCTTTATGGGAGCAGAAACTCTCATCTTTCTCCACTCCTGAGGGCTGGTGGATTTGAACTGCTAACCTTTCAGTAAACAAGTACTTTTTTGTCAGCTGTAGGCTTTTGTAATCTAAATCTAATTTTTTAAAAAATTACAAATTAGAAGTGTAGTAGTATTCACTCTGAGTACAGATATTGATGAAATATTTTACCTGTTTTGCTTTGAACATTTTAGTGGTTAGTACTCACTATAGAAGACTATATCTGCACCCTATTGATTCTGTCTTAGGGAATTTCATTAAACAAGGAAGGGACTTCAAAATAGTTCGTGGAAAATGAAGTTAAAAGATAATGTAAAGCCCTACAATGTGGAGAGAGAAGCATCCAGCTGATAAAAAGAGAGGGCATATGCACAAGAACACCACACTTGCAGATAATAACCACTTGACCTGGCTTCAATGATTGGATGATCAGAGTTCAAGCAGAAGAAGAAAGAAGAGG
>NW_006408574.1:17364269-17366635 GCF_000296735.1 Chrysochloris asiatica
TGGTTGATGATGCATGGAGGGGATTGTAACCATGGCAATGAAACGATATACGACAGACTGAATGTAAAACTAATGTTCTTCCATGTAAACTATCATATAATTCACAATAAAATAAAATAAAAAAGATAATGTAATTTTCCATGATTTTTTGAAGCACCCTCATATGAAGTTTAGGCATTACTGTACACTTCCACAAGTACATCTATGACTTTCAACTGAGTGAGCCAGAATCAGGCAGCATACAGCAATATGCTGCTGCTGCTATATCTGCATGCTGAGTCTGTTTCAACGTATAGCCACCTTGCATAGGGTTTCTGAGCCTGCAAATCTTTACAGAAGCAGAAAACCTCATCTTTCTTCCACTGAGCAGCTGGTGGATTCGACCTGCTGACCTTGAGGTTGACAGCACAACATGTAACCCATGATGCTACCAGGGCTCCTAAATACTGAGTGTGTGATGGCTGAAATTATTTCCTTGAGTCAATTTGAGGATTACTTGTTTTCAAGTTTAATCCTGATAAACTATGGTCAGTAAAGTTCTGGCTATACAATATGTCCCTAGTGGCTATTTCCTGAAGGGAAACAAACTAAATAAAAAGGTTGGATTCCATTTGTACTAATTTTATGTTTTATAAGCCATTATAAAGTATTATGTTCTGAATTAGTGTTCTAAAGATGAATGATCTAACTTGAAAATGGAAACTTTCTAAAAGCGAGTGAGAGCAAGAGCAATGGAGAGAGAAAGAGAGAATCTTGTTTGTCCTTGTAGTCAGTCACCAGTGGCCAACTTTATGTAATTTTCTGCTTAAAATGGAAATCTCTTTAGTTGGGATGATGCTGTAGTTGACAGTGTTTGTGGGTTATCTGCCCCTCTTAGGTTTTTCAGTGGGAACAAGGATCTTTTTCTAAAATAATCCTTCTCCAGGGTAAAGAATTCCCAAGGTAAGGACTGCATTTTCCTATTACAAGTGCCAATTTCATAAGTGGTTTTAGTGGTTTAAAGTTTTGTCCAAGAGTAACAAGAGCAAAACCACCAATGTGTATCATATAGACCACCAAACAGCCATCAGACTCATGTGGCTTCCAGTCACCATCAACCTCAGCTCTGTGAAAACATAGTTTCACCAATAGTGTTTCCATTTAACAACACTGTCTTTCTAGCTGATTTGACATTCCCGCATTTTGACATTTACATACAAAGAGCAAGTAGCAACCTGATAAACCATTGAACTAAATATTTTGAGACAGAATTATTTTAGTCTGTATCTGCTCAATACCATCTCATCTTGCTCCCTCCCATTTTACAAGTTAGTCAACAAAAGGTAAGAGAGCACAAGATTCCATTCTCTGGCGTGAACTGCAAGCAGCACCTGTAGTGAGTGAGTATGACTATCCTTTAAAAAAGCTATGGAAGAAAATGCCATCTGGAAGCCATATCTAAGGACTCTTGAGCCAAACTGTGTAGGTTCAAATCCTTCTCATTCTACTTGCCAGTTGCTTAACCCTAAGCAAAAAATCATGTCTCCTTGGGTAGCACATTTGCTTCATTGTTCTTCTGTGTAACTCTCCTTCTCTGTAAATAATAAAGTTCTTTCAGTTTCTGTCCTTGTCAAATAAGAATAATAAAAATACCTACCTCATGGAACTGGGAAAGTAGTGTGAAAGAACTGAGAATATAGACTATATCACTCAACCTCCCTTGGTAGACATTTTCTCTTTTATTGCTACTCTGGCTTAAGTGTTCAAGGTAGTTACATTTTGGAGTGCCTGCCAAACCCACACCCTTGCCTTGAAATTTCTCCTCAGGAAGAGCTCCTCCTGAAGGAACTTGATTTGCACCACCTGCCATTAACCACAGCGGGCAATGCCAGGAGGGGAAAGATGATATTGGAAAACAGAACAGACTTTTCTTTCTTTATGCCATCTTCCAAGGACTTGAATGAAGAGATTCAGAAAACAACATGTGAAAAAGATTGTAGTGTGATTTACCAAGGACATATAGACTCAGAATAGGCTAAGTTAACTCAGTTAGGCATTAGCTGAGAGGCAAGAGGCTCTGCAGTTTTGGTACATAGATTTCAGTTCCCAATCAGCCCACACTGCTCTATCTCCATGTCTTAGTTTCTCTGTTCCGCAGTAATAGAAGTATCAAAGGGGGTGGCTATAAAGGACAGGAATTTATTTTCTCATAGTTCAGGACATTAGAAATACACGTTCAGGGTATATGTTCTTCTGGGAGTCCTGGTATGGCACTGTAGGAAAAAGCACTACACTGGTAACTTTCAGGTGGGCAGTTGAAACCCACCAACTGCTCTCAGAAGCCCTATACAGGGTCACTATAAGTTGGAACTGACTCAACTACACAT
>NW_006408574.1:17367445-17369020 GCF_000296735.1 Chrysochloris asiatica
CTTCAAATATCAACAGCTTTTCCAGGTTTCAGCTCTGGTCAGGAGACTCATTCTACACAGAGCACTAAGGTCCAGCATGAGAATGGTAATGCTCCCTGGTGTCAGCCACAAGAGTCACATAAGGAAAGCGGTTCCAGCATCTAGATGCTGAAGAGCCACATCTGCACAAAGGAAAGGTCTTGTGACACAGGAGCAGGATCTCAGGGAGCATATAATGAAAGATTCCCCTTCATTGACTCCATGACACTTAACAGCAACAATACCAATCAAATACTGGGAATTTACCGTATGCTGCTTCTTAGAAACCCTACGAGTCACTGTGAGTTGGTATCCACTCAATGGCACTTAACAACAACAACAAACATATGCAAATGCTTGTTTTGATCACTTTAAATGTAATATCTGTTAAAAAATAATAAAAAACCCTTGAAGTCTTAGTAAAGAGAGACTTAGATCAAAAGGATATTGAAAAGAGGGAAGTTATGACTATCATTGACAATCCACACCAGGAGTCCTCCATGACAACTTAGCAGCACTGGGAACTTACTAGCTGCTGCTTCTCGGAAACCCTGTGCAGGGTCGCTAGGAGTCAGAACCGAATTGATGGCACTTAACAACCACAACAATTCAGTTATACAGGTGATCTCCAAATGTATTCCGGTGTTCTTTGTGCACTTCAGTAAAGTTTATTTGTTGTTTTATTAAGTGCCACCGAGTCTGTTCCTACACAAAGCCATCCTGTATAGGGTTTCCAAGGAGCAACTGGTGGGTTTGAATGGCCAACTTTGCTGTTAGTAGTCCAGCGCTTATCCTACAGTGCACAACAGGACACCTATAACTTGTGATCTATAGTTCTTGTTGGCTTGTTAGTAAATGAATTCTTAGATATTTTATAGATTTGTTGTGTTGTTTACTTTACTTTTAGATGTGTTTTTCTTTTAAAACTATAGAACTATAAGGGGTTTTATAATTCTTAAAGGTGGAAGTTTATAAAGAACAAAGTAAAGCATTAGAGACAAAGGGCATGTCCACCATAAAGATAAAAAAATAGATCAATTTTTAAAATTTTTTGAAATATGTCTTATAATCATAAGCAAAAGGTCAGACTTTGTGTGTGTATGTGTGTGCATATGAACAACAAAATTAACCAAAACTATTTGAAACAAGTCTTGGCTGCTTTATTATTTAGCTTTTTGTCTAACTTTGTTTTCATCAAGCTCTCAAAAGCAGTGTTGTCGTTAGCCGCTGTAGAGTTGGTTCTAACTCATAGCAACCCTATGAACAACAGAACAAAAACAATGCCTCATTATGCACCATTCTCACAGTTGTTATATCTCAGCCCATTGTTGCTGCCACTGTGTCAGTCCATCTCATTGGGGGGCTTCCTCAATGCGTCAGACTGCAAAGTTGTTTGAACTGCAAGGTCAGTGGTTCAAGCTCACCAGCTGCTCCTTGGAAACCCTATACAGAGTCACTATGGGTCAGAATTGACTTGATGGCACTTCACAAAAACAACAATGATCTTCTTCAAGGACTGGTCACTCCTGATAATATGATCAAAGTATGTGAGGTGAA
>NW_006408574.1:17369761-17370988 GCF_000296735.1 Chrysochloris asiatica
GAGCACAATTAAGTGTTCTGAAATTCTCAACGTTCACAATGTGATCCAGCATTTATTATGATCCACACCATTGATTCAGTGCTTCCCTGTTTATCTTTCTTATCTCTGAAGAATTCTGGGCACTCACACTTTTCAGGGATTAAGACTAACTACATATTCTTATATATGATAACTTGATCCTTCATTTAATTTGGATATTTCTAACACAAAGAAAAAATATTTGGTGTGCTGCTGAAAATACAATGATCAGAGGTAACAGAGAGCAATGCTAAGTGTAAAATTAGCAGCTTCTGTCATTTATATTAAACATGTAGTGTTCGTTTATAAAAGCATTTGTGGAATACAAAGCATGATAGCTAGTACTCACTGTATTTTAAACATTTTACTTACTAGAGCAGCATACTCTATAATAAAGATGTTATAATAAGTAGCTACTGGTAGAAGCTTAGATAATAAAAAAATTAACATTTATCTAGCATTTCACAGTTTATGATGTGTATGATGCATGTGCAGGTGAAAAAATTTTAAATACTATGTAAATGTCAGGAATGATAATTCTAACAAAAATCATAATTTAGCACTCAATTTTAAAATAATTTAAACAGTAGACAGAAAGCCTGAAAACAGCTGTGTTTGTTTCAGAACTGACATACCATCACATTTATAAAATAAGGTAAAATCAAAGAAATAAAAATTTACCATTGATATCAGAAAGAGCAACATAATTTGCTCAATAAACATTGGATCTGCCCCTTGTCTCCCTTCAACTAGAATCTAGTTAATGATGCATTTGATAGTAATTGATACATATCTGTGTTTTGGGCCTAAAAGATTTCCCATTTTGCCTTTTTTCCCCCTTTACTTTATTCCACTTTCTCCTTGCTGTCCTCTTTCTCAGCCTATAGCAATAGGGAAACACTTATCTCTTTTAATTTTCTATACTTTCTCCTCTTGAGAAGAAGAAAAAAATAATAGCATGATTAAAACTTTACAAGACTTATCTGATTATATGCACTCATCAAGAAGGTTTCAAAATGTTCACTGAAAAATTCAATTATCTTCTAATTCCATCTTTCCATGAACATTTTGATGGTCTTTTATATATTGATATATAGATGCTTCAAAATTTCATGAAAAATGGAATTAACAGATAATAGAATTACTCTATGAAGTTTTTGAAGCCCCCTCATATATAGGGATTGAAAGACAGGGAGAGAGAGACACACA
>NW_006408574.1:17372529-17373216 GCF_000296735.1 Chrysochloris asiatica
ACTTTTATTATTGAAGGATTCTCTGGGCAAATTACTGAATGATGCAGAAAGCATCAAGAGAAATTGGAAGGAATACACAGAGTCACTGTACCAACAGGAAATGGTTAATGTTCAACCATTTCAAGAGGTACCATATGATCAAGAGCCAATGATAGTGAAGGAGGAAGTCCAAGGTGTGTTGAAGGAATTGGCAAAGAACAAGGCACCAGGAATTGATGGAATAAAATTTGAAACCTTTCAAGAGAGCGAGGTGGCACAAGAGACACTTACTCACTTCTGTCAAGAAATTTGGAAGACCACAACGGAATGTGGAAATCATTGGACAATCTCTTTGATATCCCATGTGAGTAAAGTTTTACTCAAAGTAATACAGAAACAGCTGCAAGCATACATTGACAGAGAGCTTCCAGAGGTTCAAGCCGGATTCAGAAGAGGCCGTGGAATGAGGGATATCATTGGTGGTGTTTCATGGATCTTGGCTGAAAGCAGAGAATATCAGAAAGATGTTTACCTGTGCTTTCTTTACTACACAAAGGCTTTCAACTGTGTGGGTCTTGATAAGCTGTGGACAACATTGTGAAGTATGACTTTTCCGGAACACTTTATTGTGCTCATGAGGAATCTGTAAATGGACCCAGAGGCAGTTGTTTGAACGGAACATGGGAACACTGAATGGTTTAAAATTAA
>NW_006408574.1:17374593-17379524 GCF_000296735.1 Chrysochloris asiatica
AAGAGCAAAGATATCAGTTTGAGAACTAAGGTGCTCCTGACTCAAGTCATGATATTTTTCATCGCTTGGTAATGTGAAGGTGTCACATTAGCCCTAAGGAGATGGGTTGGCACAGTGGCAGCAGCAATGGACTCATGTGTAAGAACAATTCTAAGGATGGGCAGAACCATGGTTTCATTCTAGTGTGTATATGGTCCTTTTCAGTCTGAAGCAACTCAACAGCACCTAAAAACAACAACAACAAAAAGTAGTATTATCACTATTTAAATTAAAGTTGAGAATATTTAACCCAAGCTACTATGGTAGTCAATCCTAGAGCTTGGACTAGAACCTGTATCTCTTGATTAAATACTCATTGTTGGGAGTAAGAAGCAGCAATAATTCAACAGAATATTCACCATGGAAACTCCTACAACCCCCAGATTAATCTACTTACATGATTTTGTCTCACTTTCTCACATAGATCCATTAAAGCAGAGTCTCACCTTTGTAAGTAGCCTCCTCCCTAAGTTATTCCATCATAGAACTTTTTTGTTAGTTTGGATCCCAAATACAATCCCTCAAGGTCATTTTTTCCTTCTTGAATTGCAGTGCTCCTATAAATACTAAACATTAGGATTCAAACCATGATAGGAGAATGAGTAGGAGAAACTAACTCCCCCAGTGTGGTTCCTTCCAGGGAGATAAGGATTAGAGAAACTATTGAATTCCTGCCTCTATTCCCTCCTCCAGAATGAATGAATGGGATTTGGAATTGATCCAAACTAACCCATTAAAAAACTGTAAAATATCAAAATTTTTCCCTTAGATAGACTGTTGTATGGTTTACAAATGGAAGGTAGTTTTAGTCCATTCAAATTGCCTTCTATCAGAAATGCAGTTAATATATTGATTGTCAGCCTGCTGACTGCTACATTTTTCTATCTTATGGTTTTCTGCGTATGTATGGAGAAGAGAAGAGATTTTTAACCCCCTAATGTCAAAAGCATGAACAGAAAACACTGGTATCATGATTTGTTAATAGAGTTGGTGCTAACTCATGGTCAAATCATGTGTGCAGAGTAAAATTACTCAATTAGGTTTTCAGAATTGAAGTTGATTTCCAAGTCTGTCTACTGAGGTGCCTCTGTGAAGATTCAAACCATGATATGAGAGTCAGCATTGAACTCTTTGTGCCACCCAGAAACTCCTATACAAAGCATACAGCATTCAAGTAATAATGCTCTTGAGAGGTATAAAAGATACAAAATTCACAGCAAGTGTTACTGAATCAAATACTCAAACTACTCCTGAATTAGTCAGTTCTGGTGATCATATATTTGGGATCTCTTTCATTCCTTCTGCGACATGTCAATTTGCTAGTCCTACTGTCCTAGTTTATGTGTTGCTGTGATACGGAAAGCTATACCACCAGTATTGCTATACTACCAGAGTGATCCATGTTCAACAGACTAGATAGAAGACGGGGTCACTTCTGAGGGGTTAGCCACTGAAAACCTATACATAGAGCAGAACATCGTCAGATATAGTTCCTGAAGACGACTCCCTCAGGTTGTAAGGCACTCAAAATACAACTGTGGGAAAGAGGCCTCCTCAAAGTAAAGTTGATTTTAATGATGTGAATGTAGTAAAGCTTTGGTAACTTCAATCTGCTGATGTGGCACTACTCAAAACGGGAAGAAACAGCTCCAAACATCCATTAATAATTCAAATGTGGAATGTACAAAGTATGAATCTAGGAAAACTGGAAGCCATCAAAAATTAAATGAAATGAATACAGATTGATTTCCGAGGCATTAGTGAGCTGGAGTCTTGGTGTGTTGCTCGTGGATAAATGCTGAATTGCTAAGCAGTAAATCCACAGTTCAAACTCACCAGCTGTTCCTGTAAAATATTTAATAACAACAGTGAGCTGAAATAGACTGATATTGGTCATTTTGAACTGGACAAAAAATATGGCTTCTTATGTGAGGAACAGCAAATTGAAGAACGACATCATATTCATCTTCAAAAAGAGCATGTCAAGATCTAGCTTGAAATGCAATGAAGTCTATGATAAGAAAACACCCATATGCCTACAAGGAAGAGCAGTTCATACCACAATTATTGTAATTTAGACACCAACCACTGAAGCCAGTGATGACAAAACTGAAGAACTCTACCAAATTTTTCAGTCTGAAACACAACACACCTTGGACATATTATCAGGAAGGATCAGTGCCTATAGAAAGAAGTCATGGTTGGTAAAGTGGAGGATCAATGAAAAGACCTCCAGCAAGGTAGATTAACACAGTGGTAGCAACTTTGGTCAGAAACATGACAACAATTGTGAGGATGGGACAGGAGCAAGCAGGTTTTTTTCTGTTGTGCATAGAGATCCAGTGAGTTGGAACTGACTCAATGGCGCCTAACAACAACAGCATAATACTTTATTCATTCACCCATCAACCCGTTCATCTTGTGCATCTAAGCAGTACTCTGTGCACAGGGGAGATCCTCGTTCAATAGGTCTTACCTGCAAGATCAGAGAGAAAGACTATTTTAAAAGTCCACATATACAAATAAGAAAATATCAGATAGCAGTAAGTATAAGAATAAAAATATTTTTTTAAAAAGATCATTGGTGAACTAGCAAGTGGTCAGGGCAAAGAACCTTTAGAATCCATGGTCTGACCACCCTCCCTGGGATTAGTAAGTGACATTTAAATTGATAACCTAAGTGTCAGGTAGGTGTGGTGCTGTGGGTTAATGTGCCAGACTGCAAAGCTGTTTGAACTGCAAGGTCGGCAGTTCAAGCTCACCAGCTGCTCCTCAGAAACCCTATACAGGGTCGCTATGGGTCAGAACCGACTCGATGGCACTTAATAATAACAACATCAGGTAGGAACAGACAAAAAAATGGCAGGAAAAAAATCTCAGTGTTTCAGCAAAAGAAGGAAAGCAGCCATTAGTGGAATTAAGTGAACAACAGAAAGCAAAGGAAAAAGAAATCTTCAGAAAAAGAATTTCTAGGGCCAGAGACAAGAATAAGAAATCCAACTGCTGTGATAAGAACTTCATTAGACTATACAAAGATAAGTAAAAAAAAGTATTGCTAAAAAATCATAGAAACCTTTATTAAACAAAAACATCAAAATATGAAGCGATTGCTTTTTGGGACAGATCCTCTATCTAGGTCTATACACTACTGAAGGCAGTTTTTCCAACTCACTAACCCTTCCCTGAACAATTCTGCACTCTTTGATTTACACTATGTAACAATGGCATCTGGTAGAGACACAAACCATGTTTCTTTTCAATGTTTTTGTTTTTTGTCTGTTTGTTTCTATTTGAGGGAACGAAAAGAAGCCAGAAAGAACACAATCAGTTCGCTGAATGGCTTAAGGTTTCCCAAGGAAAGGCTTCTAGGCCGTCTCTGGCTACCCTTGAAGAATGAGCAGCTGCCTTGTTGAGATGGAAAAAAAAATGTTGGTGCAATTTTTCTGGCCTGATTCTCACCAGTGCAGTTTTCAATCTTCTTAAGACTTCTTAGATATAAGACCCTTTGATCATCCTGTGTCCTTTGAGAAAATCTATCAAGATGACCCCAGTGGAGTAAACAGCAGCTGCCACAGCCTTCTGAGCTGATCTTTTAGCCTTGAATTTCACTGGTCCAGCAAATCCCCTCAGAAACCAATGCTCTGATTGAAATTTTTATTTTTGAAGACACCCTAACAAGACTAAGACAAGTGTGTGACTTGGAGAACTTATCTGCAGCCATCCACTGATCTAGAGACATGTTTAAATATGTTTCAGAGTGCTGTTGTTGTTGTTAAACACTGTTCAGTCGGTTCCAACTCATAGTGACCCTCTATAGGGTTTCCAAGGAGCAGCTAGTGGGTTTGAACTGCCAAATTTGTGGTTTGCAGTCCAATACTTCTGCGAACCTTAAGGTCAGCGGTTCGAAACTACCAGCCGCTCCGTGGGAGAAAGATGAGGCTTTCTACTCCCGTAAGGATTTACACCCTTGGAAACCCTGTACAGGGCCGCTATGGGTCGGAACCGACTCGACGGCACTTAACAACAACAACAACAACTGATCGTATAGCGACATACTGTTTCCATTTTTCCATGAACTTTTTGAAGACCTCTCATATTAACTGGTAAGGCTCTGTAAGATATACAATGGACAGCTAACCACAAGGCAAACAGGTCAAACCTACCAGCCACTCTTCAAAAACCTTGTAGAGTTGCTGTGAGTCAGAATTGACCCAACAAAACTTACCAACAGCAATGAACCATAGTAGCAGTACTTTTTGACTTATTCTTGTATCTAATTTCTATAAAGGATATCTTTTCCTCTTCAAATGTTCTAGTTCATTTTTCATAGTAATGTGAAGAACAAAAATAATTGCCTCAATTTCAATTTTATAATATTTGAACTATCTCATCTATTTTGATAATGCTTTCCATGAAACACGGGAAAGCTTTGGTATAATGCTAGATAAATCTGTTCCTAACTGCAGATTGAAAAAGAAAAAAAAGCACCGTTGTGTCGCCCACTAATGACTGTACTAGTAGACCATGTCATAGACCACAGTAACTAGTCTCTTTGCTGGAGATTTTGCTCTTAGAATCTATTTAGCACAGCAGTCAGCATGTTTTTGTTGTCTTTCACAGGTAGTTCCCAGTTTACAAAAAGATTCTGTTCCAATGTACATCAGTTCTGATTTAAGTAGCTTTCTAGTTCCATAAATATTTAAAGCCTCAGAAATGATCCCATGAGCCCGAACTGACTCTGAGAAAATCAACAACAGTTAACAACTAACAAGGAGTCCTGGTGTGGTTACAGCTACGGCGTGGGAGTGCAAGGTCGGGTACAACCATAAGGTCAGTGGTTCAAGTTAAACAGCTGCTCCTCAGAAACCCTATACAGGGTCACTATGGGTCGG
>NW_006408574.1:17380229-17382485 GCF_000296735.1 Chrysochloris asiatica
ACACACACACACACACACACACACACATATATATATACCTTTCACTGGTCTTGCCTTATAATGAACCCAGCTTAAACCAGTGGCCAAAACATCCATAGAAATAAATAGGCAAGACAAGGATGTTGGAATTCTCTGATTAAGAGCATCAATAAAGGTTAAGACTTTAAAAGTAATGGTACTAAAAGGAGAACCAGGCAATTCAGTGCAAGTCTTAGGGGGCAATAGAATCAAGGTCCACATTATGAAGCAGGCAACTATTTTACACGTCAGTTACATGAGTTCTCTGATAGGAGGGAACAGATAGTAAGATAAGAAACCACTGTCCATTTTAGTTTACTTCAGACAAGGCAAAAAAGAAATTTGTAGCTCTCATTTCTGAGAATGGAAGAGGTCACTTTCATTAAATCCTAGTGTATGTTCATATACTCTCAACTTTCTTCGGTCATTTTGAGAACTTTAATTTTTATTTGTCTGGTCTGGAAAATGGACCATCTCAGGGATAAGATTTAAGATAATACAACTCAGGGATCATTCACCAAGTTTGCTAGAAATCCATCTTATCAGAAGTCAGTTGCATCTATGATTTCTCTATGCCCAGAATATCATACTCTGTCAACCCTATTTTCAGCAATGCACAGCAAGTAGTTTTCCATCTGTGTTAAATGCAGAGCATGGCTTTGCCAGAACTTCACAAGGAGACTCCCCAAAGTGCTTCCTCCTTCCTGAAAAGGTAAACATGCTCATCTTGAGCCCCACATTTCCCTTCACAGACGAAGCTTTGGAAATTGAGGGTCATCAGGTTATGATGGGTGTTCAGATTGTATTGAAGAGTCAGACACTTGGATTAATCAATGAGTACAGGAAAAGATCCCATAGACAGGGAAGATGAATGAAAGTCATTTTGTTACTGCTTCCTAGGTGGTGATGTCAGTTCATATTGAGTACAGTAAGTCCTTGGGTCACAAACATCTGACTTATGGGCAACTTATCCTTTCCTTTTAATGTTATATAAATTTGTTCTCACTTTGAAGTGATTGAACCAATCACTACTAACAAATCTTTTAGCAAAAACCACCTTCACTAGCACATGCAACTTTTAAATCCTTGAAAAGACGTTGAGCCTTTTCTTGCTCGAGTAAGGGTAAATAAGAACTGTTCACTTGTTTTGATTTACCTACAAATTTGACTTAAAGACACACAAGGAATGGATCTTATCTGTAATGGATCTTGTCTGTATTGAGTAGCAGCAAATTAGAGTTCCTGTTTCAGTTTGTTCTAAGGCAGATCACCAGAGTTCTCCCTACTTACGTCTTAACGTCTTTGCTGGTGGTGGACATACATTTCCAGTTACCATGATATTGGAATAGATAGATTTATCTCTTTTAGACTGCTTTTTCTTTCTCTTTTTTTTAATTTCCTATGGCTGTTTATTTATATATTCATCCATTAATAATATAATGACAATGAACAGCATCTTTGCAAAATCACATTTTGTTAGCTTTCTTTCATTTAGTCTTGCTAATACTTTGGGAGATAAGTTATCCCTAGTCCCATTTTTTAGAAAATCAACATAAGAGATTAGAAAATTTGTACAAATTATAAATTGCAAGAGACAAAGAAAAGACTGAAATATTATTTCCTGATTTCAAAACAATAGTGTCACATTAAAGAAACTAGTCTTTCTTATTTGTTAATGTCTGTACAACAGAAGAACAAAATATATTTAAAATTTAGTTATGCTTCCCTATACGATGAAAGATTTCTAGGGGAACTAGCCAAATCACAGGATTATGCATATGACAGTTAATTGTTTAGCCGATCACAACCAAAACAAATAATAATAATAAGTCATTGTTTAGGATACTGTGCTTCCTGTTTACTATAAAATTAGAACCATAAAATACCAATCTATACCTGTTGAGGATGAGAAGAGAAGCATCAGTTTGCTTATGAGAAGATATTCTATAAAAATATAAATAAATCACATTTTGAACAGATACATTTGTTGTTAGGTGCCATCGAGTCCATACCAATTTATGCACAACAGAATGAAACACTGCCCAGTCCTACACCAAACTCACAATCTTTGCTGTGCTTGAACCCATTGCTTGTTGGGGATCACCCTCTTTGGGCTGACCTCCACTTTCCAAAGTCCCTTCTCCAGGGACTGGTTCCTCATGATAATATGCACAAAGTATGAGAGGTGAAGTTTGACTATTCTGTCTCTAGGGAGCATTCTAGCTGTGCTTCTTCCAA
>NW_006408574.1:17383010-17384740 GCF_000296735.1 Chrysochloris asiatica
ACAGATTAAATAAGTGTGGTGTAAGAATACAATCCTGATGCACACCTTTCCTGATTTTAAACCATGCAGAATTCCCTTGTTCTGTTTGAACAACTGCTTCTTGGTTTGTGTACAGGTTTCTCATGATCAAAATAAAGTGTTCCAGAATACTCATTCTCCACAATGTTGTCTGTTGCTTGTCATGTTCGACACAATCAGAAGATTTTGTGTAGTCAATAAAGGACAGGTAAATATCTTTCTGATATTTTCTGATTTAAGCCAAGATATATCTGACATCAGCAATGATATCCCTCATTCCACATCATTGTGTGAATCCAGCTTGAACCTCTGGAAGTCCTCTGTCAATATACTGTTGCAGCCATTTTTGAATTATCTTTAACAAAATTTTACTTGCACAGGCTATTAATGATGTTGTCCAATAATTTCCACATTCCATTGGGTCACCTTTCATATAATAGGCACAAATATGTATCTCTTCCAGTCAGTTGGCCAGGTTAGGGTTAGGGTCTTCCAAATTTTTTGGCATAGATGAATGAATGCCTCAAATGCAGCATCAGTTTGTTGAAATATTTCAATTTGTATTCCATTAATTCCCTGAGCCTCTTTATTTGTCAATGCCTTCAGTGCAGCTTGGACTTCTTCCTTCAGTATCATTGGCTTTTGATCATATGCTATTTCCTGAAATGGTAGAACATTGACTATTTCTTTTTGGTACAGTGACTCTGCATATTCCTTCCATCTCCTTTTGATTGATGCCTTTCTTATCATTCTATATTTTTCCCAAATAATCCTTACATATTGTAAGTTGAGGCTTGAATTTTTTCTTCAGTTCTTTCAGATTGGGAAATGCTGAGCATGTTCTTCCCTTTTGGTTTTCTAATTCCAGATCTTTGCACATTTCATTATAATATTTGACTTTGCCTTCTTGAAAGTTTCAAGAAAATGTCTGTTCAACAAATTTACTTCCTCACGTCTTCCATTTCCTTTAGCATCACTACATTGGAAAACAAAATTCAGAGTCTCTTCTGATATCTATTTAGGCTTTTCTTTCTTTCTTGTCTTCGTAATGACATTTTGCTTTCTTCCTGTATGATATTCTTGATGTCATCCCACAACTCTTTTGATCTTTGGTTCATTGATCATTTGGTGTAATATTAATCAAATCTGTTTTTGACATAATCTCTACATTCAGATGGGATATGTCCAAGGTTATGTTTTGACTCTTGTGGGCTTGTTTTAATTTTCTTCAGCTTCAGCCTGAACTTAAGGAGCTCTGGTAGCGTAGTGGCTACAAATCGGGCTGCGAACTGCAAGGTCAGCAGTTCGAAACTACCAGCTGTTTCACAGGAGAAAGATGAGACTTTCTGCTCCAGTAAAGATCTACAGCCTCGGAAACCCTGTACAGGGTCACTATGAGTTGGAACCGACTTCACGGCACATAACAACAACAACAACAACAACAGCCTGAACTTGCATAAGAGAAATTGATGATCTGTTCTATAGTCTACCCCTGGCCATGTTTTGGCTAATGATATGGAGCTTTTCCACAGTCTCTCCACAGATATAGTCAACTTGATTTTTGTGTATTCTATCTGGTAAGGCCCATGTGTATAGTCATCTTTTACATTGTTAGAAAAATGTTTTTGTAATGAACTGTCATCGATATCTCAAAATTCTATCATGTGATCTCCAGCATCATTTCCATCACCAAAGCTGTATTTTCCAACTCT
>NW_006408574.1:17384926-17431151 GCF_000296735.1 Chrysochloris asiatica
TGACCTTGCGGTTTGTTAATACATCTTAATTGCATGCTTGATCAATTTCAGAAGTTGGTAGAATTCTTCAATTTCTTTACTTTGATGTTCATCATTGACTTCAGAGTTTGACACATACATTTGAATAATAGTTGTATTAACTGGTCTTCTTTGTAGGATATTATCCTATCACAGACATGATTATAATTCAAGATATAACTTAATATGTTCTTTTTGGCAATGGGTGTGATGCCATTCATCTTTAATTTGTCATTTCTGGCGTAGTAAACCATAAAACTTTTGGATTCAAAACCAGCCCATTTCAGCTCACCAATGTCTAAGTTATGGAACTCTGGTTACGAATCGGGCTGCGAACCGCAAGGTCAGTGGTTTGAAACTACCAGCCGCTCAGCGGGAGAAAGATGAGGCTTTCTACTCCCATAAAGATTTACACTCTCGGAAATCCTGTACAGGGTCCCTATGGGTCGGAACCAACTCGACGGCACTGAACAACAACAACATAATGTCTAAGTTGTTGATGTATATGTGTTCCATTTAATTTTTGACAACTTCCAATTTTCCTTGATTCATACTTTGTGCATTCCATTTCCCAGCTATTAATGGATGCTTACAGCTTTTTTTCCTTTATTTTGAGTTTGCCCAATCAGCAAACCAAGGTCTCAAAACCTTTAAATATTCACATAACCATGCTTATCCCCACTTTGAGGAGGTAGCTCTTCCCCAGTTGTATTTTGAGTGCCTTCCAACTTGATGAGTTCATCTTCTGGCACTGTATCTGACAATATTTCTGGCACTGTATCTGACAATATTGTCATGCTTTTCTTCATGTTTCAATATTCTGTATTCTGTTGCTGACAGTCTTCCACTGCTATTCATAGGGTTTTCAGTGTCTTAAAAGTTGGAAGTAGTCTATCTCTCCTTCTTCCTAGTCTGTCTTAGTCTAGAAGCTCATCTGAAACTTGCCCACCATGGGTGACCCTACTGATAGTTAAAATACTGGTGGACTAGCTTCCTGAATCACAGCAACACACAAGCCACCACAAATGAGTATTGGGTCTAGATAAATAGCGTGTACCTTTTCTGGTGGACATCTAACATTGAACACTTGAGCTATTTCTTAATTTTGTGCCCTAAAGTCATTGATTGTTTTCTAAATTTTCTAGGGGATTTTTGTTCTTTCTTAGAATTTAGTAAAATAAATCTTTTAGCTTTGCTAAAGCAAAACCACAAGGAGGAAAGTCAATCTGATTAAAAATTGCAGCATATGTTAGACTTTAAATATGTTGAACAAGAAGCATTTTCAAACAAATCCTTCAGCAATATTACTCCAAATTTGAAATTCACTCATTTCATGACATTAGATTTTTAGTCTGTTAAAAGATATAGGTTTTTGAGCCTTAAGTATACATGTAAAGGAAACATGACATTAATTTTAACTTAATATGATTCTTCTATTTCTATGTAATATTGGAGAGTTCTCTAAAAATAGTAAACTTTAATTCAATCACTTACTTTTATCTGTATTTCCCAAATAGCTATTTGGGAAACGTGCTATGGAGTGCTTCCAAATTTTCAAAACTTTCATCTTAATATACTATTAATGCCAAGAGAACTCAGTTAAAAATTTTTTTTATAGCAATAGCCTTTATATCGCAAGGACTTACATGAAGGAAAATATGTGTAGTGTGAAGAATCTTTAAAAATTATTTTTGCTCACAAAATCTGTAAGAATACCAGGTACCTATTTTGGCAAATAAAAGTTTGATTCACACTTAACTCCTCCACCATAGTTTAAATGTCACTTTTAACTTGTTCAATATTGCTCAACTAACATGAATAAAACATCTTATATTATATAATAATCAAATGCATGTTTTCTCAGGTAACCTTAAATGTTCTCTTCAGCTTTTTGTATGCCCAATCATATCACTTCAGGCCGAATATCAACATTGTACATGATGATTTTCTCTACTCTCACTGCCATCTCGGGTGACATTGTTTCAGTGGTTATCTTAGAACTCATGCTTTTTTATTAAGAACATTTGAAATAAAACAAAATTAGATCTATAATAACAACAGTGCTTAAATGTTTGTAAGAGATTCTAATATTTGTTACCTCGCTCAGTCTTCCCAATGTTCTGATAGTTAATAGGGACAGACTACTATTACCCCACTTTTATAGAGAAGGAATCCATGATTTATGAGGTTTAAGTGACAAGTCCAAGGTCACTTTGGTAACATGTGAAAGAACAGTCATGAAGGTCATTCCTGCTATTAGAATTCCAAGGCTAAAGCTGTTTGTAGTCTATAGAATAGAACTCTGAATTGATACAACTTTGAACTTTAATAAAGAACAAGACATTTTTGTGAGGCACTACAAAGTAAGCACTTGACTGCTAACCACAAGCTCAGTGATTCAAACCTACCAGCTGCTCCTTGGAAACCTTATACAGGGTTTCTGTGAGTCAGAACTAACTCTGTGGCACTGAACAACAATACATAATAAGAAGTTCTTTTGTGGCACTGTAGGCTAAACACTGGACTGCTAACGGCATGGTCAGTGGTTCAAACCCACCAGCTGCTTCTTGAAAACTCTTTACAGGGTCTCTATGAGTCAGAACTCTCATTACTTAAGAACAACAACGTACATAATAAACTAAGGGCGGCATAGTCACTTGTAGCTATGAAGTAGAATTAACTGGCTGTGTTCATTCTCATGGCACTTTTAGTGAGTATTTCATTTATGAGGTAAAAATTATATGTAGTTGCTAACAGTTTTGAAAATGAATACTAGATTGTGCTGAGGGTGTATATAAAAAAGTTCACGACATGCTTGTATTTGTTCGTGTTTTTTAACTGAGCTTTTAGCAGATGAAAATTATCCAAGTGGTTTTGCAGCATGAAAACTATCTTAAAATGATGTCTGCTTTTAAATACATAAATCCTAACTGTAGCCTTACATTGTATGATACATGCAAATATCAAGGAAGAAAACACACAGTGAAAAGATTCAATGGTTTTATTATTAAAAGAACATACTTTTATTAGTGTCTTGTTGCATTAATACAATTTGTTGCAATTTGTTCTTTAAGTTCGAATGTTCAGAATACATGCCATTCTATTTCAACATCACATATCTTACCTTAGGATTCATTTTTCCTGAAGGGTGATAAAGGCCATGGTCAATATATGTCTGAGAGACTCACTATTACTCTAAGGAAAGTCTCCTTGCCTTTGCCAGTTAGCTGTCTGCTTCCTAAGGGGCTGGGAAGAAGTCTGAATCCTGTGTCAGAATGTATATATCCTCTATCAGGATTTTCATAACCTGAAATAAAATAGTGGGAAGCACACACACACACACACAAACACATTTATACCAAATTGAAATCATTCACAATTATTGCAAAAATGTTTTCGATTTAAGGCTCATTTTTGTTTTCCTGGAAACTTTCTGATAAATTAGATATTTAAATTCTCCTAAATTGCCACAAGATCTGAGAATATATCACTCACTTAAACCATTCTTTATGCAATTCTGGAAATTTCTAATAATCTCTTCATAGACCATACCTTACATCTTAAGTCACATTATGGGAAAAAATCTGATCAATATTTAATGTGTTGAATGATGATACCCTTATAGGATAGAAAAAAATAGAAAAGTACAAAAATTTTAATTATTTAGATTAATACAGATAATATATTCTCATAAACTGGGATGTTGGCATATGACCTTTTTCATATTAATCTTTTTAACTCTAATTGAAGGCTTTGACATTTCAGGTTATAAAAGAGTGGCTTACCACGTCTACAACATAGAGCGTTCCCCTGCATCTCTACAATATTCCTTCTGATTTTTCTAAAAAATAAGGCTATTTTGAGGATCAAGTATCTCCAAATATTCATTTTAGGAGTCAAGGTATTACTGGAGATTGTTATCATGACATGTTGTTGTTGTTAAGTGCTGTCAAGACATAGCAACCCTGTATAGGGTTTCTGAAGAGCCACTGGTGAATTTGAACTGCCGACCTTGCGGTTCAAACCGACCTTATATATTGTCCAGTGCTGATCCTACAGTACCACGCCAGGATGCCATGGCATGGTAAAAACAAACAAAACAAAAACATAAATCTTGAAACAGAAAGACTGTTGCAATGCTAAGGGAAAACAAAAAATAAACCTAACAAAAAACAAAAACAGAACACCCACAAAAACAATGAGGTAAAGAGAATTCTTAGACATTCTTAGATCCAATCATTCATTAGAAATAGTCAGAACTCCCCAAAAGTCAGTTTGCTCATGGTTATAGTTTATTACAATGAAAGGACAGATATTAAAATCAACTAGGGACAGAGAATCACAAAAAAGTTTGTCCAGGAAAGTTAAAAGCATGGAGTTTCCAGTTGTTTCCTAGTGGAGTCATTGAAAGTGTTAAACCTCCTGGAAAAAATCCTAGCCTTGGAGCATGGTCAATCAGGAGAGCTCATCTAAGCATTGGTTGTTGTTGTTGTTGTTAAGTGCCGTCGAGTCGGTTCCGACCCATAGCGACCCTGTACAGGGTTTCCGAGCATTGGTAGTGGTGTTTTTATCCAGCTTCAGTCATGCACACATGACTGATGACCCTTGTAGCTGACCTTTATTCTTCAGCTCTTGAACTTACAGTGAAGATATTTATAAAGATAAACATACATACAACTGCTAAGTAGAAAGATGCTGTAGACAAGCATGTGTTCAAGAATTGGGGTTTTTTATCTGTGATGTTGGTAAACATTCTACATTCCATTATGTAGCTAAAAATGAAAAAAAAAAAAAAGTATTTGGGACTTTGTTGTATTGGAAAAAACACAGGATATGTCCACAGTGGAACTGGCTGACTGTTGAATTTATGTTCACTGTTTTTTCTTCAGGAGAATGGCTAGGATTTCATCACATTTATTACCAAGTGTGATCTAGAGTCAGACTACCTGGGCCTAGATCCAGCAGCTAAAGTAAGTGACCAGGGACCCAAGGACGCTTGGTTTCCTTGTCTCTAATATGAAAGCAGCAATTGCATATCTTTCATAGTGATGAGAGCATTAAGTGACACAGAGTACGTGGTGTGCTCAGCATATTCATGGGACACTAAGTATTCAATAAATACTAACAACTGTTTTACAGTTATATGATTACCATCTCACTAAATACCATCGATGTCTTTAGGAACATTTTGGAAAAGTTTCATCTAAGAGAAAAATGTAAAAAGGGTGTGAAAACCTCGACTCGATACTCATTATTTTTCACTATTACTCTGGACTAATGTGTCAAACTGCAAAGTCATTTGAACCACGAGGTGGGCAGTTCAAGTTCACCAGCAGCTCCTTGGAATCCCTAAACAGGGTCGCTATCGACTCGACGGCACTTAATAACAACAACAACAGCATCATCTTTACTCAAGTTATTGGGATTTACAAACTGCCAAAGTAAAATCCAAAGCATATGATAAAAATATTGTTACTGTTAAGTACTGTCAAGTGGGTTCTGACTCATACTGACCCTGTATAAGGTTACTGAGGATGGTTTTGAACTGCCAACCTTGTGGTTCACCAAATTAGGAGTCTATATATATATATATATATATATATATATATACACACAGACACATATTATGTAGTTAACAGATATATGTTTACTTAAAAAGTTTAATGACTCTTTCTGAGAGCTTAATGTATAACATAGCTTATTTTCCAGAATAATAAGGCAAAATACATCAAAGGTTTTAATAAAAGAGTTTAGTTCATTTTGTTTGCAAAAAAGACACACACAAAAAAGCTCTTTCAAAAATTATAATATGATTTCAAACAGCATCTAAATTTGGTGAGGCTTATCTTACCTGAACTTTCGAACCTGTTGAAAATTTCTCATGAGAATCTTTCTTTCTCTCATTATTTCTCTACCTTTGAAATATTGATACTTGCTCTCCCTGGTTTCTTTCATTTTATTTCTTTAAGGATTGTATACCTCATTTTCCTCTTATATGAACTTCAAATATGTCTGCTATTTATTCTTCAATAGCATGGCCCATCTGCTTAACTACAATGACAGTAAACGTTCAGATTTACTGAAGAAATATGCCCTATTTCAAAACAAAATGAGCTCCTTCACCCATAAGCCTCTGATTACATCTCTCCTGATTTCCACAAAATTTCTGTTTTACCTACTTTAATGAAGCACATTTGTCCTTGAAATAACTTTTTACCTTTTTCATTACCTTTAGAACATCTACGAAGACAGTAGCATGAGTCAGAATTGATACAGGAAACTTAAAATACAAGGAGATAGAGAAATAAGTTTTTTATGACATCATTACATCTATTTGTTTCATAAAAAAAGTCTGTCTCTCACTATTGTAAGAAGTCAAGAAATGGGTTTTCATGCTAAAAGAACACTTTTTGATGGTTACCAGCAGCAGGCAGGAAGGGAGAGTAATTCACTAGCTGGGCAGTAGATAGTGCTAACTTGGGTGACTGGGAAGGCAATATATACCACCAGATGAGACCCGTTAAGTGGAAGGCAATATACAACAAGAGGAAGGTTGGTAGAAGAATGACGGCACTAGGGGTACACACAGGGTGGAGTGCAAGACTTAAAAGGAATAGAGGCAAATACAGTTAGATACAACGAACCTGTAGTGCAGTGGATTAAAAGTTGGGCTGGTAAACCCAAGTCATGAATTTGAATCTATAGTCCCTGTGAAGGATCAAGATGAGGCTTTCTTCTTTGATAAAGATTGACAGCCTCAGAAACTCTATATAGGGTCGCTATGAGTCATAACTGACTCAGTGGCACACCGCCACCATCATCGCCACCATCATCACCACTGTTATATACACAGTTCTACAATAATGATCTGTGGGTAGATACATGGACAGACATACAAGCTTACTAGGTTGTACAAGAGACAGTAGTAGTATATCCACAAATATATAAAGGTTTGACAGAGAATATTTGTATGTGGGTATTTGCCTTAGCTGCAAACATATCCGTGAATATGGTGGAGCATTCTGGGGGCAAAGTTCTAAAAATGTTTTGTTGTTGTTGTTAGGTGCCATCGAGTCAGTAGCAACCCATAGTGACTTATGCATAGCAGAACGAAACACTACCCGATCCTGGGCCAACCTTACTACTGTTGCCATGTTTGAGTCTATTGATGCTGCCAATTGGCCAATCCATCTCGTTAGAGATCTTCTTCTTTTACTCTGACCCCCCTCCACCTTACCAAACATGATATCCTTCTCTAGTGACTGGGCCTTCCTGACAATATGTCCGAAGTATGAGAGACAAAGTTTGGCCATCTTGGCCTCCAAGGAGCACTCTGGTTGCACTTCTTCCAAAAATGGATCTATTGGTTCTTTTAGCAGCCCATAGCACTTTCAATATTCTCCTCCAACACCATAACTCAAATGCATCAATTCTTCTCCAGTCTTCCTTATTCACCGTCCAGCTTCACATGCTGTGGGTTCTGACTCATAGTGACGCTGCATAGGTTTTTTGAAGAGCAGTTGGTGGATTTGAACCACTGACCTTGTGGTTAGCCATTCAGTGCCTATTCAACAGTGTCACACCAGGATTCCAGATAAGCTTATGTTGTTATTTTTAAGTGCCCCCGAGTTGGTTCTGACTCATAGTGATCCGTTATAGGGTTTCTGAGGAGAAGCTAGTGGGTTTGAACCACAAACTCTGTGTTTCACAGTCCAGTACTTATGCTTCAGTGCCATACCAGGAGTCCAGGTAAGTATATGGGTAGGGTGGGATACAATAACACTGGTAAGGTATGGACACTAGGGTCAACCATTTGAGATAAAAATTAGCATTATTTACCAAAACGTCAAAATTTAGAAGGGGTAGGAAAAAAGATGGAATGGAAGCAAGAATCACAGGAAGGAAGTAGGATAACTGATGTTACATGGAGGGGATTTCAATCGTTGAAATGAAACAAAATATACAATTTGTTGAATGTAAAACTGATTATCCACTCTGTAAACCTTCACTCATGTCACAATAAAAAGTTAAAATAAAGTCCTGTCTCTTGAACTTTGTTTAAAATGATTCAATGGTCAGAACAAGAGTTAATGGTGGAAATTAACATCCCTTTAAATACACATAAAAACCAGACCTGCTAGACATCTGATTCAAATTCAAAACCTTGCTAAAGTGAGAGACTGAGTCTGCTTGTCTGGTTGGGTGTGCAGGTATTATCTTTTCTCTCATGCTTTTGGATCTGCCTGCTGTGTTAAAAATGCCTACCTTACCTTTTTCCAGAGCTGGTGCTCTGGATTTGAACTTCCATCCTCCAAAACTGTGAGAGAATAAATTTGCTTGTGAAAGCCAAAAAAAAAAAAAAAAAATTTAAAAAATGTCTATCTTCTTTGATGGGAGAAGGGAAAAAAAAAAAAGCATTCGTTGTTTATAGCACCAGATGAGACCAATTAAATTAGGTGTATTATGTTTTAAAAGAGCCTAGAAAGTGGAGGGAATTTCACCTGTGTTGTTACTGACAGTGTACCATCAGTGAGAAAGCTGAGCCAGACAATGAAGTCAGTAGCTGTGTGCCCTTGAAGAACACATTGTCTTTCATAGCTGTGGGTATCACATGACGTCTCCTCATTTAAAACTCTAAAATAAAAGTGCTGTGTATTTATTCTAGATGAAAGATGGTAGAGTTTATTTTTTCATATTTGAATGAACAGTATAAACGTTTGCCCATTAAACAGTAATAAAATACTTTAATAACATGTGTTTTGCTCATGAAGCTTTTAGGTTTAATATTATGAAATCACACACCTTAGAACCCTGGTGTTACTGCATGATAAGCACTGGACTGCTAACTGCAAGGTCGGTAGTTTAAATCCACCAGCTACTTTACTGGAGATTGTTGAGGCTTTCTGCTCGTGTATAGAATTGGATCTTCAGGAAACCTATGAATCAGACTCAGCTCGGTGACATTGGGATTGGGTTGGTTTGTAACTGCCTTAAGCTGGTGGTACAGGTTCAAGTGGTTGGCTGCAAATTGAAAGGTTGTTCAAACGCATCAGCCTCTCCAAGAGAGAAAGATATGGCAATTTGCTTCTGGAAAGATTGCAGCCTTGGGAACACTGTGGCCTATACTCTGTCCTGGACTCCTGGTGTAACATTGGCCTGCAACACAAGGTTAGCAGTTCAAACCCACCAGCTGCTCCTCAGAAACCCTATAGAGGGTAACTATGAATTGGAATCAACTTTATGGCACTCAACAACAACAACAACATATTCTGTCCTATGGGATGACTATGAGTTGAAATCGACTCAACCTGCAATGGGTGGTTTTTATAGCTGTATTACTAAATATTTAGTAAGAGCTTAGGAAATGGGAGAGGATCCTAATCAAAAGACCTGTCATTACTGAACACTTACCAAGTGCCCCACTTTATGCTAATTGCTCCAGGTAAGGTAAAAACAAGCTCCTTGGATATATGTGATCCTGATGGTGATGGTGGTGTGTCATCAAGTCTGCTGCCTTGGATAAAGCATGACTAAATAATTTATCATCCGAATCTAGATACTTTTGAAAGCAAAAGGTACATTACCAATAGTTACACTAGGAAATTATGCTTAAATTGAAATTGTCCTGAACAGACCATGACATCAGACCTAGACTAGCTATATATGCATAAACACCAATGTTGTGTTGGCACAAGCCAAGAACTAGATGTGGAAGTATATGCACCAGGGTGTAAAATGGTTTACCATTGCGGGTTTTGATTTCAGCTGACCTTATTCAAAACAGAGCTAAAAGATTCCCAGTTTTGTGATATCCTCAGGATCATTACTATGTTTGAGTCTATTGCTGTAGCTATTTTTTTATGTGATAGTTTACATTGGAGGATATTAGCTTTACATTCATCCTATCATACATTGGTTCATTGCCATGGTTACAATCCCCTCCATGCAACATCAACCAACCAAAGGGTATACCCTGCAAGCCTGCCCCCACCCCCCAGTTGTCAGCACACAGCCCCTCTCCCTCTCTGGGTCTAGAGTCCCCAGCCACTCCATCTCTCCATGTCATCATCTCTGCCTCCATCTCTGGCATCACTGCTTCTCTGGGTAGGGTCCCACTCTCTGCTCTTCTCCCTTGATGGTCCCAGGGACCTCCACCCCTAGACTGCAAAGTCAATCACTCCCCTCCTTTTACATTTCCAACCCTCACAGTCAGTCCTGATAACAGTTACTGACTATTGTACCACAAGAGACCTATCCCCATCTCCTTTCATCAGCCCTGCTCAGACAGACTGAATACTACTCAGTGGAGATTCTACCTTCCTCTGCACTCTGGATCTAGGCTCCCTCTTGAAAGCTTGTAAGCCAGTCATTTCTTGCCTTTGTAGCCCCTCCCCACCATTTTGGGTAGCCAATGTCCAAGTTGCCCATCCCTGTCTACTCTGTGTATGGAGGGGGTGGGAATGATCCTCGCTGTAAAGATTTGTTCCCTCTTTTTAGCCACTGCATCCATAGGTGTAGGTCAAGTTGATCAAATTGAATCAGATTACTTTTTTTTCCTCTTCTTTCTTCTTCTAGTTGAGCTCTGATCATCCAGTCATTGAAGCCAGGTCAAGTGGGTATTGTCTGCAAGTGTGGGTGTTCTTATGCATATGTCCTCCCTTCTTATCAGCTGGATGCTTCACTCTCCACTCTGGTCCTCTGTGGCTATGTCACTCACTCTAGGCTCAAGGGTCCCCAGGTCATGCCACACTGATGGCCAACCAGGTCTCCACCCAGATTCACAGGAGTCTATTGAACATTGTAGGGCTTAGCTCACAGCTTCATTGCTGTTTTCCCCTCACTTCCCCTTATCAGTGATGAATGTGGTCACCAATGAGAGTGCATGTCTACTTGTGTATTCCCAGTGAGGTTTAGTCTTGGAAGGGGGTTTGCCCTGAGGGGACCCAACCACTTGCCTTGATATCTCCTGGGCAAGCAACTTGCTTGTTCTTGTAGTAGTCGGTCAGACTGCCATCATAGTTTTGTATTTTTCCTGTCGGTCATTCTTTCAAGAAGTATCTTCTGTTCTTCTAGACACTCTGGGCTGGTCTGCTTGTCCTTTCAAGTGGAAATTTCTACCACAGAAGATTCTGGATGGGGCTCAGGATTCCACCTAGGGTTTTATGTAATGCAGAGGCTCTGCAGGAAGCCTCCTTCACTGGTCATGTTGTATCCCCATTTTAGGTATGACAATCTGTGTGGCACTGGGGGCTAATGCATCAGACTACAAAGTTGTTTGGACAGCAAGGTTGGTGATTCAAGCTCATTAGCAGCTCCTTGGAAACCCTATGCAGGGTCGTTATGGGTCGGAATCGACTCGATGACACTTAACAACAACAACAATCAGTTATAGGCAGAAGACGGACTTACAAGCTTTCTATGGTGATATTTCTGGCTATTCCTTTCTCTTCCCCGCCAGTGTCTATTTTATAATGGTATGACAGGGAAACCAAGATTCAAAGGACAGCGAAGCATCTTAACATTATTTCCCCCCTTTTCCCAATTCCTATCATGTCTCAATCTCTGTATCCCAGAGCCCTATTGTTCCGAGGTTGTGCATACATCATTCTTTACCTCTGTCCCACTTAGCTCATACAAACCTGCTTAATTGTTTTCCCATGCACCTTGTTCTTCCATTCCCCTCCCCATTCTTGTGTATTGCCCCTCTCCCTAGCACCCAAACTATCCTGTGTCTATTCCCTACCCTGTGCTCCACCTTCCCCTCCCTCCCCTCACTCCACCCCCCCACATCCTGGTAACCAGCAAAGAATCCTCTCTGCCTTTAGTATGGGTTCTTTTACTTAGTCTTTTACAGTAGTGGTCCTATGCAGTATTTCTCCTTTTGTGACTGACTAATTTCTGTAGCTATTGTTTTAATCCATCTCATTAAAAGATTTCCCTTAGTTTTGCTCATTTTTAGTTGAATACCAAGGAGATAATTACAGGTTTTAATTGTGCTGTTTCATTTGCTATAATAAATTAATGTTTTGCTTTTGAAATTTGGATTAACATTAAAACATTGAGAATAGAAATCATAATAATTTAAAAATCTACAAACAATCTTAAGAGGTAAATAATAAATGTTTAATTCACAGATGAGAAAATGAAAGTAAGACTGTTGAAATAAAAATTACCCCAAAATATTCATTGAGCAAGACTCAGAGCTAAGGTCAAACTATGTGCTAGTAAGTTTTTTTTTAACCATACCTGATTATAGTCCCTACAAAGAATGCTTTCTTCTTAAGCATCCTTGAATTTATATTTCTTCATTATAGATAACACTCCCTAGACAATTTCAATTATCAGAACTTTGCCCTTAGGGGATTTATAAATTAATGAAGAACAAGTTTCCAGACATGCATTACTAGAACAACTCTTTGTCATCCATCTTCTTACTATCATGCAAATATTGTTCCCAGTTGGAGGACCCAACTTCATCCAGTAATGTGACCATGATAAATATTTTACCAGCGCAAAGATGATTCCACTGCATTAAATTTTAGGCATTCCCAACTTTTCACTGAGTTTCATGGAAATATCGCATTTACACAGATTTAAATAAATATCAAATAAGAAAATATATATGAACTCTAAATTATTCCTAAAGTCTATAAATCAAGAATCTTTATTATCTAGAAATGGATGAGGTCATGTAAAACTGTGGTTGTTATGTATTTTGCAATACATAAAAATTGGAAAAAATGTATTTTAAGAACAGCATTTGTCACAATATTCTACAATACAAGCATTACTCAATTTGCCAATTTAGACATCAGGTTATTGAACACATTTGTTTGATTATTCTGAGCAGTACAATTACAACCCATAAACAGGATTAAACTTCATTGATCATTTAGAATATCATTATTATTTTGAAATTTTCTAAAGTATTTGAAATAGCTTTAAAAATACATATTAGACAGGTACAATTTGTCAGACATCTAGAAAGAAATTTAAGTTCACTGACTAGACACATTAAAGAATACAAAAATAGACATATTCATTTACTCATTTATCAAATATTTGTTTAGTATCTATTTTGATGCAGGTATTTTGCTATGCACTAGCAGATCTGTGTTGGAAGAAGTTCAAAGAGGGTGCTCCTTGGAGGCCAGGATGGCAAAACCTCGTCTTTCATACTTCGGACATATTGTCAGGAGCGACCAGTCGCTGGAGAAGGATATCATTTTTGGTAATGTGGAGGGTCAGAGAAAAAGA
Organism: Chrysochloris asiatica; assembly: GCF_000296735.1. NCBI lineage: Eukaryota > Metazoa > Chordata > Mammalia > Afrosoricida > Chrysochloridae > Chrysochloris > Chrysochloris asiatica. Next base: position 17,398,202 of record NW_006408574.1, read on the forward strand.
GGGAAGACCCTCAATGGGATGGATTGGCAAAGAGGCAGTATCAGTGGGTTCAAGTGTGGCAACAATTGTGATGTTGGCCCAGGATCGGGCACTGTTTCATTATGCTGTGCATAGGGTTGCTATGAGTCGGTACAGACTTGATGGCATCTAACAACAACAACAATCTATAGTGATGGAACTCTGGTAGCGTAGTGGTTACGAATCGGGCTGCGAACCTTAAGGTCAGCGGTTCGAAACAACCAGCCGCTCTGCGGGAGAAAGATGAGGCTTTCTACTCCCGTGAAGATATACAGCCTCGGAAACCCTGTACAGGGTCGCTATGGGTCGGAACTGACTCGACAGTACTTAACAACAACAACAACATCAACAATCTATAGTGATGGATAGAATATAGTGTTTATCCTTTATAGATCGTAAAATGTATTGTTGTTGTTAGATGTCATCAAATCTGTTCTGATTCGTAGTGACCCTACATACTACAGAATGGAACATCACTTGGTTCTGCACCATCCTCACAATTACTGATCTGCTTGAGACCATTGTTACTGCCACTGTGCCAACCCATGTCACTGGGGGTCTCCCTCTTTTTTACTGTCCTTCAGTTTTACAACTGGTCCCTCTTGATAATTGTGTACAATGTGTGAAAGATGAAATCTCATCATCCTGGCTTCTAAGAAGCATTCTGGTTGTACTTCTTCCAAAACAGATTTGTTTGTTCTTCTGGCAGCCCTGGGTACCTGTAATAGTCTTCTCCAACACCATAACTCAAATGCATTAAATTCTTCTACAGTCTTCCTTATTCATTGTCCAACTTTCACATTAATCTGAGGCTATTGGAAATACCATGGCTTGGATGAGGCCCACTTTAAAATGTATTGAGAAGTTAAATATTTAAAAATTATAACATGCCTTAAGGTAACTTTTAAAGGCATGTGTCTAACTCGATGGCACCTAACAACAACAAAGGTATGTGTACCTTTGAACTGTGGTGTAGTGTGTCAGGGAGTGGAATTGTTAGAGAAGCCTTAAGCATTCAGAAGGTCCCAGGAGCTACCAACCAGAATTTGGAGCATCTTGATGAATAAGAAAGAATAAATATAAAAGAGCTATGATTTAATGTAGCAAAGGGCCTTTGTTAGTGTTGTTGTTATGAAGTGCTGTGACATCAGTTAGGACTCACCACAACCTGGTATAGGGTTTCCAAAGAGTGACTGGGTGGGTTTGAACTGCCAACCTTGTAGTTCAGTGCATTATCCTGCTGTACACCAGGACCTTTAAAGGGACTGAATAAAAATGAATGTGCAGGATGCTACCTTGTTTCTAGAAAAGTTCTCAGTGTAGATGTTTGCTGACTTTTATACATGTTACCAGAGGGGACCAGTCTCTGTAGAAGGGCATCATGCTTGGTAAAGTGGAGAGTCAGCAAAAATCAGTAAGACCCTCGCTGTGACGGACAGACACAATAGCTGTAGCAATGGTGGACCACGTCCCTGCCATTGTAAAGATGCTCTCACACTTTGGAACTATAATCAGGAGGCACCCATTTCTGAAGAAGGACATCATGCTTGATATAGTGGAAGGTCAATAAGAAAAAGGAAGACCTCCAATCATATGGAATGGCGCAGTGGCAGCTACAATGGGCTCAAGCACAACATTGTGCCTTATGCACAACAAAACAAAACATTGCCTGGCTTTATGCCATTCTCACAATTGTTGTTATGCTTATGCCCATAGCTGCTACCACTGTGCCAATCAATCTTGTTGGGGACCTTCCTGTGTTTCACTGACCCTCCACTTTACCAAGCATGATGTCCTTTTCCAGAGACTGATTCTCCATGATATGTCCAACTGTGAGAGATGAAGTTTCACCATCCTGTTCTAAGAAGCATTCGGGCAGTACTGCTTCCAAGACAGATTGTTTGCTCTTCTGACGTCCATGGTCCTTTCAATATTTTTCTCCAACACTATAGCACAAATGCATAAATTCATCTTTGGACTTACTTATTCATTGTCCAACTTTCACATGCATTTGAGGCTATTGAAAATACCATGGCTTAATCCTTAAAGAGACATCTTCACTCTTGAACATTTTAAAGAGGTCTTGTGGAGATTTTTTTTTTTTAAAGAAAACTTATCATTTGATTTTGTTGAAAAATTACAGTAAAACATACACCAACTTTCTCCATGTCCATTTAATAACAGTTTATTCTTTGAGTTGTACATCCATTCTCACCCTCCTTTTCTGAATTGCTCCTCGTTCATTGACAAACTTACTGCCCCATAGGTTTCTACTTAATCTTCTGAATTCCTGTTGTCAATTTGATCCCACACAGTTCTTAAAAGAGCAAAATGTTCAGGAAGATATTCTAGTTAAGTTTATATATAATTTGGTTTTAATACTCAGGGAATATTTTGGGGTTAAAGAGAAAAGATTTTAATACCATTTCAGGTTTTTAATACTACATCAAAATGTGACTTATGGTAGTGTCTTAAAGATTAGCTAAAATGAAGACTCAAACCACATTAATAAAGTTTGTACTATTACATTGAAATAAACTGGTGTCTCTTACAGAGAATGGATTTTTAGCTATGCATAACTTTGCAGTATCATTTGGAAAATATTGCTTTACCAAGTAATGCAGAACTTCTAAATTTGGCATATGACAATAAACAATATCAAAAGGTTCACATTTGCCAATGTCACCACCTGTCTGATGAAACTTGACCGCTATGCCAAGTTCATGGTTATCCATAAACCTAATTATTGCATCAAAGCTTACATTTTGTCATGGCAATAAATACTTTGTGGAGCACATTTCACTAAAACAATACATCATTTGATTTCTTGACTGCTGCTTCTGTGAGTTTTGATGGTGGCTGCAAGCAAAATGAAGTCTTTGACAATTTCAATCTTTTCTCCATTTATCATGACAAGCAATTTTGCTCCAGTGATGCCCAATTGTTTTTCTTTACATTGAGGTACCAACCATACCAAAGGCTGTGGTCTTTGATCCTCTTTTCTTTCAGCAAGGAAGCTTGCATCATCTGCATATCTCAGGTTGTTAATGAGTCTACTTCAAATCCTGATAACATTTTTTTCTTCATGTAATCCATTTTATAGATTATTTGCTCACCATACAGATTGAATAAGTATGGTGCAAGTGTCCAACCATGTCATACATACTTCTTGATTTTAAAGCATTTAGTGTTCTCTTGTTCTGTTTGAATGACTGTCTCTTGATCCATTTACAGGTTCTTTAATAGCACAAGTGAGAGTTCTGGAATATTAATTATCTGTAATGTTATCCATAGCTTACCATGATCCAAACAATAAAAAGCCTTTGCATAGTATATAAAGCACAGGTAAATATCTTTCTGGTATTCTCTGCTTTCTGCCAAGATCAATCTGACTGATATCCCTTGTTCCACGTCCTCTTCTGAATCTGGTTTGAACCTTTGGCTGTTCCTTGTCAATGTACTGTTGCAACCTTTTTTGAAACAAATTATTACAGTGGTAATAATGGTATTTTGATATAATTGGATTGTTGGATTGCTATTACCTGTCTTATAATTTCTGGAGCTTTCAAATGTCTTGCAATGGTCAGTGATCATTTTATGATTATAAAACAACAATAAATTGATTAGAGATGAGAAAAGCAGTCAAATTTACAATCTAAATGTCTTTTTGGAAGTATGACTGAAACTACAGTGAAACTTGTAAGAGCTGGAACTTGTTTTCATGATCTTCCAAGGTTTGCACCTTTGACAAACTGCAGTTTACCCCTTTCTTATTGTTCATTTTAGTAGAAAATACTCAAGCTTTCCTTCTCTAGCAGATTTCTGTACTACAGTTTCTAATTTCACAGAGTTCAAATGTACACTCTGTGTGTATGTGTGTGTGTGTATGTATATTTATATATGAGGCCTGGTGTGGCACTGTGGGTTAATGCACCAGACTGCAAAGCCATTTGAACTGCAAGGTCGGTGGTTCAAGCTTACCAGCTGCGCCTCGGAACCCCTATACAGGGTCACTATGGGTCGGAACCGATTCAAAGGCACTCAACAACAACAACAACAACATCTCTCTCTCTCTCTCCCTCCCTCCCTCTCTCTCTCTCTGTCTCTCTCTCTCTATATATATATATCCATCAAAACATTCATGGATATTCCTTTATGTTTCAATTTCATTATTCCATAAACTATTTGAAGCCTCGTTGTATGTATGTAACACAAGTACAAACTATACAGTGTAGAGAAACTGCTAGAAAATTGATCTTGGTAGCTTATAATTATACTTTATGTTTCCATATATATATGCTCATAGGTTTCCTATATAAAGCAGTTTAGAATGCTTTTATGTGTGGCAATTTTTCTATACACCATTCAGAAAGTGCTAAGATTTTGTTTTTCTTAATGATCAGATGAAACTTCCCAAAGAAACACACAACATACATTTTTTCCCCATAGCAATGTGAAAGAAAATAATAGCTCTCTCCCAAGTATTCAAATCATTAAAATAAAATCTATTACAAGCCAAAATGCCATTAGGGTAACAGATTCATTGCACCAAGCATCTGATTCTTGTGGTGGACACAGTCTAATGATGACTAGGAAACCATCCATCTTCTTCTTGACAGGTGACCTATTTTAGAATTAAGACCATCATCCAAGGGAAGTTACTTTACCTGCATTTGTAATTATCACCCACCATTTACTCAGAAGATTTGCAGAAAAATTAGCTTTTTCTTTCCTTTTCTAATCCTATTTATGCATACAGGGATATATGATTAAGTTTGACAAGTTATGAATCCATTTTAGGAATAAATCATTTAATGGGCTGTAACATGTGCATGAAAATTTATTTAATGTATCAGCATATATGATTTCCTATAATTCCATTTGCATTTAGACTTTAAGAGTCAACAGTTTTGGTTTTTATTTGAAGAGCACATCTGTAGAACACTAGAAAGTGAGGTATGAATTAAAGAAAACACACTATCCATTGTTAAAATGACTGCAGATGCTTTATTTTATAAACACTCAGTATCCATAAAGGTTTAAAAATATTTTTCCTCAATCTGTTTTACTAAAAGTGATTAGTCAACAATCTATTGTCTTTTGAAATCTGTGTTTACATTAATATCCACAAAGCAAATGTAATTGAGCATCTAAAAAGCCCTTGGTGTTCTGCTATTGATATCTTAGCTCTAACATGAAAGTAGCAATTTAGCATCATGCTATAAATAGAAAAATATAGTGGATGGCATTGGCTGGTCTTGTGTTTTTAATATTCCCTTCAGGGTAAAGTATGACATAACCTAATTACAGTGGTGGAGCTTTCACTGTAGGGAAAATTGTTATTTTATTTGACAATCAAGTAATTAGCTTCTCTACTGGATGGTATACTGTATATTACTAATTAAGCTATCCACTGGAATTTACTTAAAAGTTAGCAAAGGCCCTGCTGCTGTAATATTAAAGAGGGAAGCACAGTACAATGCAAATTCACAGTATGATGTGATTTTGTCAAGTAAACAGGTTTATATTTCCCTCTAAGACTATACAGGAACATAGAATGTATGTACTTATGGGGAGCATATATACTCACATAAAAGTGCAGAGTGTCTTAGTTACCTAGTTCTGGAGACTCGAAGTCTGAATTCAAGGTGTGGATCCAGGAGGAGGTTCTTCTTTGTCTAGCCTTGTGGAGACATTCTACCAGGTGGCTCTTTCGTCTTCTGGAGTCTTCTAAAGCTGTGTAGATGCCACACTTCTTGTAACCCAGAAATCATCAGGTTTAGGACTCATCCTACTCTGGTATGACCTTATCAACATCACAAAAGAACCTCCCTCTATGTGAATAGGGTCACATGTACACTTACAAGGGTTAGGATACCAATGTATATGTGCTGGGAAGGAGGCAAATTTAATCTATAGCACAAAGCAATGCTTAAGTCATCTCAGGGTTTATATTTATACCTTAGTGAGTATTTCAAGTTATAAAAAGGCTAATATAGAGCAGTAACATGGAGTCCTGGTGTGGTATTATAGGATAAGCACTGGACTGCAGACTGCAAGCTTGGTGGTTCAAACCCTCCAGTCATTCCTTGGAAACTCTATACAGAGTTGCTATGCATTGGAACTAACTCCAGGTCACTTAACTGCAGCAACAATGTATGAAACGGTTCCCTGGGGGATTCTATCAGTTAAGCACTCAACTTCTTGGTGAAAGGGAGATAGGTTTGGAAACTTTTGGAGTCAGCCCTGGTTATCTCCATTGGAAAGGTCATAACCTTGAAAACTAGAGAGACTAGTTCTGCTCTACTCTGCACATTTGAGTTCTCCATAAATCAAAGCGGATTCTAAGGCAACTAACAAGAAGAATAAATGAGGGCGGGGAATGACAAAATTTTAAGTGTTCTCAAAATGAAAGTCCATTTATAATATTTGTCTGAATGTTTAAATATGCATAAAGTAGTTGTGACAGTTAAGGATTTGTTTCAACTTGTCCTGTCCAGAATTGTCAGTGGTTTAACAGTTAAGACGTAGTTATCACCTCCATGATGAGCTCTAATGTGAGGCAATAACAACCGTGATGTGATCTAATAAGATCAGCCCTCATCTGATGTCATTATCATATGTTTTGTAAATTCTCACTTCTTGATGTTAATGAGGCCTCGTTGGAATAGGTCATATCTTCAGTCAATCTCTTTTGACATCTAAAAGGAGAGAAAGGTGAGGTAAGCCCAAAGGTATAATTTACCATCAACATAGAAGAGCCAGGATTGGAGTGCATCCTTTGGGCCTCAGGTTCCTATCCTTGAAGCTCTTAGTTCTAGGGAATGATTATGTCAAGATTCATGGAGATTGACAAGGAATACTGGACCTCTAGATGTTGAAAGGAGATGAGGACTTTTCCCCAGCACCAGTACTCTGAGTTTGGACTTCTAGTTATACTAGTTAAACTGTTATACTCCTATTATAGCTGCACCAGATAACTAGTCACCTACACTGTTATTAACTGGGCTTCCCTATAGGCACATGGATATTATCCTATCACTTACAGCATTGTACCTCCTGACTGATCTGGATATGTTCTTTTTGACGATGAATGCAACACCATTCCTTTTCAATTTGTCATTCCCTCCATAGTAAACCATGTGGTTGTCAGATTCAAAATGGCCAATACCAGTCCATTTCAGCTCACTAATGTCTAAGATATTGATGTTGATGTGTTCCATTTCATTTTTGACAACTTCCAATTTTCCCAGATTCATACTTTGCATAGTCCACGTTCCGATTTTCAATGGATGTTTACAGCTGTTTCTCTTCATCTTGAGTTGTGGCCCATCAGCAAATGAAAGTTCTGTGCCTTTTCTCCCCCGAGCTTAACTCTATTTACGTCATGTTGGTCAACTCTACTTTGAGGAGGCATTTTTTTCCCCAGTCATATTCTGAGTGCCTTCCCACCTTCCGATCCTGTGTCTGACAATGTTTCTCTGCTATTCATAGAGTTTTCAGTGACTAGCGATTCGGAAGTAATTTGTCAGTCTTTCTTCCTAGATCTATTTTGGAAGAAGTGCAGCCAGAGTGCTCCTTGAAGGCCAGGATGGCTAAGCTTCGTCTCTCATACTTTGGACATATTGTCAGGAGAGAACAGTCGCTGGAGAAGGATAGCATGGTGTAAGATAGAAGGTCAGAGAAAAAGAGGAAGACCCCCAACGAGATGGATCAGCCAGGTGGCATCATTGATGGCGTCAAGTGTGGCAGCAGTACTGAGGTTGGCCCAGGATCGGACATTGTTTCATTCTGCTATGCATGGGGTCACTATGAGTTGTTTCCAACTCGATGGCACCTGACAACAACAACAACAACAACAACAACGCTGTTATGCTCCAATTAGAACTGCACTAGATAACTAAGGCAGGACTATTGGGTTCCATGTGGATAGCTATCTAATGACACATTTTCACATTTTTTAAATTACTCTAATTCAATACAGAAATAAATGAATGACTGGAAATTTAGTTTTGTTGATTGAAATGAAAACACAAATTTTTCTTGCAAGAGAGACAGGCAAGAAACCAATTATTAAAACATACTACCTAACAGGAGTGACAGTGATGACATTGCTAAGGGAGGATGCTGTTGGCTAAGAATAGTGGCTAGACCACGGGCGACCAGAAGAATGAACAATCTGTCATGGAAGAAGGACAGCCAGAAGGTTCCTTAGAAATGAGGATGGCAAGACTAGCTTTGACTTACTTTAAATATGTTATCAGGAGGGACTCATCTCTGGAGAAGAACATCATCCTTGGAAAAATAGAGGGTCTGTGAAAAAAAGAAGACCGTCAAGGAGGTGATTGATTCAGTGACAGCAACAAGGGCCTCATACCTAACAATAATTGTGAGGATGGTGCAGGGCTGGACAGCATCTCATTCTGTTGTGCACAGAGTCACTATGAGTCTGAACCAACACAACAATACCTAAAGACAACAAACAATGGAGATCTGACATAATTTTCAAGGTTGGGAAATCCTTCCCACTAGAAGGGTATTTTGAAAACAAAAGAAAAAAGAAAACGTACTGTGACTGGAAAGAGCAAAAACAACAATGAAATAATTGCAGTGTTGTCAACTTCAACTCCTGGTGATCCTATACTTACTGCGTCAGAGAAGAATTGTGTCTCATAGGGTTTTCAATGGCTGATTTGGGGGGATTAGATATCCAGGCCACCACTCATCTATCGGTTTATAATACAGTGGTGGCTTGCAATTTGCTGGGATTTTAGAAGCGATGTCACCAGTATTTGAAATGCCAGCAGGGTCTCCAATGGTGGGCAGATTTCAGGGGAACTTCCAGACTAAGAAGAAGGAAAGGAGGACTACTTCTGCATGTTAACTACTTATGGACTATTTATGAAGAGCAGTAGGACATGGACAGATGTAGTGCCAGAAAACGAAAACATTAGACTAGCAACAGAACATTGTTGGATATAGTGCTAGAAAATTAGCCTCTCATGTTGAAAGGCACTCAAAATATGACTGGGGAAGAGTTCTCTCCTCAAAGTAGAATTGATGATAATGACATGAATGGCGTAAAGTTTTCAGAATTTCATTGGTGATGCGGCACAACTTCGGGAGGAAAGAAACAGCTGCAAATATCCATTGACAATCAGAACATGGCACATATGAAGTATGAATCTAAGAAAATTGGAAGTTGTCAAAAATGAAACTGACCATATAAAGATTGATATCCTAGGCATTAGGATGGACTGGTATTGTTCATTTTGAATCAGACAAACATAAGGTTTACTATGCCAGGAATGACACATTGAAAAGGAATGGTGTCGTATTCCTCATCAAAAAGAACATTTCAAGATCTATCTTGAAGTACAATGCTGACTGTGAAAGGATTACACACACACACACACACACACACACACACACACATATATATATATATATATACACACCTACAAGGAAAAGCAATGAATACCACTATTATTCAAATATACTCACTTACCACTAAAGCCTGTGATGATGAAATTGAAAAATTCTGCCAACTTCTTCAGTCTGAAATTGATCAAACATGTAATAAAGATGCATTTTTAAATGCATCTTGCTGGTGATTGGAATGCAAAGGTTGGAACCAAAGTGGAAGGATCAGTAATGAAAAATATGCCCTTAGTAATAGAAATGATTCTGAAGATAGAATGATAGAATTTTTCAAGACCAATGACTTAAATCTAATTGACTACATCTGTGGGAATCGAGATGGTGGAAAAGTTCAATATCATCAGTCAAAACAAGGCCAGGGGCAGACTGTGAAATAGACCATCAATTGCTCATATGCAAGTTCAGGCTGAAATTGAATAGGATGAAAACAGTCTCACAAGCATCAAAATATGACCTTGAATGTAAGATTCCACCTGATTTTAGAGACCATCTCAAGAGCAGATTCGATGCATTAGACACTAATGACCCGAAGACCATTAGTTGTAGAGTGACATAAAGAACTTCATACAGGAAGAAAGCAAAAGGTTACTAAAAATAAAGAAAAGACTAAAATTATTGTTAAAAGAAATTCTGAAACTTGCTCTCCAGCTAAAACAAATGGAAGAAATGAGGCAGTAAAAGGACTGAATAGAAAATCTCAAAGGGCAGCTCAAGAAGAAAAAGTAAAATATTATAATGAGATATGCAAAGTCCTAGAGTTAGAAAACCAAAAGGGAAGAACATGCTGAGCATTTCTCAGTCTGAAAGAAGTTAAGAAAAAATTCAAACCTTGACTTTCAATATTGAAGAAATCTATGGACTATCGGATAAGTACTGGACTGCTAATGGAAAGGTCAATTGTTCAGCTCTACCAGCTACTCTTTGGAAACCCTATACAGAGTCGCTATGAGCCAGAAATGATTTGATGGTGCTTAACTACAACAGTGTGCAAAATATTGAATGATGCAGAAAACATCAAAAGAAGATGGAAGAAATATACAGAGTCACTGTACCAAAAAGAAATAGTTGGTGTTCAACTATTTCAAGAGGTAGCATAAGATCAATAAGTGATGGTACTGAAGGAAGAAGTCCAAGTAGCCCTGGAGGCATTGGTGAAAAACTAAGCTACACAAATTGATGGAATACAAATTGACATCACTCACCACACTGATGTAGCACTGGAAGCACTCACTCATCTATGCCATGAAATTGGAAAGAGAGTTACCTGATTCCCTGATTGGAAAAGATCCATAGTTGTGCCCATTCAAAAGAGAGTTGATCCAATGGAATGAGGAAATCATTGGACAATATCAATAATATGACATGTAAGTAACATTTTGCTGAGAATAATTATAAAAACAATTGCAACAGTACACTGACCTGAAATTGTTAGAAATTGAAGCTGGATCCAGAAGAGGAGGCAGAATGAGGAATATAATAACTGACATCAGATGGATCTTGTCCGAAAGAAGAGAATATCAGAAAGATGTTTGCTTGTTCTTTGTTGACTATATAAAGGATTTTAACTGTGTGGACCAAAACAAACTGTAGATAACATTGCGTAGAATGGGTATTCCAGAATACTTTGTTTTTCTCATCAGGAACCTGTACTTACACCGAGAGGTAGTTGTTAGTAGAGAACAAGGGGATACTGAATGGCTTCAAATAAGAAAAGGTGTGCACCACGGTTGTATACTTTCACTGTACTTAGTTTGTACGCTGAGTAAATATTCTGAGGAGCTGGATTATATGAAGAAGAATGTGACATCAGGAGTAGAGGAATACTCATTAACAACCTACGATATGCAGAGGATACAACACTGCTTGCTGAAAGCAAAGAAGACTTAAAATACTGATGAATATCAAGACTACAGAATAGAGTGCACCTCAGTGTAAAGAAAACAAAAATCCTCACAACTAGACCATTAAATAACATCAAGATAAATGGGGAAAATATTGAAGTTGTCAAAGACTTCATTTGACTTGGATCCACAATCAACACCGATAAAACCAGCAGTCGAAAAAAATCAAATGAAGTACTGAATTAGGTAAAACAATTAAAAAAGACCTCTTTAAAGTGTCCAAGACTTTGAGGACTAAGGCATGACTGATACAAACCGTAGTATTTTTAAATGCTCCATATTAATAATGTGAAATTGGACAATGAATGAGGAAATACCATAGTAGAATTGATGCATTTGAGTTATGGTGTTTGAAAAGAGTGTTAAAAGTACCATGAATTTTTGAAACAATAACCAAATCTGTATTGGAAAAAGTACAGCCTCTGTTCCTTAAAAGCCAGGATGGTGAAACTTGGTCTCTATTACTTAAGAGTATGTTATTAGAAGGGACCAGTTCTAGGAGCTGGACATCATGCTCGGTAAAGTGGATGGTCAGTGAAAAAGAGAAAGATCCCCAAGGATTTGGAGTGACACAGTTGAAGCGACAATGGGCTCAAAACTAGCAAAGATGGCGCAGGACTTGGCAGTGTTTTGTTTTGCTGTCATAGGGTTGTGATGAGTTGGAACCGATTCCAATGCATCTAACAACAAAAAAATCTCCGCTTGCTTTTTATGAACAACTTCTGGGTGAATTAGAACCTCCAATCCTTTTGCTAGCTGTTCATTTAGGACCACCCATGGACTCTGAACAGCCCCACTACCCCCCTCAGAGACTTCCAACTGGAACTAAGATAGTAGGTAATCTTCCTGTCATTTACTAGCTGTGTGACCCTGAGTTACTTAATAAAGTTTTATGAATGAATTTGTTTCTTTTGGAAAATTGGCATTTGCCATGGAATTTGGTATTAAATAGACTTTTAGGTTGAAGCAGGTCAATTGTCACTTGTATAGGTAGAAAATAGTCAACTATTGGCAAATTTATATGGTTCAACCTAATATAATTGATGAGAGAAGTCATCAATTTCTCAATTTTGAAAAGGCATGAATTTTAACTTAAACCAGAATTGAATATGAATTATGTAATTAAACCAGATCAATGCTAATCCAAAAATTATTGAAAATATACCTTCTCTTTAGAACCAAATGTTTAGAAATCTATACTTTCAAGCTTCTGGCAGAGCTCACCTTTATCATCATTGCAAACCAGCCCTTGACCCTCTAAGTCATTTGTCTGATGGTGCCTGTATTTAAAGCAGTGGGTAACTGACTATTGCTGTTTTTAGCACTGCTTTGGCTGTCTAAATCTAGTCGAGACAAATGATACCTGGTCTGTGTTGGCAATAGTTGGAGCACTTTAGTGAGCCATTGCTTTGATAGTTAGATTACACTTGTCTTGCTACTTCAGAGGAAATGTTATTTGAGAGGCTTGTTGCTTGTTTCTGGTAAGTGTTGTGACTTGAAGATGAAAATATGTCACACTAGCTTGTTGGCTCTACTTGGAAAAGACATAGAACTGTCACCAGCAGGAAGGAAGAAAATATTTCATCATCTACATTAAACTCTAAGGACTTCCAATATCTGCTGGGTAAACAAAATTGAAGTACTTTTTGTTCTCTAACTTCTTACAACTTCAAAATAAGAGGTGCTCTGGGCCCCATATTTTCATAGTTATTGAAGGATTATTGTTTAAGAGAAAAGCCTGGTCCTCCTCCCAACAAATCAACCAAAAATATTGATTTATTACTTATGTAAAATATAGGGAAAAATGGCAAAACAAGTATCTCATTTTGATAGGAAATGATGGAAAATGTCCATTAAGGGATAATACTCTATTCTCTGAAATGCATACTTACTTGATATAACTTCTTTATATTTTTAGAAGAGGATGTACAGAGAACATAGCAATAATGCAATAAAAAGAAATCATTGTTGAAGATTGCTCATTAGTCAAGAAAGACTACGAATATTAACTAAGTTCTAACTCTAGGAAATGACAGATTTTTTTTTTTTTTTTAAATTTTGAGCCCCATTATTGCTCATAATGCCAATCAGTCATTTCTGGCTCATAATACAAAAGAATGAAACACCGCCTGGTCTTGCCTCATCCTAAAAGTCATGTCCTTCTCCAGGGACTGGTCCCTCCTGATAATATGTCTGAAATATGTAAGACAAAGTCTTGCTATACTCCTTTCTAAAGACTATTCTGGCTATACAAATATCCAAGACAGATTTGCTCATTCTTCTGGCTATCCACAATATATTCAATATTCTTCTCCAGCACTATAATTTAAAGGCATTAATTCTTCTTCGATGTTCTTGAGCCCCATAGCTAATTATAATATTGGCTTGGAGAATATAATTATGATTTATATATACTAAAGATACTACATGCATTATTATTATAGCTCTGCGTGCTGATTAATAAGCCATGTGTGGCCACTAAGAGACAGATGTTTTCAGTTCTTCATTTAATTCTTAACACCATAACAGCTGAGCTCAGTTGTTCTGGATACTAGGGCTGCATTTGAGGTAAGATGCAGGTGATGCATTTCACACATTTATAGGTGTTTTTGCTTAATGATGTGGTCAGAATATTCTGTCAGTTCAAATGCAGTAGGGTTTTTATTCTGGTGGAGGTTGCTAGTTTTTCCATTTAAGTAGCTTCTGTCTTTTAAGTTTGGTACTAGATTATCAGCCAGATGTAGTTTGTCAATGATGTGAATTTATATTTTGTTTTGAGCTTTGGTGAGCATTTTATTGAGAAGTCTGAAGAAGTTGCACTGACAGATAGTTACAAAATGCAAATTTGAACCAGATTTAACACATAACCTTTAGGTTATAGTTAATGTTAATGTTTTACAACTCTAGGGATGGATGGATTTGAAGGTAAAGATAAATGGAATAACTGCAGGTGATTGAAGATAATTTATTGACAGGATATTTAGTGTCTTTAATGAATTTGGAAAGAGTTATGTAAAATAATGTAAAGAGAAAGGAAAAGATAAGCTATACAACAAGAGGAAGTAGAGAAAAAAATGTGAATTCAAGTCCCCACATTAATTTTCTTTATAAAACAGTGTGCTGTTTTTGTTAAGGGTTGTGGAGGGGATTCTGACTCACAGTTATTCAGAAGATGGTTTCTGAGGAGTGACTGGTAGGTTTGAACCATTGACCTCGTGGTTAGCAGTCCCGTGCTGATCCTACAGCAACACAGCACTGTAGAGTAGATACATTCACAAGGCTCTAAATCAGATTGACCACTCAGCATAGATTTAAATTGGCCATACCTATTCTATATCGTAAGGAGCTCTTGTATCATAGTGGTTACGAATCAAACTGCTAATTTCAAGGTCGGTAGTACGAAACTACCAGCTGTTCCACAGTAGAAAGATGACACTTTCTGCTCCCATAAACATTTACAGCCTTGGAGACCCTATGCAGGGTCAGTATGAGTCAGAACCAACTCCATAGTACTTAACAACAGCATTCTATATTGTATGATTTTTCTCCCAGCGTGCTTTTTACTCCAGGACATGAAGTGGAAAGATGAGCGCTGAGGTTAATTCAGCATTGAAGATTGAATGACAGATTCAGAAAAACAATTTTTTTTTTTTTAAAACAATAGAATTTTTTTTAAAGGAAACACTAAAATAATTAAAGGAGTATAATAAATTTGAACATGAGCTACCGTAGGTACAGTGAAGAACATCTGAAATGAAAAGACACCAGCCTAAAGAGTACGTGTATCAATAGTTTGGTGAGTGCTGTATGGTAGGTACAATGAGGTTTGGATAGGATTAGGAAGATGGTGTCAAACTTGACAAAGGAGCAATTTTTATGGACAAGTCCCTAAGTTGCCTCTATAGGAGTGAATAGCTAAACTAGAGAGTTGAAGATCAGTAAAACAAAGGTGAGCAAGTAAAAGATTAGTTCTCAGATGGGGAGTCACATGGAGTCCTGTTGCAGTGCTGTTGGAATAAGCGCTGGATGACTAAGTGCAAGGTCAGCATTTCAAACCCATTAACCACTACTTGGAAACTTTATACAGGGTCGCTTTGAGTTGGAACCAACTTGACAGTACTTAACAACCACATC
The DNA here is from genome assembly GCF_000296735.1 of Chrysochloris asiatica. Taxonomy (NCBI): domain Eukaryota; kingdom Metazoa; phylum Chordata; class Mammalia; order Afrosoricida; family Chrysochloridae; genus Chrysochloris; species Chrysochloris asiatica. The sequence goes on from NW_006408574.1 coordinate 17,413,696, forward strand.
AACAGTAAAGCATGAGGAAAAGGACTAATATTGGAAAAAAGAGACTCAGGCATTGCCTTTTCAAAGGAAGTGATCAATGAATCCCAGAGAATAGAAAATTTGGGTGAACTAATTTTCAAAGGGATGTAAATAGCATAATATTTAAATAGCATAATAATCTCCCCATCTCAGCACCATAGGGAGCAGTAAGATCCTCAAATTCTAAAATTTTATGCCATACATCTATCTGTTGCTAATCCTTGCTCCATACTTAGAGTAAGAGTAAATGTTCCATGAAATTATGTCTGATTAATAAAAGAAAGCTTTTTACAATATCTGAGATCATGCATGAGTACTTACTTTAGATTCCCTTTAAACTGTGGGTCCTCCCCAATTTAGTACTCAATCAAGTTGAATGATGCAGAAAACATCAAAAGAAGATGGAAGGAAGGCATAAAGTCACAGTACCAAAGAGAATTGGTCATATTCAACCATTTCAAGGGGTAGTATAGGATCAAAAACTGATGTTACTAAAGGAAGCAGTCCTACCTAGTAGCACAGAAGACATTGTTGAACAACAAGGAGCCAGGAATTGATGGAATTGAAAATGAAATCTTTCAACAATTTGACAATTTTTCCTCCCTCAGCTACATCAAGGAATTTAGAAGTCAGATACCAACAGATTGGAAGAGATCCACATCTGTGCCCATTACAAAGAGAGGTAATCTAACAGAATTTGGAAATCGTCAAACAATATCATTAATATCACACGCAAGCAAAATTTTGCTAAATTCAGAAATAATTGCAGCAGTATGTTGACAGGGAGCTTCCAGAAATTCAAGCCACAGTTAGAAGAAGATATGAAATGAGGGATATCATTGCTGACATTCATATGGATCTTGGATGAAAGCAGAGAATGCCAGAAATAGTTTTGTTTTTGCTTTATTGACTATGCAAATGCATTAGACTGCCTGTATCATAAGAAACTATAGATACCATTGCAAAGAATGGGTATTCCAGAACATTTCATTGTGCTCATGAAGAACCTATATATAGACCAAGAGGCAGTTATTCATACAGAACAAGGAGATACTGAATGGTTTTAAACCAGGAAAGATGTGTATCAAGATTATATCCTTTCACTATATTTATTCAGTCTGTATACAGAACAAGTCATCTGAGAAGCTGAAGTATATGAAGAAGAATGTGGCATCAGGATTGGAGGAAGACTCATTAACAACCTGCAGCATGTAGATGACATAACTTTGCTTGCTGGAAGTGAAGAGAACTTGAAACACTTACTGATGGAGATCAAATACTACAACTGTCAGTATGCATTGCACCTCAATGTAAAGAAAACAAAAATCCTCACAGCAGGCTCACAGCAGGACAATATATATATATATATATCATGATATATATATATATCATGATAAATGGAGAAAAGATTTCTGTTGCCAAAACTTCATTTTGCTTGGATCCACCATCAACATTCATGGAAGCAGTGACTAAGAAACCAAATTGCATCTAATTGCATTAGATGTATCTACTTCAAAAGACCTATTTTAAAGTGTCCAAGAGCAAACATGCCAGTTTGAGAAATAAGGTGTGCCTAAAAGTGCCATAGGGTTGCTGTGGGTTAGAACCGACTTGATGACACTCAACAACAACAACAACAACAAAAATGCCATAGGCTGCCAAAAGAACCAATAGATCCATTTTGGAAGAAGTACAGCCAGAGTGCTCCTTGGAGGCCAAGATGGCCAAACTTCCTCTCTCATACTTTGGACATATTGTCAGGAGGGACCAGTCACTGGAGAAGGATATCATGTTTGGTAAGGTGGAGGGTCAGAAGAGAAAAAAGAGGAAGACCCCCAACGAGATGGATTGGCCAAGTGGTAGCATCGATGGACTCAAGCGTGGCAATAGTAGTGAGGTTGGTCTAGGATCGGGCAGGGTTTCGTTCTGCTGTGCATAAGGTCACTATGAGTCAGGCCCCACTCGATGGCACCTAACAACAACAACAACCAAAGCCATGGTATTTTTGATCTCCTCATATTCACATAGAATATAAAAAATGACTAGGGAAGCTGGTAGAAAATTGATACATTCGAATTCTGATGCTAGAGAAAAATATTGAAAATACCATGGAATTCCAGGAGAATAAACAAAATCTGTCTTGGAGGAAGTACAGCTAGAATGTTCCTTAGAAACATGGATGGCGAGACTTCACCTTTCCTTCTTGGGAATGTTTTCAGGTGGGATCAGTGCTTGGAAAAGGACATCATGCTTGGGAAAGTGAAGGGTTAGCAAAAAACAGGAAGACTCCAACATAATGGATTGACACAAGGCAACAAGAGCAGACTCCAACATAACAGTCACGAGGATGGTGCAGTGTTTTGTTCTGTTGTGCATAGGGTCACTATGGGTCAGAATCGACTTCATGGCACCTAACAACAACAGTAAGGAATTCTGGTAGCTTAGTGGTTACGAATTGGCCTGCTAACCTCAAGGTCAGCCGTTTGAAACTAACAGCCATTCCATGGGAGAAAGAGGAGGCTTTCTGCTCCCATAAAGATTTACAGCCTTGCAAAACCTATGCAGGGTTGCTATGATTCGGATCTGACGGCATGGCAAATAACCACCACTGCCACCAACAATAACAAGTTATGAGAAACCATACATTTAAAAAAAAAAAAATATATATATATATATATATATACATCTGTAATAGTTAAGGTTTTGTATTAACTTGGCAAGGCCAAGATTTTCAGTGATTTAGCAAGTTAAGACATAGTAATCTTCCACAATGAAGTCTAATATAATGAAATCATTTCATGATGAGATTTGCTATGAGCAGCTAATCAATTCAGAGAAAGTTTCCTGAGGTTGTGACCTATTTTCCATATACATTGAAAAGCTGCTTTGCTTTTTGCAGGGTCTGAATCTGACTCGTTATCTGACTTCTGGTTCTTTGGGCTTGAGCCAGTGGCCTGCTATATTGCCTGCTGACCCGTGGAGTCATCCAGAGTCTGCAACCTGATCTGGTAACCTTGTACCTCTGCAATCAAAATCCTGCCATCTGACTTGCTGATCTTGGCTTCATCAGCCTCTACAGCTACCTGAGTTGGAAGAAGCCACAGTTTGACATCTTACCCAAAGACTTGGAAGTTACCATCCTCTAAAACTGTAAGCCAGAATGGACTGGACTGCACTTATGGTAGTGGTTGTAGGCTTTCTGAGGCTGTAAATCTTTACAGGAACAAAAATTCTTACCTTTCTCCTGAAGCGTGACTGGTAGTTCTGAACTGATGACCTTGCATTTAGCAGTCCAATTTGTAAACTATTACACTGTTCAGTCCTGCACAATCCTCACAATTGGTGTTACTCTTGTGCCCACTGTTGCTGCCACTGTGTCAGTCCATCTCCTTGGGTTCTCCCAATTTTTCACTGATCCTCCATTTACCAAACATGATGTCCTTCTTTAAGGATTCAATCCTCCTTATAACATGTCTGAAGTATGACAGATGAAGTATGAACATCTTGGCTTCAAAGGAGCATTCTGACTGCATTCTGGAAGTCCATGATACATTTGATATCCTTCTCCAACACCGTAACTCAAATGCACCCATTCTTTTGTGGCTTTCCTTATTCAATATTCAATTTTCACATGCATATGAATCTATTGAAAATACCATGGCTTGGGTTTGTTGTGGTTGGCTTGGGCTGTTGTTGTTGTTAAGTGTTGTTGAGTTGATCCCGACCCATAGCCACCCTGTAAAGGGCTTGGGTTAGGCACACTAATCCTTGAACACTTTGAAAAGCTCTTGTGCAGCATATCTGCCTAATGCAGTACCTTATTTTATTTTTTGACTGCTGTTGTCATATCCATTACTTAAGGGCTCAAGCAAAATGAAGTCTTTGACAACTTCAATCTTTTCTCCATTTTGTTGTTGTTGTTAAGTGCCATCGAGTCAGTTCCAACTCATAGCGAACCTGTATAGGGTTTCCAAGGAGCAACTGGTGAGTTTTAATCATTTCCAACTTTTGCATTCCAATCACCATCACCAGTAATTATCAATACATCTTTATTGCATGCTTGATCTATTTGCCCTGAAGAATGTGGTTGGTTGGTTATGTGCCATGGAGTCGGTTCCGACTCATAGCAACCCTGTACAGGGTTTCCAAGGCTGTAAATCTTTACGGGAGCAGAAAGCCTAAGTTTTCTCCAGTGGAACAGCTGGTAGTTTTGAACTGCTGACCTTGAGGTTCGCAGCCCGATTTGTAACCACTGCGCTACCAGAGCTCCTTTGAAGAATGTGGTAGAACTCTTCAAATTCACCGTCACTTAGTGTTCTGTGCATAAATGTGAATAATAGTGGTATTAACTGGTCTTCTTTGTAGGCATATCGATATACCCCCCTAACAGATAGCATTGTATTTCAAGATAGATCTTGAAATGTTCTTTTTGATAACAAATGAGACACCATTACTCTTCAATTTGTAGTTCCTGGCATAGTAAATCATGTGACTGTCAGATTTAGAATGTCCATTTCAGCTCAATAATGCCTAGAATATCTATCCTTATGCTTTCCATTAGGTATAGGTATAGTTATAAATATAAGATAACATCTTATCGTTAATAGCATGTACTATGTATAATGTTGCAGAACTTAACTTGCTGATGCCATTATATCTGTAAGTTTATATATAATATTTTCAATACACAAAGCCAAATTGGATTTAGAAGGATACTGATAATAAAAGACACGAATAATGAGCTCTAGAATAAATAGCAAGTAATAGAAGTATTCAACTTACATTAGAAGAAATTTACCATGAAGTCTTTGGAACAGAACCCTGGCATGAGTTAGGGACTAACTCGATTCATGTCAATTGTGGTCATGAATGTGTTTCTCCAAATCTTTACAGATCTTCTAGTCTCAGAAACCTGGTGTGGTGCTGTAGGATAAACACCAGACTGTTAGCCACAAGATTTGAAATTCAACCCCATCAATGACTCCTTGGGAATCCTATACAGGATTATTATGAGTTGAAACAGACTAAACAAAAGCTACATTTCTAGTCACATGGTAGGAATGCATTGCTCCAATCCTTTATAGTTAGACATAGCTTTATGACTTGCTTTCACCAGCATATTGTGAGAAGAACTCTCTGGGAGCTAAGATGTGATTAATTGCTTAATTTCTTACTTCTGATGGAGCTACTAATGACATTGCAGTTGATGGAAGAACCAGAGACTTGTTTCTCTGAATTCAGACATCATGTAGCATAGCCTCCAGCTGCTAGGAAATAGTAGAAGGTTCATTGTTGTTCTGTTAACTTCCAGAATGGAGCAGTCATTTGGCAATACACAAATGCCACGAGAAGGCATATATCTTACTATTACAAGCACTGCATAGTCTGTAGTTGATTGTCACTGCTGCATAACTTGATCTGCCCTCACTAACACAAGTATGTAACTGTCTATGGATATTAATAAGGAGCTCTGGTAGCATAGTGGTTACAAATTGGGCTGCTAACCTCAGGATCAGCAGTTCAAAACTACCAGCTGTTCCACGGGAGAAAGATGAGGCTTTCTGCTCCCGTAAATACTTACAGCCTTGGAAACCCTATACTGAGTCACTTTGAGTCAGAACCTTTTCATGGCACAAAACAACAACAACAACAACATGGATATTAATATCTTCATTTTTGTAGATGAAGAAACTGAGGCTCCATGAGATTAAGAAGGAGTCAAGGAGATGTTCAGGTGTGATTTTATCCTTTGTAGCTGGATATGTTAGTCACCTTCATGCTATATGAATCCACAGAAACCTAAGTAATCTAGAAAGAGCCATTTCAGGAATTCATGTAATCAGTCTAGAGGACATAGCAATGAGCACAGGCTTAGTAGCCCAGCCATAGAAAATGCAGCATCCCAAATTCTGAGTATTTTTTACTAGACAAGGTTCAGAATTCCAGAAACTAAATGTAGACAGAAGTTTCATAGAAGTTGCAAATTACCTAAAGATCTTTAGAATTTAATGGAAAGAAATGTTCAGAAAACAGTGACTAAAAATGGATATCATGTCTCCATTGTTTTGTGCTGCTTCACGTGTCATTGAGTCAGTGCTGACTCATAGTTACCCTGTGCACAACAGAATGAAACACTTCCTGGTTCTGTTTCCTTCGTCACAATTTTTGTTACACTTAAGCCCATTGCTGCTGCCACTGTACCAATCCACTTCGCTTTCAGCAAGCAAGGTTGTATCATCTGCATATAGCAAGTTGCTAAGGAATCTTCCAATCTCAATGCCACATTCTTCTTTATATAAACCAGCTTCTCAGATTATGTGCTCAGCATACAGACTGAATACATGCGATGAAAGAATACAAGCGTGGCACACACCTTTCTTGATTTTAAACTATTCAGTATCTCCTTGTTCTGTTTGAACAACCTCCTCTTGGTCTGTGTACACATTGCTCATGGGTACAGTAAAGTGCTCTAAATACCTATTCCTCACAGTGTCACCCATAACTTATCATGTGAAGTATTAAAAAAAAAGTGATCTAGAATCACACTTTTTTATTATATGTAAGATAACAACTATTGTCGTGAAATGTGATTAAAAAGTTCTTGTAAACTAATGCCTACGTTGTCTTTGAGGTTTCTTGTTTAAAAATCAAACTCCAGTCATTTTAAAGGAGATTTCTGGTAGTATCATCTAAAATGAGCACATACCATTTAAATAATTCTTTCCATTTCATTATTCCAGTTGGTTTACATGCAAAACAATTCTCAATGGGTTGCTGTATATTCAAACAGATACACATGATAGGATTTGTGAGAATTACCACCACCCCCCCTTTTTTTTTTTCCAAAATGAAGAGATTGGATATTAAGGTTTGGACATTGACAACAAGGCTGTAAGAATGGACAATGTTGTTGTTGTTGTCAGGTGCCATCGAGTCAGAACCGACTCATAGCAACCCCATGCACAGCAGAACGAAACAATGTCTGATCCTGGACCAACCTCACTACCACTGCCACACTTGAGTCCATCAATGATGCCATCTGGCCAATCCATCTCGTTAGAGGTCTTCCTCTTTTTCTCTGACCCTCCACACTACCCAGCATGACATCCTTCTCCAACGATTGTTTCCTCCGGACAATATGTCCAAAGTAGGAGAGACGAAGCTTAGCCATCCTGGCCTCCAAGGAGCACTCTGGCTGCACTTCTTCCAAAACAGATCTATTGGTTCTTTTGGCAGTCCATGGCACTTTCAGTATTCTCCTCCAACACCACAATTCAAAGGCATCAATTCTTCTATGATCTTCCTTATTCACTGTCCAGCTTTTGCATCCATATGAGGCTATTGAAAACACAATGGCCTGGGTCAGGTGCACCTTAGTCCTCAAGCTGACATCTCTGCTCTTCAACACTTTAAAAAGTTCCTGTGCAGCAGATTTGCCCAGTGCAATATGTCGTCTGATCTCTTGACTGCTGCTTCTGCGAGTGTTGATAGTTGATCCAAGAAGAATGAAGTTCTTGAGAACCTCAATCTCTTCTCCATTGATAAGAATGTTGTTTATTGGTCCAGTGGTGAGGATTTTTGTTTTCTTGACATTGAGATGTAATCCACATCGAAGGCTGTGCTCTTTGATCTTCATAAGTAAAAGTTTCAATGAAAGAATGGACAATAAATACTTCATTTTTTTCATAAAGTCATCTAATTTGCTAGCAGGCAATTTCAGTTAGTGATTGTTCAACCAAATACAAGTTCACTTTGATATTATAGCTTCTTATTTTAACATTAAGGTGCTCTGGTAGCATAATGGTTATGATTTGGGCTGCTAATCCCAAGGTTGGCAGTTCGAAACTATAAGGACCAATTGCCCTATAGTAACTAATTTTTAAGAAAGGCTCAGGCTAATTTTTAGCATCAACAACTCCCCTGGATGCAGAAGCCCTCTTCCCCCTTAACTCTGGCTAAACTTGGCTCCTGTAACACTGCTTATGCAAATTCCTCACACCTGAGTGGGCCCACCTGACTCACAGGATGCTGCAGCCAGCCGGCCAAGGCTAACCTTGAGAACAGCCAGCCAAAGTTAATCTTGAGAAGTAACTGTCCCAGCAGATGTACTCCTAGCCCCCACCCCTAACAGTTCATGCATACATCATACCCTTGGTTTGTACAAGATAATGTCAGACTGCCTATGTATAAATAACTCTTTCAAAAACTGGATCGAGGCTGTAGTTTTTCCTGCTTTTAGGGAGGCTGTAGACTCTGGCCAGCTAATAAAGGCCTCCTTGATGATCCTGAGAGTCTTGAGTGGTCATCTGGGTAAATTGAGACACAATTTACCAGCTGTTCCATGGGAGAAAGATGAGGCTTTCTGCTCCCATAAAGATTTACAGCCTCCATGGTACTTAACAACAACAACTTAACATTGACACCGGGAATGAGATTTCAATCTCAAAATCATGAATTTGAGATTGTATTTATGCTATACCCTTTGCCAATGTTCAATGAATAGATATTAAATGATGTGGGAAAATGAAAACAACTTTTACAACTTGGGGAAATTCTTTTTCTAGCACTGTAAATTAAGTGAATCTTCAATGGAACCATTGAGAATAAGCATTAGTTTCAGGTAAAAGGATTTATACTATATCCTTATCCAATTCTCTTCTGTAAGCCTCAGGGTCTGATGCCTGAAAAGTGTGGGGGAAAAATTTTTTAAAAATGGAAATCTTATCAACTGGAGGTCTGGAGTTTTCTTTGTGACCTGCCTCACAACCTAGCCAGCATCCCTCACTCTGGAGGTGGCTCTGAATATGGACAATGATTGCCTTCTAAAGAGATCCTCACTGAGAAATAATAACTCTTCTGATATCTAGCTTCTTTATATGTCAGCCCTCTGCAGTAGCCAGCATTTCTGCTTCATCATATACCTCATAGTATCTAACATAAGAAAATATAATAATATAAAAAATTGTCATCTCATATTACAGACACTTCTTTTTTGCTTAATACCCAGTGTCATTCATGTTAATTCCAACTCACTGCAAACCTATGTAGGGTTTCCCTGACTGGTACCCTTGACTGGAGCAGACAGCCTCAGATTTCCCCCAGAGTGTGGCTTTGAATCTCTCACCTTGTGGTGAACAGCCCAATGCTTAACCCATGGCACTACCAAGACTCACTTTTTTTCATTTAATTGTCTCTCTTTTATACTTTTTCTAAACTAATTTTTGTTGTTGTTGTTGTTTTTATTGTGAATTGAGTGCAAGTTTACAGGGCAGATCATCAGTTTTCATTCAACAAATTTTATACCTTGTTTCATTACAATGATTATAATCTCCTCCATATATCAGTATTTCTCTCTATTCATTTTAGCTCTTTTTTTTTCTTTTTTAACACTCAGGCATATATAATAATTGACACCTCCAAAGGGCACATTCTGCAAGTCTGCTTCCTGGCCACCAGCTCTCAGTCCCTCTCTTCCCATGAATCTAGAGTTCACGACTACTCCCTCTCTCCATGTCCCCATCTCTGCCTCCATCTTTGGTGTCACTGCTTCTCTGGATAAAGTCTCACATTCCGCTTGTGTTCTTCTCCCATGAGGTCCTAGGGTCCTTTGTTTCTGGACTGTAAGATGGACTGTAAAATAAACAGTTGTTGTTATGTGCCGTGGAGTCGGTTCTGACTCGTAGCGACCCTTTACAGGGTTTCCGAGGCTGTAAGTCTTTACGGGAGCAGAACGCCTCATCTTTCTCCGGCAGAACAGCTGGTAGTTTTGAACTGCTGTCCCTGAGGTTTGGAGCCCGATTCGTAACCACTACGCTATCAGAGCTCCTTGTAAGATTAACTACTCCCCCATTTTCATTGCAAAACTTCTACCTTTACAGTTGTGACAGTCACAATTAGTCATGATAACTATTACTCACTGTTGAATCGTAAGAATCTTATCCCCATCTCTTTTTACCTGACCCATCTAGATAAGATGAAAACTATTCAGTGGAGACTCTTTCTTCCTTCACACATTCTTAAACTAAACTCCATCTTAATACTTTGTAAGCCAGTCACTTCGTGCCTTTATCTCCCCCTCATTTTAGGTAGCCAATGTCTAAGTTGCCATCCCTATCTATCTTGTATACAGAGAGGATAGCATTGATACTTGATGTGAAGACTCCTTCCCTCTCTGTTGGTATTTAGAGCTACTTCCTCCATGAATGTAGGTCAAGTTGATCAAATTATAACAATTTCCCCTTATTTCCTTTATCACATTAAAAAAAAAAATCTTCCTCTAGTTGCGTTCTGATCATCAGGCCCCACTAGGTCAAATGTATACTATCTGCAAGTTTGGGTGTTCTAAACTACTTTTATACTTTAAAGAACATATATAATTTAGTCAGCTACAAGCACAATTAAGTATTTAATTAATAACAGAACTCACAATTAATCATAGCCAAAGAGGGGAGATCTTAGAGTGGTAGAGAAAAAAACATAAGTTTTTAAGAGTGTTAAGATTTTCAAACTTTTGCATTAAAAAAAGAAAACTTTAATTCTGCAAAATTAGCAAAATGTTGTAAAAACAAGGTAAAAATGCTTGGAAATGCTTATTAATGTCCACAAGATGAATGAAAACAAGGCTAAAGGGAAGAAGAAAGGAGATATCATTTAAATGTGGACCAAAATGCTGAATCTTTTAAAAGTATGTTTTATGATGATGATTTTTTTTTGTTGTCATGTTTTTAGGAGTCTAAAAGTATCTTATGGTAAGATCAATTAACAAACAAAACAAAAGCACCAATTTCCTGTATGTTTTACACTCACCTGCAAGGCACTTAACAACAACAACAGAAGCGATTATGGGAAACATACATGTAGTAGATATTTTTCATTCCCACCCCCCGAGTCCATACAGTATGTAACACAAGCTAGTTTTATGGAACTCAAAATGCTGCCATAGATATCTGGTAAGACTACCTTCACAGTTTCTGTTTGGCCTTCATTGTTCATTGTTCTCACAGCTGTTCGTTACTCTTCTTATGGCTCATGCTTCAATTGTTGTTATTAAGGACTGTTGAATTAGTTCCGACTCATAGTGACCCTGTATAGGGTTTTCAAAGAGCAGCTGGTTGATTTAACTGCGTGGCATTCCTGTGCTTATCCTATTGCGCCAAACCAGGAATCAATGCTTTTAATTAGATTAAAATATTTTCCCTGAAGTAATTGTTGAAGAAATATTCAGGCAGAAAGAAATAAAATTCTAGAACAGGTATGCCCTGGTTATCAGATACCTGTACCTCAAAATGATCTATGTCTCTTGAGGTGTTACCCTGGTCCTATTAGCTCTCTATTCATTTATCTCCACTGTATGGGTACCCTCTCTCTCTTAGAGTTTTGGTGTGATCTTGTAGGATAAGCACTGGACTACAAACTGCAAGGTCACAATTCAAATCGACCTGCTGTTCCTCAGAAACCCTATACAGGGTCCCTATGAGTCAAAACTGATTCCATGGCACTTAACAAGAACAAGCTTAAAATACAGGCATGGGGGTGGGGGCAGGGGAACAGTCCTGTAAATTAGCACAAGGTCAAATCAATGTTACAGGTTAAGGGGCAAGAGCAAAGCAAAGAAGAAAACAGGATGAAATCACTGATGCCAAATCATGTTCTGCTTACTAACAATACTGCCTTTGCATGGAAACTAGGCCACTGATGGTGAAAAATGAAGAAAAAGAATATAATCTTGATTTAAATATGATGCATTATGTTTACCTTGCATATTTATTCATCAAGATTTAGGAATGTGCCAGATGTTTTACATTTGAATATTACAGTATCCTGTGTGGCCGCTACTTTTACTTCCTTTGAGAGAGAAAGACTTTCAGGTTATGATAAATCTTAGAGATAATATGGGCTGGAATTTAGGATTTGGGAAGCAGTTAGTTTGGTTTCAATCCTGTACTCATTTCCTGTATTGACTGTACTGTGGTGGTTGTACTTATTAAGTTCCATCAAATTGGGTCCAACTCAAAGCGACCTTACATAGGGTTTATGAGGAGCAGATGGTGAGTTACAGCTACGTCTTTTGGTCAACAGTCCAGTACTACAGGGCCACAGCAGAAGTCCATTGTACTGAGGTAGGCACATGATAAACACAAAAAGTATTGAAGTTGCAAAGATGTCATTTTACCTGGATCCACATTCAACACTTATGAAAGCAGCAGTCAAGAAATCAAATGACATAGTGCATTAGTCAAATCTGCTGTAAAAGATCTCTTTAAAGTGCTAAAGAGCAAAGATGTCAGTTTGAGAATTCAGGTGTGCCTGACCCAAGCCATGGTATTTTCAATCACCTCATATGCAAGTGAAAGTTGGACAATGAATAAGAAAGACTAAGGATCAATGCATTTGAGTTCTGGTGTTGGAAATGAATATTGAAAATATTGGAAATGAATATTGAGTTGCCAGAAGAACAAAGAAATCTGTCTTTGAAGTGGACCCAGTATGCTTCTAAAGATTTCTACATCTCTTCATCTCTCATACTTGGGATATATTATCTGGAGGGACCAGTCTCTGGAGAAGGCCATCATGTCTGGTAAAGCGGAGGTTCAGAAAAAAAGAGGAAGAGCCCTAATGAGCTGGATTGACACAGTGGCAGCAACAATTGAGAGGATGGTACAGGACCAAGCTGGGTTTTGTTCTGTTATGCAGAGGGTCACTATGAGTTGGAACCGACCTGACTGCACTTAACAACAACAAAGAACAAAACGTTCAAAGAAAAGTTTGATGGGATATTATAGAAGCTAGGAACAATCTCTGATATCTGGCCAATAATTTATAGGAGAACGATATTAGAAATAACTCTCACATGAATCATTCATGTATGAAAACGTCAGTGACTAGAAGAGTCAAGGTGACTTGCAGGACATCTCATTATTTATTATGGTCCTTCTGTTAATATTCTTTTATTCTGTGTTGTGTTGTAAATCCTAGCATTTGGATTATGGACCTATTTTGAAGTGAGTTGTTAATGAGGCAGTATTAAAGTTGAACCAGGGATTATGGCGGAACTAAGGAGTGAGGATTGGCGTTATGGTGTAGCAGAGTACAGTTAGCACTAGACTGCTAACTTCAAGCCAACTGCAAGGTTGCTGGTTGAAGTCCACTGGCTGCTCCTTGAAAACCCTATATATACCAAGGTGGCTATGAGTCAGAACTGATTTAGCAGCAACAAAGCGTAAGGATTAAGGTAGAGTTAAGGAGAAGGATTAAGGTGGAACTGGACTTCTGGTGTGGTACTGTAGCATCAGCACTGGACTGCAAACCACAAGGTCAGCAGTTCAAACCCACCAGCTGCTCCTTGAAAACTGTATACTGGGTTGTTTTAAGTCAGAACTGACTCGACAGCACTTAGAAACAACACTAGCAAGGATTAAGGATGTCATCACCTTACGAGAGTGTAACTCAAGTCACCACCCTTAGTTAAACTTGGGGGCATTGTCTGAGTCCAATTTGTAAGCCTGTTTTGGAAAAGTTTGCTCTCTGGCTCAGAAGCTTACATATGAGCCATCACATCTGACCTCAGTTCCTGGGACTTGTGGCTTGTCATTGGGCCTGATCCACCAGCTCTCTCAGCCTCATGAATCAACAGCCTGTCATGTGGTCTGACCATGTGGGTTCTTCGGCTCCTGACTACCTGAGTGAGGAGAGACCACCAGACTGGACCTCTACTTCAGATTTGGGACTTGCCAGCCTCTACAATTGCAAGAGCCATTTCTTTTGACAGTTGTGAGTTCTGTGAGATGTTGCTGCACATTGCAGAATCCTGGGAAGTGAGGGAAGGGAAGTGTGGTGATGAATATCAAGGATTATGGAGTGGTATCACATAGTGAAAAAGTCAGACATTGGGACATCTTTTACCACCTCTTCCTAGGGCCCAGCCTCGTGCTGATCCTTCTCAAAGAAATTATTTATGCACTCATTGTTGTTGTTGTTAAGTGCCTTCAAGTCAGTTCTAACTCATTGCAGCCCTGTATAAGATTTCCAAGGAATGGCTGGTGAACTTGAACTGCTGATCTTGCAGTTTAAACTAACCTTGCAGTCCAGTGCATTAACCCACAGTGTCACACCAGGACTCCTGTGCATTCATAAACACCCAGAATGTGCTTCTTTTCAAATGTATAGGACTGGAAAGTACATTTAAACATTTTTTATGATGTGCATGTTTATTTAAAATATGTAGAGATATAATATTCAAATAAAGTTATGGTTAAATTAACTTTTAAATAAAAACATCTAAGTATTTAGTTTGTCTTGTTTTTTTGATGAACTTCTTGAATCAGTTTTCTAGGTTCATGTTGTTGTTAATGCCATGCACTTGATTCCGACTCGTAGTGACCCTGTACACAACAGGAAGAAACTGCTGAGTTCTGCACCACCCTATCAATTGTTACATTTGAGCCAAATGTTGCTGCCACTGTGTCAGTCCATCTTGGTGAGGGGCTTCCTGTTTTTCTCTGAACTTCTACTTCATGAAGTATGACATCTTTCTCCAAGGACTTGTCTCTCCAGAAAACATGTCCATCCTCACATCGAAGGAGCACTCTGGCTGTATTTCTTCTAAGATCGATCTCTTTGTTCTTCTGGCTGTTCATAGGATTGTCAGCACTCTTTGCCAACACCATAACTCAAATGCATCAAATGCTTCTCCAGTCTTCCTTATTCCTATGAGGTGATGGAAACTACTCTGGCTTGGGCCATACAAATCTTAACACTCAAAGTGACATTTTTGCTCTTTAACACTTTAAAGAAATATTTTCCTGCAGTTTTATCCAACTATAGTCCATAGATTTTTTTTAATAATAAAAAAAAAATCCATCTCCTTTATTGTTGTTGTTCGGTGCCATTGAGTTGGCACTGACTCATAGTGCATTAACCCTATGCACAATAGAACAAAACTCTGCCTGATCCTACACCAACCTCACAATTGTTGCTGCATTTGAGCCCATTACTGCTGACACTGTGCCAATCCATCTCATTGGGAGTCTTCCTCTTTTGCTCCCACTCCTGACTTTACTAAATATGTATCTTTCTCCTGGTGATATGTCCTAGGTATAAGAGATGAAGTCTGGTCATCCTGGCTTCCAAGGAATATTTTGGCTGTACTTCTTCAAACAGATTTGTTTGATCCTTTGGTAGTCCGTAATACCTTTAATAGTCTCCTCCAACACCATAACTCAAATGTATTAACTCTTTTACAGTCTTCCTTATTCAGTGCCCAACTTTCAGTTGCATATGAGGTTTTCGAAAATGCCATGGCTTGGGCCATACAAACTTTAGCCCTCAAACTCTCATCTTTGCTCTTCAACACTTAAAGAGGTCTTGTGCAGCAGATTTGTCTAATACAATACCTCATTTGATTTCTTTATTGCTGCTTCCATGAGTGCTGATGGTTGATGTGACCAAAATGAAATATTTGACAACTTCAATTCTTTCTCTATTTATATGGATGTTATTTATTGGTCCTGTGGTGAGGATTTTGCTTGCCTTACACTGAGGTGTAAGCCATGCCAAAGGCTGTGGTTTTTGATATTCATCAGTAAGTATTTTAAGTCCTCTGTTTTCAGAAAGCAAGCAAGGTTGTATCATCTGCATATCACAGGATGTTAATGAATCTTCCTTCAATCTTGATGTCATGTTCTTCTTCATATAATCTAGTTTGTCAGATTATATTGCTCAGCACACAGATTGAATGAGTATGGTAAAAGAAAACAACCTTGGCACACATTTCCTAATTTTAAAACATTAGGTGTTCTCTTGCTCTGTTTGAACAACTACCTCTTGGTCTATGTACAGGTTCCTCATGAATGCAATAAGTGCTCTGGGACACTCATTATCTGCACTGTTGTCCAATGTTTGTCATTATCCACACAATCAAAAGCCTTTAAATAGTCAAAACGTCCAGGTAAGCATGTTTCTGACACTTTCTGCTTTTATCCAAGATCCATCTGATCTCAGCAATGACATTCCTTGTTCTGTGTCCTCATCTGAATCCAGCTTGAACCTCTGCAGTTCTCTGTCAATGTACAGTTGTAGCCATTCTTGAATTATGTTTAGCAAAATTGAACTTGCATGTGATATTAATATTATTGTCTGAGGATTTCCGCATTCTGTTCTGCCACCTCTCCAAAATCCTCTAAAGTATTTATATGGCTTAAAACCTGTGTTTTATACACAGTAACTATGCAAAAGGAAATGGAAGACAGGGCCTTCATTTTGGACTCTTGTACTTTTAAAAACTATTTCTGGCTTATACAGCTGCACTTCCTTGTATTGTGGTTGCAGTAGATGATTTTCTGAATTTTTCTGCATATTGCAGATTCTGCCTATGGAGACTATTTATTAAGCTGAAGTAATTGCTTATTGGAAAATATTTGAATTTTTCTTCTCAGACAGCTTCCTGCCTTATACAGGTTCCAGTTTTCACAGATTATACTGTATAAGTTTAAAAGGAAGGTTAAAATCAATGGCTCATTCTATATATAAATCAAAGTAAGAAGAAGCATCTAGAATACTAATTTGATCATTTTGACTTCCATAAAATCATTAAAAACTTACAAAGAATAACTGAACTCACACATCCAAACAAAGAAAAACCTCTACTAAATTTCTTCTCTACTTCATAACCTTTTGTATGTCTTAATATAAGTTCTAAAGTTTTAATGAAGGCCACAGTAAATTTGATTTCTAAGTCAGTGATGTTGAATTTAACCAAAACCAAACCCATTATTTTCAAGCTGATCCCAAGTCACAGAAATCTTATAATGTACAATACAACTGCTTGTAGGGTTTCCAAGACTGTAATCTTTATAAAAGCACACTGACTCATCTTTCTCCCATGAAGCAACTGGTGGGTTTGAACAAGCTATTGCTCATTAGCAATCACGTGCTTTAACCACTGTGTCACCAGGGCTCTGAGTTTGTGTTGGCTGTCATACATTCTGGACTTACAAAGAGACTGAAGGTAGACAGTATATTTGGCTTCTCTATATTAATAATGGAATACTTGTATGGCTCTGTGGGTTAATACATTGGACTGCAAAATTGGTTTGAATCAAAAGACCAGCGGTTCAAGCTCACCAGTTTCCCCTCGGTAACCCTATACAGGGTCACTATGAGTTGGAACTGACTCGACAGCACTTTACAACAGCAACAAAATATTAATAATCTTATGTATTTTTTTTAAATTTTCTGAAGTTGAGGCACAAAGAGAAAATCAATACTATATCTGCAATTAATATCAAGTCAATTCCAGCTCCCAGTGCCTCTGTGTAAAACAGAATGTTGTCCTACTCTAGCTTCAAAATCTTTGTTATGTTTGACCCCCTTCCAAGACTAAGACTCAATGGGAATACATGCTTGAATTGGTGATCACACTCATCATTGATAAGGGGAAG
>NW_006408574.1:17432533-17440775 GCF_000296735.1 Chrysochloris asiatica
CCATCTCATTAAGGGTCTTCTTCTTTCTTGCTGACTCTTCACTTTACCAGGCATGATGTCCTCCAGAGACTGGTTCCTCTTAATAACATGGCTGAAGTATGTGAGATGAAGTCATCCTTACTTCTAAAGAGCATTCTGGCTATACTTTTTCTAAGAGAGATTTTTTTGTTGTTGTTCTATTTGTTAAGTGCTGTAATGACATTTCTGACTCATAGTGACCCTGTATAGGTTTTCTGAGGAGCTACTGGTGAGTTTGAACCACCAACCTTGTAGTTTAAACCGACCTTGTGGTCCAGTGCTTATCCTACAGTATAACCCATATACTTTGCCAACACTATAATCCAAAGGTATCGATTCCTTTCTGGTCTTCTTTATTAATTGTCCAGCTTTTACATGCATATGAAATGACTGAAAATACCATGACTTAGGTCAGGTGTATCTTAATTTACAAAGCTACATTTTGTTCCTTAACACTTTAAAAAACCATTTGCAGCAGATTTGTTCAATGCAATATGCCATTGATGTTTGAGTGCTTCTTCCAAGGATGTTGATTATAGATTCAAGTAAAGTGAAATCCTTGACATCAGTCTTTCCTCCATGTATCATGATGGTGCTTATTGGCCCAGTTGTGAAGATATTTATTGAGTTTATACTTAATTGTAATCCATACTCAAGATGATAATCTTTGATCTTCATAAGACTATAGTCTTTTATCTTCATCAGTAAAAATTTCAGGCCTAAGGTCTCATAATTATTAAATGTCTGAAGCTAGATTTAAGTCCATACCTTAATAGCTCAACCAAAAAGACTAAGCTGTTTTTACTAAGGAGCTCCTTTAAAGGAGAAGATATCATAATTCCTCAATAAACTGCCAGTTAGGTAGACAGCCAAAGAATATAGAAATGCATGATATATCACTTCCCTTCTAGTGGCAACTCTAAGAATCCATATTTACTTTGTGAGAACATCAGGGGCCACTGCCAACATCCAGATATACATTTTTAAATAGCTATGATCTAAATTATCTTAAAGAAAAACTATCTTAGAAAATATCTCTTGGTAATTGTAGCTGCAAGCATAGAATTGTAATAAAACAATGGTGAATTTTGAAGATCTCTTTCATTGTTTTTTAAGGTACCCATATAATTTTAATTAAATGGTCATATAAACTGTCATCAATGTTTTTGCTTGTTTAAATTACAGGACATAATAGTGATTAATCATTTCTTCTTTACTGAACTTATTCTGAGGAGGGGATTAATACTTGATTTTCACTCTTCTGGGATTTTCCTTTCTCAGATGACAAGGAATTTAGTTTCCTTTTTTTTTTTTTTTCTGTTTGCAGGAAGCTTAATAAAAAAGGAGCTCTGGTACCATAGTAGTTAGAATAGACTGCTAACCTCAAGGTCAGCAGTTCGAAACTACCAGCCCTTCCATGGGAGAAAGATGAGGCTTTCTGCTCCCATAAAGATTTACAGCTTCAGAAACCCTATCCAGAGTCAGAACTGACTCTGCAGTGCATAACCATCTCTATCTCCAGGAAACTTAAAGCTAATTGTTGAGCTTTTTTCTTATATTAGCTTAGTGTGTGTTTATATGGTTGCATATATTTTTATTCTAATGTACCACAAATAAATTTTAGCACTTAACTTGGTACAAACAATCATACAAAATAAATGTGTGAGAAATATTTTGGTGTTATAACAGATGTCCATTTTCAAAGATGCCTTGTTAATGCATTTTATTTAGAATGTCTTAAGCAACCTCTTTTTAAACATTTTTTTTTTATTTCTAAGCAATTGATACAATTTTCCCAAAATCTATGCTGTTGTTGTTGTTAAGTACTGTCAAGTCAGTTCCGATTTATAGCAACCCTGAACAGGGTTTCTGATGAACAGTTGGTGTGATTGCACAGCCAACATTGGTTTTAGCAGTCCAGCACTTATACTCCAGTGCCATACCAGGACTCTAACACCTATGCACTCATATGTTGTTGTTAAGTGCCTTCAAGTCGGTTTTGGCACATACAGTGACCCTGTGTAGGGTTTCCGAGGAGCAGCTGGTGAGCTTGAACTTCTGACCTTGTGGTTCAAATGACTTTGCAGTCCAGCGCATTAACCCCCAGCACCACACCAATACTCCATGTTCTCATATATACTAACTTAAACAAATATATTGTTTTACTCCTCTTAATGTTTTGAAATTGAGTATATTTAAAAAGCATTTTAGAGATGTTTTATGACATCATCCTAAGGGATATATTAGTGGTATCAACAAACTGTCTGACAACAAACTGAGTTTGCATGTCTTGCTGAGACACCATATTTGCTATTAATCTTAAATTGAATGTATATGGTGGTTTCAGTTTAATTCTTAATGACTACACTGTACATAATAAAATTACCACAGAGGATTGATGAGCAACATTTAATTAGCAGATGACAACCCAATCTTAACGATCGCAGTATCTAATTTCTCAGAGACATAATGAATCTTGAGAAAAATATATACAACATAGGAAAAATATAAAGTGATGTGCTTACTTGGATTTAGAGTATTGAAGCAGAGGCTATAGGGGCAAAGGGACAGGGAGGTTATTGACATTTGAAGCGCTCAAGGCTAGGTATTATGGCATTTGTTGTTGTGGTTATTGTCAAGTGCCATCACACAGCCTCATTGTCAACTACTATCTCCTTCTCTGGGATGCCCAGAAAGCAGTGACTGAGGTAAGGATTTTAGAATTACTAGCTCTGGAGTAATGGAAACAGGGAATGAATGTGTTTGGCTGTTATCAAGAGGTTGGAAGTTTTAGTCTAATCAGAGGTACCTTATATGAAAGACCTGGTGGTGGTTATGTGCCGTGGAGTCAGTTCCGACTTATAGTGACCCTGCGCAGGGTTTCCGAGACTGTAAACCTTTACGGGTGCAGAAAGCCTCATCTTTCTCCCGCGGAAAAGCTGGTAGTTTCAAACTGCTGAAACTAACTTGCAGTTAGCAGTCCATTCATAACTACTATGTTACCACAGCTCCTTATATGAAAGACCTAGGCATCTATTTATTTCAAAATAATTGAACACTCTATGGGGCACAGTTCTGCTATGATACATGTGAGATCACCATGAATTGGGGCTGAATTGATGAAAACTGGAATGGACTTTATTAGGAAGCAGGAATGAGGGAAAGGATAATGAATCAGGAAAAAAGGAGACCAAGTAAAAGACTGTGAATAAATTGGTTAGTCCAGGCATCAAGCAAAACTCAAACTCTTGGACTTAAGTTCCAGAAGGTAAAATTAAGAGTTAAGAATTTTGAATTTTGGGGAACTCTGTCCTAGGTAGGAAAACAGAAAAAAATTATCCACTAGTTCCCAATCTCTTATTAATCAAATTTCAATTCCTGGAGTATTATCTTACCTGTATTTTTGAGTTGCATTTCTGTGGGATCTAAGCAGACCCATGACATCTCATTCTTTTCAGAGCAGTGGAATTGCAAGGCAGGAGATAAGTCATGTTCAGAGCATTCACCAGATAAGACAATGCTGAGTTATATCTGGTGAAGCTGGTTGGAGTCCACCCATATTGATTTATTACAGCAGTGTGTTCGACTGGAACAAATAGACAAAGCTTTCAAAAACAGGTGAGACTAAGATAACCTGTACTAGTGTGGGGGTAAGATAAACACTCAATTGCAGTGTTGGTTTGAACCGCAAGCTTGGCAGTTCAGATCTACCAGTCGCTCCTTGAAAACCCTATACAGGGTTGCTATGAATGGAAACTGACTTGATGGCACTTAACCACAACAGCACATAAAATGTGTCTCCTTTACTACTGCTTAGATCTACTGATGCCCTCCCATGTTATTTAGCTACCTTAATACAACTTGGCACCTCTATGACTTTAAGGCAATATCTTCGCACTTTTCGCCAAAAAAGGTAGGTACAAGTCCAATCCATCATGAAATCTTTGTTGTGTTGTTGTTAGATACTGTGGTGTTGGTTCTGATACGTACTGACCATATGTACAATAGAAGGAAACACCTTACAGTCCTGTAGCATCTTCACAATTGTTTAGATGTTAGATTCCATTGTTGAGTCACTTTGTGAATTCATCTCATTGAAAGTCTTCTTGAACACTAAAGCTCGATTTTAGTAAGCAGGATATCCTTCTCCAGGAAAGGGTCTCTCCTGATAACATGTGTAAAAGGACCGAGACAGTCTCATCATCCTTTCTTCTAAAGAGTATTTTGGTTGTATTTCTTCCAAGACAGATTTGTTCATTCTTCTAGGATTCCATGGTGTATTCAATATTCTTTGACAACAAGGCATCAATTCTTATTTGATATTCTTTATTCATGGCCCAGCTTTCACGTACCCATGAGGTGACTGAAAGGACCATTGCTTACTTGGGTTAGCTGTACTTTGTTCTTCAAAGTAACATCTTTGCTTTTTTCACACTTTAAAGAGATCTTTTGCAGTAGATTTTACCCAATGCAAGACACCGTTTGATTTCCTCACTGCTGGTTCCATAAGCATTGATTGTGTATCCAAGTAAAAAGAAATCCTTGACAATTATAATCTTTTCTCCATTTATCATGATGCTGTTTATTGGTCCTGCTGTGATGATTTCTGTTTTATTTACGTTCAGGTGCATTACATACTCAAGACTATAATCTTTGATCTTCATTAGTAAGTGCTTCATGACCTCTTTGCTTTCTGCAAGCAAAGTTGTGTCTTCTGCATATCTCAGGTTATCAATGAATCTTCTTCCAACCTTATTCTGTGTTCATCTTTGTAAGATTCACCTTCTCTGATTATTAGTATGGTGAAAGGATATAATACTGATGCACATCATTTCTTTCTTTCTTTTCTTTTTTTTTTTTTTAAAGCAGAGACTATCCCTTAGTTCCGTTCAAATGATTGCTTCTTGATCTATGTACAAATTCCATATGAGCACAACTAAGTGTTCTGCAATTCCTTTTCATTACAATGTTATCAATAATTTATTATGATCCACACAGTGAAATTTCTTTGCATAGGAAAGCATCTTTCACATATTTTCTGCTTTCAGTCATGATTCACCTGATATCTGCAATGATATCACTTGTTGCACATCCTCTCCTGAATTAGGTTTGAATTTAGGTCTGTGTCAATGTACAACTGCAACCATTTAAAAAATTATCTTCAGCAAAATTTACTTGTGTGTGGCATATATGTTATTGTTTCATAATTTCTGAATTCTGTTGGGCCACCTTTCTTTGAAAAGAGCACACACAAGAATCTCTTCTAGTCAGTTGGCCAGGTAGTTGTCCTTCAAATTTCTTGGCGTAGATAAAATGAACATTTCTAGTGATTTATTACAGCTGAAAACAGAAAATGTAAAAAATATGTTTATCTGTGCTTTACCAACAATGCAAAGGCTTTTGATTGTGTGGATCATGACAACTTATAGCAGCATTATGGACAATGAGTATTCCAGAACACTTAATTGTGCTCATGAGAAATCTGTACTTAGACCAAGAGGCAGTTGTTAGAACAGAACAAGGGAACATTGAATGGTTTAAAATTAAGAAAGGTCTGAGCCAGGGTTGTATTCTTTCACCATAGTTATTCAATCTGTATGCTCAGCAAATAATTGAGAAACTGTATTATATGAGGAAAAACATGGTATCAGTATTAGAGGAAGACTCATTTACAATCTGTGATATGCCGGTGAAACAACCTTGCTTGCTGAAAGCCAAGAGAACTTTAAATGCTTACTGATGAAGACCAAAGACCACAGCTTTGGTATGGGTTGCACCTAAACATAACTAAAACAAAATTTCTCACCACTGGACTAATAAATAACATCACAATAAATAGAGAAAGGATTGAAGTTGTCCAAGACTTTATTTTTCTCAGATCAACCATAACACTCATGGAAGCAGCAATCAAGAAATCAAACAATGCATTGCATTAGGTAAATCTACTGCACAAGACCTCATTAAAATACTAAACAGCAAAGATGTCAGTTTGAACACTAAGCAGGACATCCTTCTATGCCTGACCAAAGCAATGGTATTTTCAATAATCTCATATGCATGTGAAAGTTAGACACTGAATAAGGAAGACTATAGAAGAACTGATGCATTTGAGCTATGTCTTTGGAGGAGAATACTAAAAGTACCATGGACTTCCAAAAGATCAAACCAATCTGTGTTGGGAGGAGTACAGCCAGAATGCTCCCTGAAAGCCAGCACCTCCAGACTTTATATCTCAAACTTCAGATATATTGTCAAGAGGAATAAGTCCTTGCAGAACTATATCATGTTTGGTAAAATGGAGGGTTGGAGAAAAAGAGGAATATACCCAATGAGATGGATTGGCACAGTGATGGGCTCAAACATAGCAACAGTTGTAGGGTTGGTGCAGGACAGGCCGCCTTTCATTCTGTTGTGCATAGAGTTGCTGTGACCCAGTACCAACTCAATGGCACCTAACAACAACAACCAGTGATTCATTTGTTTGTTAATATGTCTCAATAGGTAATCTGTTAATTCCTGGAGTTTGTTTTTCACCAATGTCTTTAGTGTAGCTTTCTCTTCTTCCCTCAACACTATCAGTTGTTGAACGTATTGTTACTTCCTGAAATGGTTGAATACCAAGTCTTTCTTTTGGTACACTGATCATGAATCCCTTCAATGTTCTTTTGATGCTTTCTGCATCTTTGAATATTTTGCCAATAGAATTCTCAAATATTAAATTCACAGATTGACTTTTTTTTCGTTTTTTCGTTTGTTTATTATTTTTTTTATTGAAAACTGCCAAGTGTATCTCTCCCTTTTTGTTGGGTAACTCCAGGTCTTTGCACATTTCATTATAATACTTTACTTTGTCTTCTGGATCTGCCCTTTGAAATCTTCTATTCAGCTCTAATTTATCTTTTTTTTTTTTCCATTCAAGAGTGAGTTTTAAGAGAATGACATCATGCTTGGTAAAATGGAGCATCAGTGAAAAAGAAGAAGACTTCCAACAAGATGGATTAGCACAGTGTCAGTAACACTGGACTCAAATGTGGCATCAGTTGTGAGAATGTCACAGTACCTGGCAGTTTTTCTTTCTGTTATGCTTAGGGTCACTATGAGTCAGAATCTACTCAATGGCACCTAACAACTTTGAACTTTTTGTTTGATCTAAATGATGTTTCATTGTATGACATGTGAAACTTTCCCATGACAATTTTTAGGACACGTTAGAAATGTATTTCAATAAATATAAAGTGTTTTTTGTTTTTTTTTTTTAAAGTAAGTTTTAGAGTCTTTTCTGGCATGCATTTTCATTTTCTTTTTCTTGTAGATTTGTTCTTAATTTTCCTCAGCTTCAAGTTCAATCTGCATATGTGCAAATGATAGTTTGTTCCACAGTTGGCCACTGGTTTTACTCTGACTGATGACATTAATTTCTCCATTGTTTCCTTCTATTCTTGTGTATCTCTTCTGGTGAAGCCCATAAGTATAGTCATCATTTATATTGTTGAAAATGGTATGTATATTGAATAAGCCAGTGCCTTTGCAAAATTCTGTTGTTCAATCTCTGTAAGCATTTCTATCACCAAAGCCCGATTTTACAGTTACCAATCTTTCTGTCCACCACTTATTGGCCAGTTTTCATACTGTGGTGCTTTATTGTAGTGATGCTGGAAGCTATGCCAACAGCATTTTAATTATCAGCAGGGACACCCGTGATGGACAGATTTCAGTGAAGCTTTCAAACAGACAAGTAATAAGGAGAGGCAGACTACTTCATACATAAGGGCTAACCACTGAAAACCTTATGAAAAGCACTGGATTGTTGTCTGATGTAGTGCCTGAGTTTGAGTCTCTCAGGTTTGGAGACACTCAAGATAAAACTGTAGAAAAGCTGCCTCCTCAAAGTAAAGTTGACTTTTATGATGTGGTTGGAGCAAAGCTTAGTAGACTATTATTTACTGGTGAAGCACAATTCAAAATGTGAACTAAAAGCTACAAACATCTATTAAAAATTGAAACATGGAATGCACAAAGTATGAATCTAGAAAAACTTGGAGTCATCAAAAATGAAATAGAACACATAAGGATCAATATCCTAGGTGTTAGTTAGCTGAAATGGACTGCTATTGATCATATTGAATCACACACTCATATGGATTACTATGCTAGAATGACAAACTGCAGAAGAATGTTGCCACATTAATTGTCAAAAGGAGCATTTCAAGATTTATCTTTGAAG
>NW_006408574.1:17450810-17467784 GCF_000296735.1 Chrysochloris asiatica
CTTTTGAAAACACCATGGCCTGGGTCAGGCGCACCTTAGTCCTCAAGCTGACATCTCTGCTCTTATTATACCATAGATCTGTCAAGTTTTTGTCACATAGTTTGATTGATAGGGTAGCTTGTATCCTACTCTTGACCTGCCAGAGAATACTTTCTTGGTTTTGACTCCATTCAAATCTGGAAGCCATTGGAACCACCCACTAACTAATGGTCAGAGCAGTGGTCTGGAGTACATTATATGCCCCTTCCAAAATCTCCAAAGGCCCACTAAGTAATATTCTTATTAAGTATAAGGTGAATCAAACTTTTCTTGTTCATATAAGAGTAGTTTTGATGTCTCTATTTGAACACCTAAAATATTCACTGATGCAAGGCTCCTGGACCTTCAAGAAAATAATCTTTTTTCCTCTAATATTCATGTGTTGGAATCCTGGAGTGGCTCTGTAGGATAAGCACTGGACCACAAAATTGGTTTGAATCACAAGGTTGGAGGTTCAAACTCACCTCAGAAACCCTCTACAGGATCACTATGAGTCACCACCAACTGGATGGCATTTAACTAAAGCATTCATATGTCCCCAAGAACACATAGAACACTTGCAAATTTCTTACCATTGGCTGCAATTAGCAGGACACTTCATTTTATTTTATTTTTGCTTTTTTAAAAAATGATTTATTGTGAATTATGTCATAGTTTACATGGCAGAACATTGGTTTTTGGTTTTACATTCATCCTATCGTATATAGTTTCATTGCTATGGTTACAGTCCCCTCCATGCATCTTCAACCAACCAAAGGGTATACACTACAAGCCTGCCCCCTGGTCATCAGCACACAGCCCCTCTCCCTCTCTGAGTCTAAAGTCCCCAACTGCTCCATCTCTCCACGTAATCATCTCTGCCTCCATCTCAGGTATCACTGCTTCTCTGGGGAGGGTCCCGCTCTCTGCTCTTGACACTTCATTTTAGTAGACTAACCTAATGTTCTACCTAATAGCCAGAGGATCATGGTACTGCAAAGTGTATCATGAAAGTGAGCAAGAGAGCTAGCATTGCCCTGGGGCAAAGAGTAACTGTGTATTGCTACCTCTACAATGTGATGACAGATTGCTTTTAATCCCCTACACTGTCAAAGAACAAGAAGAATTCAATTGTCAAATCAATTCATGATTGCCAAGTGCAAGAGGCTATGTGGAACTGCACCAATAAATATGACATATCTAGCATGTAGTTGCTATGAGAACTACAGCCCTAGACATCTACCAATGAGAATTATTAGTTATTGTTTTTCCAGCAATCTGGAAAGGTAATTGAATGGGATATCCTTGGAAGCACCATCCCTGCGTTCCTTAAATAGTTGATGGGGGTGTGCAGCTTTAAACCCATCCTGGGATGTAGTATTGCTCACCAAGACAGAGGACAAGTTTTGCTTGGTCCTTCCTACCATAAAGATGAGAAGTGAAGATGAGAATTCTGCCAGCTGTCAAAGTAACCATACTTAATCATGCACTTAGGGGCAAGGGAAATAACGGGAGGATGATGATGTGGCTGGAAGATAAACATGGACAAAAACTTCACCTACCTATCAGTGTCCAAGGCCTCCACTTTACGTAGATGACAAGGATGGTATTTCAGTCCATCCATTATCAGTCTTAGTTTAGGACCTATTATCTAATTATCTAATGTTTGTTGTTATTTTTATGTGCCATCAAGTAAGTTCCCATAGTGACACTGACAGGGTTTCCAAGGAGTGGTTGGTGAGCTTGAACTGCCAACCTTGCAGTTTAAACCAAACTTGAAGTCCAATGCATTAACCCACAGTGCCACACCAGGACAACAGACCTCAAATATCTGTTAGTCCTCTGTCCCAACACACAGTTATCTTGAACTGGATAGGCAACAAGGCTCCTTGGGAAAGGGTCAAGGTAATATTTACCTAATTCATACAATGATTTTGCAGATTCCTTTCTCAAAGGAAAATAAATTCTCCTTCAATCAATGACACTCAGGTCTGGGGATTGACTTACATCAGGAAATTTTGTGAAGATCACAATTTTCCATTCTGATATCTGATGTCAGTTTACATATTCTCAGGTCAAGCAATTCACTACTCTCCTTATGATCTATATTTCCTTTAGGACACCATGATCTATCGGCCATCACCACAGATATCTCTGTGACAGGACATTAGAATTTCCACTTGAATCATGCTGGTCATTAGAACACTTAATCTATCTTTCCACTGAAGGTTAGGTGCTGTCACTGGTCTTCTTCCATTCGAGAAGTCCATCATTTGTATTTATACAGGGCAGCTCAGTTTCATGATGGCATCCCTCATGGTCAATTCTGTCCTACAAAGGACAAGAAACTTAAAGTTTCTTAAAAGTGTTGACCCCTCCTTCAGTCCTACCATACATTCCCTATTATCTCTGAAGAAAATGGTTCTGGAAATATTTGTGGAAGACAGTTGGCTATATGTTCTCAGATTGTACATCAAAACCTATAATATCATTACTAGTCCCTTGAGCCTTTGATGATTTCCTTCATATTTCCTCCACATCATTTATGCTTGGTAATCGTTGCATCCAAGCTTCAGAATATCCCTTCTTCAGAGTATGATGACTGACTTCACTTCTGGACGGAACACTGAAATTCAACTTAAAAGTGAGTGGCCCAGAGCCAAAACTTCTTCCACATTACAATGATTCCCAGGGTGCAATGTCTAGTTCCACACTCAGGATTTGAGACGTCATTTTTTTCCGGCTAGCTACTAAATCCTTTGTTTGATTCTTAAGAGAGCTGCCTCACACATGTTCTCCATCACTGTCTCTGGGGATCAAACCACATGACATGACTGGCCTATAAGAGGTTCAAAGGCCCTTCCCATTGTCTTATCTTTGGGATAACTGTGAATGATCATTCACTTGTAGAACTCCCCAAGGAATCCATTGAAGTCCCTCCAACAACTGTATCATAGACCTTCTCCTTTTGTTCAATCCCACTCCCTTATTCTTTTCCAAGTGTTATCATCAAGAACACTCTACCCCCACAATAAAACTCTTGGAAACAAATCTCCATCTCCAAAGTATATTTCCCAGGGAAGACAAATTATTATGTAAAACTAGTCCTAATTCTTCTACCTTGTTCTAAAACTCTGAAGCTTCAGTATCCACAATTATGGGGTCCTGGTGTGGTGCTAGACTACAAGATTGGTTAATACTGCAAGGTGGCGGTTCACCAGCCACCCCTGGAAACTATAGAGGATCACTAAGAGCCAGAACCAACTCAATGACACTTAACAACACCACCATAATATGGAGTCCCGGTGTGGCTCTGTGGAATAATGCACTGGACTGCAAGGTCGGTTTGAACTGCAAGGTCACCAGTACCAGATCACTATGAGTCAGAATCAACTAGACTGCACTTAAAAACAACAACAATCACAATTATCTGCTATTTATCACCTCATGCATATGAACCAGGTTGTCTAATTCTATTGATCCAATGACTTTCTTTAGGAATAAACACAGAACTTCCTTGCTTTATAATTAGCCCCACCACTCATCTGTCAGTTTGTCATACTGTGGTGGCTTGAGTGTTGCTGTGATGCTAGAAGTTATGATACCAGTATTTTAAAAATCAATGGAGTTACTCATGGTGGACAGGTTTTAGTTAAGCTTCCAGACTAAGACAGATTAGGAACACGAGCTACTTCTGAATATCTAGCCACGGTAAACCTGAAGAGAAACAGCGGAACACTGTCAGATAACACCAGACTATTGAATATTGAAATATTATATATAGCACCATAATATTGTCAGATATAGTGCCTCAGGATGGAAGTCACTCAAAATATGACTGAAGAAGAGTTATCTCCTTTCAGGAACTTCATTTCTTGATGGGGCATAACTCAAAATGAGGAGAAACATCCATTGATAATTAAAACAGGGAATGTAAAAAGTGTGAATACAGAAAAATTGGAAATTGTCAAAAAATGAAATGGAATGTATAAAGATTGATAGCCTCAGCATTAGTGAGTGGAAATGGACTGGGATTGGCTGTTTTGAATCTGACACTCATATAGTTTGCTAGACCATGAATGGAAAATTAAAGAGGAATAGCATCACAGTCTTCATCCAAAAGAATATTACAAAATCTCTCTTGAATTATAATGTGGCCTGTCATAGGATAATAACCACATAAAGCAAGACCAATTAATACCACAATTATTAAAATTTATGTACCAACCATTAGAGTCAGTAATGATGAAATTGAAGAATTCTACAAACCTTTTCAGTCTGGAATTGATCAAACATCCAGGATGTATTGATAATTACTGTTGTTTGGAATGCAGACGTTGGAATCAAGAGGAAGGATCAGTAGTTGGAAAATATGACCTTGGTGATAGAAATGATGCTGGAGATTGCATAATAAAAATTTTCAAGATGAATGACTTACTCATTGCAAATATCTTTTTTAAACAACATAAAATACATCAAGGCAATAAAAAACACATAAAATATAATGAAACCCACCAGATTAAATACAGAAATATCCAGTTGACGACCTCTGTGGGAAAAAATGGTGGAAAAGATCGATATCATCAGCCAAAACAATGCCAGTGGCAGACCCTGAACCAGACCATCAATTGCTCGTATGCAAGTTCAGGCAGAAACTATCTGTACCATCTGTACCAAACTATCTGCACCACTGTCTGGAACAGATTCGAGAGAGGTGATCCTATGGAATGTGGAAATCATCACACAATATCATCATATCACATACCAGAAAATTTTTGCTAAAGATAATTTTAAAAATGCTACAACAATATATTGAGAGAGAACTGTCAGAAGTTCAAGCCAGATTCAGATAGCAACGTGGAATGAAGGATATCATTGCTAATGTCAGATGGATCATGGCTGAAAACAGAGACTACTAGAAAGATATTTACCTGTACTTTATTGAGAATGCAGAGGTTTTTGACTGTGTGAATTTTGACAAGCTGTGGATAACATTGAGAATAGGTATTCCAGAACACTAAGTTGGGTTCATGAGGAACTTATACATAGGCAGTCATTTGAACAGAGCAAGTGGACACTGAATGGTTTAAAATCAGGGTTATAGTCTTTCACCATCCCTATTCAATCTGTATGTTGAACAAATAACCCAAGAAGCTGAATTGTATGAAGAAGAACATGGCATCAGGATTGGAGGAAGATTCATTAACAACCTGTGATATGCAGATGATACAATCTTGCTTACTGAAAGTGAAGAGGACTTAAAATATTTACTGATGAAGATCAAAGACTACAGCTTTTAGCTTGGGTTGTACCCTAGTCTAAAGAAAACAAAAATCCTCACCACTGGACCAATAAATTACATCATGATAAATAGAGAAAAGATTAAAGTTGTGGAAAGATGGTCATTTTGCTTGGATCTACTGTCAACCCTCATGGAAGAAGCATTTAAAAAATCAAACATTGCATTTCATTCAGCAAATATCTTTAAATATCTTGGTTCAGGAACCAAGACGTCAGTTTGAGGACTAAGGTATGACTGACCCAAGCCATGTCATATTATGCAGCCTCATATGCAAGATTAAGTTAGACAATGAATAAAGAAGATGGTACAATAAATTGACACATTTGAATGATAGTGCTGGAGAAGAATATTAAAAGTACCATGGACTTCCAGAGACCAAACAAATGTGTGTTGGAAGAAGTGCCGTCAGAATGCTGGTGCAGGACTTGGCTGTGTTTCTTTCTGTTGTACATAGGGTTGCTGTGAATTGGAACCAATCTGAAGGTGCTTAACAACCACAGCATTTATAATTATCATTGGAAAATAAAAAGCAATAGAGATGTCCCTGATGGGACACTTGGAAGACATCTGCTTTCATGTGCTCCAAGCCAGGCAAAATTGCTTTCCTCTGGCAAGCGGCCAGAGCTGTTTCTGTTTTTGTGAAGTATTTGGGGCAAAATGGGGCTTAAGACTCAAGTTTGTTCACACAATTATTGGTATCCCTATTCTCAAAGTCTTGCTTTTTTCTAGTCCCAATCTTGAATGAAGTCTATGAGATCTCTTTAGGCACCATATTCACTCTCCATTATAACTGCCCACATGCAATTCCACTTAGTGTCTAATGTTCTTCACACAATGCCATGCACCCATAAAAACTAAGGATCTCCTTAAATGAAGCAATAGAACCCTTCTTGCTTGCCAAGTTGATTGTTGGCTGCCCTAGGGCTGTATTTTTCTTTTACAAAGCTTCTAATATCATTAACAAAGCCAGACCAATCTAAGGTCCTCATAATCATGATTGTTCCCTTATTATTTAAGCATACAGTCAATGCATATCCTAAAATCATATCTTCTATATCGCAATCAATCATATGAAAAAGCCTTAGTAATTGTGATGCCAGGCTGTGCAAGAGCCAATTACCAGTCCCACTCAACACCCACCATGGAGTCCTATTGGTGTCAATAAAATAACTTTATATGCTGCTTCAGACAACAATTTGTTGTGATCTATATGGCTTTCATTGGCTATTTTTCAGAAGTATCTTCAGACCTTTCCTCCTAGTTTCTTTTAGTCTTGAAGTCTCTGCTAAAACCATGGATGACCCTGCTGGTATTTGAAATACCGGTAGCAAAGCTTACAGCGTTATAGCAACACATTGTTGTTATTATTAAGTGCCATCTAGTTGGTTCCGACTCATAGCAACTCTGTATAAGTTTCTGAGGAGCGACAGATGGGTTTGAATGGCTGACCTTGTGATTAGCAGTCCAGTGCTTATCCTACAGCACAGCACCAGGACTTCACCATAAAAGCCACCATAGATAGCATAATAAACTGGCAGACAGGTGATGAAAAAGCAAGAATTGATGTGTTTGAACTGTGGCACTGGCAAAGATGATTGAATATACAGCAGACTGCCAAAAGAATGAACAAATCAGTCCCAGAAAAATACAGTTAGAATGCTCCTTAGAGCTGAGGATACAGAAACTTTGGTTCACTTACTTTGGATACATTATTAGCAAGACATCATGTTTGGTTAAGTAGAGAGCCAATGATAACCAAGGACACTAGGGAAAAAGGCCTAGTCCTACTGCTTTATGTTATGGTCTGGTTTATCTGAGCTGCTGTTTGCCTGACTTTCATGGCAATGGCTGCTGATTTCTGGGAAACCCTCAATGAGATAAGTTAGTAACTGACAATAAACTCAAATAAACCAATCATCATGAAGATGACGTATGATCAGGTAATGTTTCTTTCTTTTACATATAGGGTAGCCATGAGTTGGTGTCTACTCAAAGACAACCAACAACAACATATATGAAGCTATTGTTTTCTAGGGCCATTCCTGGTATCAATGATAATAAGCTGAGTAGTAACAAGAAATCCTGAAATAAAGTCCTACGTCTTAAGATGATACTCAAGAGTCTGATTCCTGGGAGTAGGAGAAGAGGAAGAGGAGAATGAGACAGGGAAAAGAGGAGAGACAACACAAGGTTAATTCCCAACTATGCCTTGGTATCAGGTGTGACTTTTTATTTGATCTCATGGGAATATCTCTCAAGAAATCCTATTAATGACTGCTTCTCAGGAATGCTCAGATTCAGGGATGAATGGAGAAAAACGTATTCTCCATTGGCTGCTCTCTCCTGTTTGTCATTCTAAAGTCTACTCTGTTTAGACTATAAAATACTATAACCAGACATAGGTACCTTATTTTATGTTCTCTGTCAATCTTGTATCAATCAGTGTTCTATTTTTGATATAGTATTTTCATAATTGTATTTCAAACCAACATAACTATTTCTTCAAAGTTCTTTATTTTGTATAATATACTTAAACCATAAAGACACATTATCGTTCACTAACAGACAGTGAGTTTGCTTTTGTTTGTTTTTTGCTGTTATTCAGATGACACTTTCCAGCAATCACTCTGTGGAGGAATTAGCCATTAGTACATAACCTGAAGCTGTATAGCAGTTTCGATTCCGAAAGAAAACCATATAGAGTGTAACTAAACAGAATATACTTAATTAAAAAAAAAATCCTAGCCCCCAGTCAGTTTTATATCCGGTGTAACATGACTTTTATTTAGCTGACTTTGATCTCTTTTCTAGGCTTATTTAAAATTTTTTTTAATAGAAAGGATCTAGTTGGTTTTATGTTGAGATAGGGCATATGAACCACAAGTCCCAGAAGCTCTTCACATCTTCAAAGGCGAGCTCCATGGTACTTCTCTTAGTAGCATTCAATATGATTTAGAAGGAATATCAAGACAGGAATAAGATAAACTAATATTCAAAATAAAACACTGAAGTCTATAGATTTAAAAATCAGACATTGTTATGGAAATATTTTCTTTTCTTTTCCCTATTATATATATGATTGTCTGGACCTAGAGCTTGGATAATAGAGTACAAGTTCCCAGCAGACAAATGAGGGGAGTAAATGAAAATCCCACCACATCTCATTCCACAGGAATCTGGAGGGAAAAGGCAGGTAGACAAGCAAGGGGACAGAAGACGTGTAGAGTCTAGTGTATCTAAAATTACAAAGCTTAAGGTGGGTTTGAAGGAGCTCTGGTAGCGTAGTGGTTACGAATCGGGCTGTGAGCCGTAAGGTCAGCAGTTCGAAACTACCAGCTGTTCTGCGGGAGAAAGATGAGGCTTTCTGCTCTCGTAAAGATTTACAGCCTCAGAAACCCTATGCAGGGTCGCTATGAGTCAGATAACAACAACAACAAGAACAAGATGGGTTTGAGGAACATGTTTTAGTTCGAGTCTGAGGGCAACTTTCTGTGCACTATTGCCTGGTTACCTATTTGAGATGTGAATAACACTGACCTGCATGGAATGTTCCTGAGCCAACATAGGTGTTTTGGCATCACTGTGGGTGGAGCGATTTAATCAGAATAAGAGAAGTCTAACTTAGATTTGTAAGCCTCTTTCTGTCCTGTGTACTGCAGACGTAGGTGAACATCAGAAGTCAATGTGGTCTCTTGTGTTGAAAGTCAAGGTATTCTCATAGTAAATGCCATGTTATATCATATGGACCATGGGCCAGATGGGATGAGCAGCAGAATATAAGAAAGTAAACTCAATAGGGAGAAGTACTGAGTCCCTAATGAAACCAAGGAAAGAATTAGAGATCATCTGCTGTAGACATAATCACATAAACATACTAGTTCAAGTAAAGCATCAACTCCAAAATTAAGCCCATTGCAACACTGTAAAACAGATTAGAACTGCCCTATAGAGTTTCCAAGGCTTTGAATCTTAAAAGAAGCAAAATTTCTTCACAACTTTCTTCCATGGAGAGGCTGGTGGCTTTGAACCATTAGCCTTTCAGCTAGAAATCAAGTGCTTAGCCACTGTCCCACCAGGTCAGTAAACCACAGTTTAGCATATTAGCCAGAGTACATCATAAAGCTGCAGAACTACCTCCTAGAGTCATGTTGTTAGCATCCTTGCCTCTGAGATACGCAAATGAGATCTGAGAGAAGATCTGAGTAGATTAATGTATTAGTCATCCAAGAAAACATATTTTCTAAAGTAAAAACAGTAATGATTGGATTGAACAGAGATAAGCAAAGATTTTACTTTCTTTTCCTTCCACCTAACCATGGGAGGACAGTAATAAAAAAACTGGTACTGTTATTAAAAAAAACAATAAGAAAAGAAAATCTATATTTCCTTTTCACATCTAAGTATAATGTGATTCTCTCTGCACCCTGGTAAATCACATATTTTAGACCTCTCAATTTCAGGTGACTTTATCTTTAGTCCAGCTAAACTTCTCTCAATCCCCAGTTTGAGGCTTTTTATCAATTTCTAGATGTAATCTCCAAGTCCAGGTTGAATTATGGCACTGACTCCCACATTCCCCCCTGCTGCAGTTTTCCAGATGTCTTGACAGAAGCTCGAGTAGGCACGCTCCTGTATCTTGTCACTCGAGCTACCATGGCATACCAGTTCTGTTGTGATTGAGTTGATTCTTATTTTTACAGATTTTCTTTCTAACCTACATCCTGCAAATCAATCTCATAACATTTCTTGTTTTCTGTAGATTCCAAGCCTGGAATCCAAGCCACATTCAATGTTGTGATTTGTTTCTCATTGCTCACTCTCCTTTGAGACAACTTTCACTCATTATAAAACTCAAAACCCGTACGTGTACAATCATTCCTAAAATAGCTCTGCTGCATGCAGGAAGATGCAAAAGGAGGGTACGTAGACCTGAGGAAAGTGGTTATTAATTATTAGGAGACACATACAGAGTCCATACACAGATTTACATGCAGAAGTCAATTAACTAATGATTAGGGACACTCCAAAGGCCTTCAAAGTGCCACGTCTTCTTCTCTCCCTTAGGTCAAAAGTAATCATTTCTGTCTGCACTCCCTCACAGTGCGTTAATTGCATCTCAACCATAGCACATACTTCATGTTTCCATCCATTACTGCTAGTGGTTTGTCTACCATCTCAATAATCCTCTCAGCGCCTTGTGGGAAGGAACTATGTTTTATTCATCTTTCTCTAGACTATTTCCTAGGGCCCTGCTTTAGTAGACATAGGTATTGGATATTGTGTGTGTGTGTGAAATTGAATGGGAACTAGTTTATTTCTTAATTAGGAGAGAGAAGGCATGTTTTAGCTCTAATATCTGCATGTATTATAAACAATACCTTTAATATTAAGCTCCCTTAAAATGACTGCTTTGATTGTGTAATTCCTGTGGGGACAAGAAAGGGAGAAGAGAAAAATGAAACAATCTACGAATCCCTCCAGATAGGACAAGCTTATTTTCATTTTCTGGAGTCCCAGGCTCAGCTATGGGAGTGACTATGGCCTCCAGTGGCAGCTCTCATGTGGCCAAGAGAGGATCCCTCAATGTCATAACTCTATGGACTCTTGAATAAATCTCTGAATTAAAGGATAGGCTGACTAAAAAGCTTTGCCTTTGAGGGAATGAGGTGAATAAATAAACATTTATTTTGAGCCTACCAAATGCCAAATCCTCTGAGGGGTAATTCCAGGTTGTAAACTTGAAGAGTCCATTGATGAAAGAGAAAAATAGAGGGACTTTACTCTATAATTTTACCTAATTCTTTTCTGTCATCCTTAAGAATTTATAGTAATAATGTGAGAAAAGCAAAAGTCAAGAAGTTGCCAAAGGAAATTTAATAACATGGAAGCTCTAGCATATAAGTGAAGTCCTGGTGTGGCACTGTAGGGTAATGCACTGAACTGCAAGGTACATTAGAATCACAAGATCTGTGGTTCAAATTCACCAGCAGCTCCTCAGAAACCCTATATAAGGTCACTATGAGTCAGAATCGACTTAATAGTACTTAGCAACAACAACATATAAGCCACCCTAATTTGGCACTATGGAGTCCTGATGTGGTGCTGTGGGTTAATGCGCTGGGCTAAAAAATCAGTTTGAACCACAAGGTCAAATGTTCAAGCTCACCAGCTGATCCTTGGAAACCCTATACAGTATTGCTATGAGTCAGAATCCACTTAATGACATTTAACAACACAACAGTGTGGTGCTATAGGATAAGCACTGGACTTTGAGCCAAAAGGTCAGCTGTTTAAACCCACCAGTTGCACTTCAGAAATCCTAAACAGGGTTGCTATGAGTCGGAACCAATTCTTCTATACTTAACAACAACAACAACAACATATAAACACTCTATTAATTAATTTTATAACTAGATAGCTCTTTACTATGTCAATTCAGAGATGGGCAGACATGCCAAGAAAATTACTTATTATCGTATCTCTCTTTGAGGCATTTGAAAGTATATAGCAAATTTCAAATAATCCCTGAACCTATATTGAAAGAGACCACCCAAACAAACAAAAATCTCAAAAGTAATTTTACCTTGTATTTTATTTTTAAACTTTTATTACCTACACCCTTCATTCCAGGGTCTTGTGGCATGCTTCGGAAAT
Source organism: Chrysochloris asiatica (assembly GCF_000296735.1). NCBI lineage: Eukaryota > Metazoa > Chordata > Mammalia > Afrosoricida > Chrysochloridae > Chrysochloris > Chrysochloris asiatica. The sequence continues at coordinate 17,462,785 of NW_006408574.1, forward strand.
CAATGGCAAGAAGCAAGTACTTCAGTAAGCAGTAAGTCAAGGGCAGCCTCTAATTCTGCTTGGTAAAAGCTTCCAGTGCTCTAGAGGTACTTAAACATGAAACGACGCCTTTACTTTTCCCAAGCTTAAAACTATCTGAAGTTTTAAAATGTCATCATCAAACTTGGGTTGCCAAAATGCAACTCCTTTTTAATAATAGTTATTTTTTCAAAGAATGCCCCTGAGTGTCAGACACCAGGGGAAGCAGTTTATAAACACTCTCTTGAATCTTAGTAATAATTCCACAAGATTTTTATTCATGTCTCGTATTGAATTGTTGGTTCGAGACCATGTGCCTCAGGAATGAGCAGTAACCTTTCTCCCAGGGCTTGTTGACCTTAAGCAAGTTGCTGCAGAGTCGACTTTGGCCGGCGCTGACTCCATGGATGTTAGAGGGGGACGGTGCTGATGGAAATGGATTGTCAGGGCTTTATTTGAGGTGTCCTTGAGTGGAGCCGAACCTCAATAACGGCCCCAAGTTTCTCCTATTGAGCAGCTGATTGGTTGGAAATGCCAATCTTTGGTTTAGCAGCCCAACGTTTGATCTACTGCGTCACCTGGACTACTTACTTACATCTAAAAAATTTGAAAGCAGGCCCTCGGTCTATTAAGTAGGCTCTAGAGAAAGAGTTAAGGAGCTCTGGTAGCGTAGTGGTTATGAATTGGGCTGCGAACCTCAAGGTCAGCAGTTCGAAACTACCAGCTGTTCCCTGGGAGAGAGATGAAGCTTTGTGCCCCCGTAAAGATTTACAGCCTTGGAAATACTGTACAGGGTAGCTATGAGTCGGAACCGACTCCACGGCACATAACAACAACAACAACAACAGAGAAAGAGCTGAAAATCATTAATATGAGAAATGTTGTCCATACCAACAAACGCTTCCAGTCCGTGTCCATTTTAGTGAAGTAAGGTTTTCTTTATTTGATTTTGCAAAATCGGGGGCCAACCAAGCGGACCTTTCACAAGGCCGGCTCACAAAGACGTTTATTCCCATTTTCCCTCCCCCTAGCCTTTGAGTTAAGGAGCTCTAGTAGCGTAATGGTTATGAATCGGGCTGTGAACCTCAAGGTCAACAGTTTGAAACTACCAGCTGTTCTGTGGGAGAAAGATGAGGCTGTCTGCTCCCGTAAAGATTTACAGCCTTGGAAACCCTATTCAGGGTCGCTATGGGTTGGAACCCACTCGACGGCACTTAACCACAACAAGCTTTTGAGTTATGGTGTTGAAGGAGAATATTGAAAGTGCCACGGGCTGCCAAAAGAACCAACAAATCTGTGTTAGAAGAAGTGCAACCAGAGAGCTCGTTGGAGGCCAGGATGGCAAAGCTTCGTCTCTCATATTTCGGACATAATGTCAGGAGGGAGCAGTCGCTGGAGAAGGATATCATGTTTGGTAAGGTGGAAGGTCAGAGAAAAAGAGGAAGACCCCAGCGAGATGGATTGTCAAAGTAGCAGCATCAATCGGCTCAAGTGTGGCAACAATTGTGAGGTTGGCCCAGGATCTGGGAGTGTTTTGTTCTGTTGTGCATAGGGTCGCTGAGTTGGTACCAACTAGATGGCACCTAACAACAACAACAAGTTTCACAATCTGGCCTGAAAGGTGCCCATGGCCTTAATGACTGTATTCTTATTTAAAGTTTCTAATTCTGAAACAGATCTCTTTCTCACCTCCCCCAATTCATCCTGCTTACATAGACCTGGGTGTGAATTGACAACCTTTGTCTGGTCTAGCAATCTCATGTGCCCTTTATTTCTGAAGATAGACCATCTTGAGAATTTCTCACAATTAATTAGCCCTCTTTGTTGATTTTGATGGCTAAATTGGATTATGAATCATCAGAAAACAATGCACTTAGGCAAGAATTGAAAATTTTGTGAGAAAAAGAATGTGAGGCGGGAAAGATACAATTGGAGTTCTTCAGTGTTAAGGTCAACCCCTGTTCAACCCCACAGAGTCCTGGTGGTGCAGTGGATTAAGAGCTGAGCTGCTAACAGCAAGGTCAACAGTTTCAATCTATCAGCTGCTTCATGTGAGAAAGATGAGGCTTTCTGCTCCAGTAAACAGCATCGTTATGAGTCGGAACCGACTAGATGGCACAGGACTACCACCACTACCACTGCTAGATCCAAAACAGAAAAAAGACTAATTAAAAAAATATATTTTGTGGAAATATCAAAGAAAATTTCTGCTTAAATTAATAGACCTAGGACAACTATGAGTTGTGACCTTCTCTTTCAAGTCTGAAATTTTGGAGAATTGTATGAGATTATAGTAGGAAAGTGGAAAAATGAAAGTGGATTTGATAATTATATCAATGAAAGAACTTTAAGTGTGGAAGAGGGAGCAGAAGGGAATAGATCTGAAAACTACTAAGTATTGAGGAAAATCAGGATCATGATGAAGATAAGGAGTTTTTAAGACTTTAAATCACCCATAAGGCCTTAATTTTCATGTCAGTAGGTGAAACCAAAAGCTTAATACCCCTTCACAAAGACTGTTGTTGTGAAGTGCCATGGAGTCAGTTCTGACCCATAGTGACACTGTATAGGGTTTCAGAGGAGGAGCTGGTGAGCTTGAACCACTGACCTTGCAGTTCAAATGGCTTTGCAGTCTGGCACATTAACCCACAGTGCCACCCTAGGACTCCTACACTACCATAGCATAATAGTCTAATAAAGGACATGTCAGTTGGCTACCACAGTCAGTAGTTTTTCATGCATGGGTGTACATCTAGCACTTAGTACAGTGTTCAGCATATGTATGGTTTTATGTGTTGTTATTAAGTGCCCTTCCAGCAGATGATTAGTATAAGTCATTTGTGCTCCTTGGGTATTTGTTTATGTAGTTGATCATTAATTCTACCAAGAAAGTAAGCCAGATAATATTTTTATAGATAAGAAAACAAAGATCACTAATGTATGTGGTGAATTGAATTGTTCCAATTCCAATTCTTTCTTCAGTTTCCTGTTAGATAAGATAGGTAAGATTACCTATGGGCAACCTTTGGCCTATTACTTTTAGTGCCATGCCTTTATACCTGTCCTGTTGATATTGGACTGCTGGTATAGTGTTGGAGGATAAACACTGGGCTGTGAAACACAAGGTCAGTGGTTCAAACCCACCAGCTGTTCTTCAGAAACAGAAATGCTATGTGTTGGAATCAACCTGATGGAACTTAACACAACAGCAGCTGATAATGGGTTTGCCATGTGACACAGTTTATCCAATGGGATGTGCACTCTGCTACCTCCCAATCAAGGCCCTAAGAAGCATGCAGGTGCGCATTTACCTCCCGGGCTTCTTGCAAAGACCATGGGAATTGTGTGTCCAGAGAACTGGGTGTCTTGTGAACAGACATGTAGAAATATGTGAAGCCACATGCAGCCTGGAGCCCAGTCCAGTGGAATGCTCTGAATCCAAGTAGGGTTGTTTAAACCCCAGCAACCCACAGACCTGAGACCTATTGAAGAAATTGTTATAAACTGCTGACATTTCAAGGTCATTTGTTAACAAACAAAAAATTGACTGCTACAATGAATTCAGTAGCTGGAAATGGAATTCAGTCTTTTGACTTCAGAGTCAATGTTATATAATGGGAAAGATGAATTTTGAACCAAAAGAGCAATTGTCTTTATAGCCTAATAAATATTTAACCTGGAATGCACCCGAGTCTTTAAATGATTTCTTCTTTATTGTTGGTAATTATTTTGTTCTATAATTATTATTATTTTAAATATTTTTTTCACCCTTTAAAAAATCATAGCTGAGAAGCCATTTGTTTCCAAAATTGCAGAAATTGATAAGTTAAATAAAAGTTACAAAATGGACATTTCTAAGCCTGCTATTTTTCCAAATTTATGAGACTATTCAACTCTCTTGGATTTTGTTAAAGCCTCTTAGGTCTTCAATGGCATTTAAGAAATAAGTTTGAATGAAACTTGTACAGTATAACTAGACAATTATTTCATCTTCAATGTATAACATCAGGGAATATTAATAGATGTTTTTAATTTTTTATGTTTCCTCCTTATGTTTAATAATACACTGTTTAATAACAAAAACCAAGAAGCCTTCTAATTATGTGTATTTATTTTTAGCACTGTTTCTATTAAACTAGAGATTAGAAAAAATAATTTTTTTAAACTTGTTTCATTGTGTATCTTTGTTAATGTTTCGCCCTCCTTCTGAGAAGCCCCCTTTTTTGTATACTGCACTCATTATTTTATAGTAAGTTTTTAAAAATAAAAATCTTATCTCCTCTTTTACAGTGAGCTAGATTTAAGACTTTTTCCCTAAAGTGACCATTATTTCTTTCAATTCAGTAAAAAAAAATATGGATAAAAGTTTTGGCAGGAAGAATGAATTTACTACTCAATTAAAGTTACTAGAAAATTCAGACCAAATAATGACACTGATTATGCATTTAGATAAAACCCCTGTGGTGTTGAGTTTTACTATTTTATATACTGCAGCTATGCCTGGGAGAGGATACAGTTTAAGTCACACACATAGCATATCTTGGTATATTGTTATTAGGTGCTGTCACGGTGGTTCCTACTCACAGCTGTCTCATATACAACAGAATGAAACACTGCCTGGTCTTGTACCATCCTCACAATTGCTAGTGAGTTGGAGCTCACTGCTGCTGTGTCTGGGCCAATCCAACTCATTTGTAGGCTGGTCTTCCTTTCCTTCATTGACCCCCACTACCAAGCATGATAGATGATGTATGAATTCAAAAGATAAGATTGTTGTAGTATTGGGTAGGTTCTAAATATTTTCAAAATTAATAATCAGAAACATTTTTTTAAACCAGTGTTATTTCCTACTGGAAATAGAAGACTTAAGGGATGACATCAAGAACATCATACATGAAGAAAGCTAAAAGTCATTAAGAAGAAAACAAACAAGGAAAAGGTCAAAATGGATGTCAGAAGACACACTAAAACTTGCTTTACAG
>NW_006408574.1:17469695-17491800 GCF_000296735.1 Chrysochloris asiatica
TCGGTTCAACCTCACCAGCTGCTCCTTGAACATCCTAAACATTCTTCCTATGGGTCGGACCTGACTCAAACGGCACTTAACAACAACAACATTTCCTACTACCAAACAACAACAACATTATCCTCTACGTGTTTACTAATATCGTTCACACAATAATAATTAAGAAAATTGAAATACATTTACTATACCCTGGTGTGATATATTGTTACGTGCCATCCAGTCGATTCCAACTCATTTTGATCCAAATAGGGTATCCAAGGAGTGGCTGGTGTGGTGGTTTTGAACTGCCAACCTTGTGTTTAGCCATTCAGTATTTACCCTACAGCATCCTACCTGGCCTCCAAAACAGTATACATTAAATGGTAAGATTTTGACATTTGTTGTTGTTGTTGTTAAGTGCCGTAAAGTCTGTTTCGACCCATCGCGACTGTGTATAGGGCTTCAAAGAGCAGCTGGTGAGCTTGAACTGCCGACCTTGCAGTTCAAACGGCTTTGCAGTCTGGCGCGTTAACCCACAGAACCACACCAGGACTCCAACTCTGATATTTGTAGAGACGTTAAAAATGATTTATTCCTGTAATAAGTAAATTGTAAGAAAATAGCATCGTACTTTTTCTTAGCAAAGACAGGTGCAAAAAGATACTGACAACACATACAAAACTTAAAAAGAAAGATGTCTTAAAACAATAACATAAAATGCTTTAATCTCATCCTTGGCTTCATAACCCTATATATAACTTACTTTGAAAGCCAGAGGAGAGTATCATTGTTTGGACTTGGGAAAATGGCTGTCAGACAGTGGTTTTCAAGTAACCCAGCAAGGGAAACTTCTCACATTTTTATAAATTTCCCACTTAGAAACCTTTTTGTTCTTTCTCTTTTGAGCTTGCTCTGGTGAGTTAGAATGACAGATTTTATTCATTTTGAAATGGCAGGGGAAATGCTGATGCTATCTCCTAGAATATTGGAGTGTGTGCCCCAATTACTATAGTTTAAGTTCAAGTTAAAATGAATAGTGTCAAAATCAGTTCAACTGCGATGGAAGGAACAGGAAATAGAATCGTATGATGCTGAGTTTTCATCCTAACTTTATTTTACCCGTGACTTCTAGTTCACGTAACGAAGTTCTTATGGGGTAACTTTGTATCTTTAGTAAGGCTTTCCTCAACCTTGGCACTATAGATCATTTGGATGGAATAATTATTTGTTTGGGTGGGTTGTCCTGTGTATTGTAGAATATTTAACAGCTTAGTGTCTTTGTTGTTGTTGTTAAGCACCGTGGAGTCGGTTCCGACTCACAGCGACCCTGTACAGTGTTTCCAAAGCTGTAAATCTTTACGGGTGCAGAAAGCCTTATCTTTCTCCCGCGAAACAGCTGGTAGTTTCCATTCGCGGACCTTGAGGTTAGCAGCCGGATTTGTAACTACTACGCTACCAGAGCTCTTTGCGCTACCACAAATCATGAAAATCAAAAATACCTGCAAACATTGTCAAATACCTTCTCAGTGCAAAATTGCCCCCGTTGAGAAGCACTGTTTTATCACCAACTAGCTCCTGGCACCTAGTTATAGATACTTACTTGAAATTTGTAAAAATATCAGAAATCTATTTCCTACATATAATCAATTCTTTCCCAGCGGTGGCATATGAAGCTGGGAAGATCAGTGATAAGAACAGCAAATAAATAAGAGAATTATGTATATACAGAATTAAAAGTAAACAATCAATAAACCCTGCTTAAAGATCTGTTTGACTAGATATTGTTGTTAAGTGCTGTCCAGTCAGTTCCAACCCATAGCAGCCCTTATAGGGTTTCTAAGAAGCAACTGGTGAGCGTGAACCACCGACCTTGCAGTTCAAATGACTTCGCAGTCTAATGCATTAGCCTACAGCATCACTAGAAGATATTAAGAGCATGCAAATTAAAACTACAATGAGACACCAATGGACAAATATGAAAATGGCTATAACGAAAGTTCAGCCATTTCAAATATTGGCAAGGATGGCATAAGAACTGGCACTGCAAGATAGTTTTGATGGAAATGTATAATGTTACAACCACTTTGAAAAATAGTAGGTCAGTTTCTTAATACCATTATCTAGCCATTATATTCCAGGGTATTTGCTCAAGAGAAATGAAAGTCTATGTCCTCATAAAGACTTGCTCAGATAAGTTTTATTTATCCTAGTCCCAAAGTTGAAACAATTCAAATGACCATCAGCAAGAGAATGGGTAAACTAATGGTTGTGTACAATGGACTGCTGCTATTGATAAATGAAAGGAATGATCTATGGACACACACTGTACCATGAATGACAGTCAAAATCATTATGCTGATTCAAAAAGGGCGGTAGCTTATAGTTGTTGCTGTTGTGATGTGCCGTGGAGTCACTTCCGACTCATAGCGTCTCTGTACAGAGTTTCCGAGGCTGTAAATCTTTACGGGAACAGAAAGCCTCACCTTTCTCCTGCGGTACAGCTGGGTAGTTTCAAACTGCTGACCCTGAGGTTAGCAGCCCTATTCGTAACCACTATGCTACTATAAAATTTGATTTACACAAAATTCTAGTCCAATGCAAACTTACCTGGAGTAGTTGGCTGATGCAATTCAGTGGCTTCCTGGGGATAGGGGTTCATGGAGGGATTCAGTGAAGGATTACAAGGCGGTATGAGATAACTTTTTTGGGGTAAAGAATGCATTGATTATTTCTCTTTAATCTGATGCTTCAGCCTTTATTCAGCAGATGCTCCTTTCAACCAAAGAGACAAGCTGTATCTGAGTGATGCAGTATGCATTACAACCTGTGGATTGTGGTCAGATGCTGTTTATGGGATTTCATGAAAGGGGATCAGGCACTCTATAAGCATCTGGATAATGGCTCTGGCTGAGGTCCATCATGCCAAAAAGCACACTCACGTCCACAATAGGAGTCCATTTCTGTCAGAACAAACAAGGCTCTTCTAAGATGGAAGTCTATTGTGCTCAGTAGGTACTAAGTGGTCAGTTGATTCTCTTGCAGAATAATACCATATTCAAAGTTAGCACTGATCTTTGAGCATTCATAGGTAGAAGTAACAGTTGTTGTTGTTGTTCTTGTCAGTACCAACACAAAGCTATCCCATGCTCAACAGAACGAAACACTGTCTGGTCCTGCACCAACCTCACGATCATTCCTACATTTGAGCCCATTGCTGGTGCAGCTTTGCCAATCTGTCTAGTTGTGGGTCTTCTTCTTTTACTCCATCCCTCCACTTAACCAAACATGATCTCTTTCTCCAGGGACTGTTCCCTCCTGACAATATGTCCAAAGTATAAGAGAAGAACTCTGGCCATCTGGCTTCCAAGGAGCATTCTGGCTGCACTTCTTTCAGTATAGATTGATTTGTTCTTTTGGAAGTACATGGTAATTTTAATAGTCTCCTCCAACACCATGACTCAAATGCATCAATTCTTCTACGATTTTTCTTATTCATTGTCCAACTTTTGCATGCATATGAGGTTATTGGAAATACAATGGCTTGGGTCACCTCAGTCCTCAAGCTGACATCTCTGCTCTTCAACACTTTAAAGGGGTCTTGCACAGCAGATTTGTCTAATGCAATACGTCGTTTGGTTTCTTGAATGCTGCTTCCATGAGTGTTGATCTGAGCAAAATGAGGTCTTTGACCATCTTTACTCCATTTATATATATATAATGTTTATTGGTCATGTGGTGAGAATTATTGACTTCTTTCCATTGAGGTTCAATCCATACCGAAGGCTGTGATCTCTGAGCTTCTTCAGTAAGTATTTTAAGTCCTCTTTACTTTGAGCAAGCAAGGTTGTATCATCTGCATATTGCAGGTTGTTAATGAGTCTTCCTCCAATCCTGATACCATGTTTATCTTCATATAATCCAGCTTTTCAGATTGTGTGCTCAGCATAAAGACTGAATAATTATGGTAAAAGAATACAACCCTGGCACACACCTTTGCTAATTTTAAACTAGTCAATGTTTCCTGTTCTGTTTGAACAACTGCCTCTTGATCTATGTACAGGATCCTCATGAGCACAATTAAGTGTTCAGGAATACTCTTTCTCTGCCATGTTGTCCATAGTTTGTCATGATCCACACAATCAAAAGCCTTTGCATAGTCACTAAAGCAAAGGTAAACATCATTCTGGTATTCCCTGCTTTTAGTCAAGATCCAGCTGACATCAGCACTGATATTCCTCGTTCCATGGCCTTGAATGAATCTAGCTTGAACTTCTGGCAGTTCTGTCAATGTAGGTTTTCAACTGTTTTTGGATTATTTTTAGAAGAATTTTACTGGTATGAGATATTAATGATATTGTCCAATGCCTTCCACATTCTGTTGGGTCACTTCTCTTTGGAATTGGCACAAATATGGAACTCTTCCAATCAGTTGATGAGGTAGTTGTCTTCCAAATTTCTTGGCAGAGATGAGTGAGTGCCTCCTGTGCTTCAACAGTTTGTTGAAAGATCTCAATATGTAGTCTATCAAGTTCTAGTATCTTGTTCTTTGCCAATGCCTTCAATGAACCTTGGACTTCTTCCTTCAGTATCATTGGCTCTTGATCATATGCTACTGCTTGAAATGGTTGAACATCAGCTATTTCATTTTGTACAGAGACTCTGTGTAGAAGTAACAGTAGTTAGACTAATCTACCCACCACTGCCATTGCATCAATTCAGACTAATCACAACCATACTTAGGGTTTCTGAGACTCAATCTTTGCTGGAGTATACAGCATTATCTTTCTTTTCAAGAATGACTAATAATTTGAGTCATTGACCTTGAAGTTAGCATCCTAATGCCTAACCCAGAGTGCCACCAGGGATCCTTAGTTAGACTAACCTAGGTAAGTAAAGGAGTCCTGGTGTAGCACTGTGCGTAATGCACTGGACTGCAAAGTCAGTTTGAACCACAAGGTTGCAGGTTTAAGCTCACCAGCTGCTCCTTGGAAACCCTATACAGGGTTGCTGTGAGTTGGAACCGACTCGACGGCACTTAATAACAACAACAACAGGTAAGTGAAGATCCATACTTTTGGATGAAGCCTAGCCTTAGTCCTGCCATCATGGCCTCATCTTGCATGTATCCATTATTATGGTACCAATCGGGATGCTGATAATTCTGGCTTACATCAGTGGATGGAGCGCTGTTCCCACTTGGAAGTTGATTGCTTTCTTTTGAGGGTTTCTCACATTCTGTGCAGCATCTCACGTACTCATCCAGATGTCTCTATTCCAGAATGCCTTGTTATGAATCTTCCAAATTTACCTCCCCTGTCTTTTGTCAGCTGGCCAACCATTTGTCACTGTCCATTAATCTGTGCATGTTATAACCTCAGACCACTTTCATTTCCACACAAAGAATAGCCAAGTGTAGCTCAAGCCCAACGTTGAGTGATGCTGCAGTGAAGTGACTGTTCCTTCTCAGCTGCCACTCAGATAACAAGCAGATTCCTATCAAACAAACTTGGACTTAAGTCCTCCTCCTGGAGAGGGCTGTTCGTGCCTCCCTCAAGTGGTCAGAGTATGAGCTGGAGGCGAGTTATTGGTACAACAAGAGTGAGTAACTGAGGGTCTGGGCTACTTACATCCTCTGATCTCGTTCATGACCACTCCTAGATCGACCTTTATACCGTACAAATGATTTCTTCTGAACAATATGACTTGGTGCATCTGCCCTTAATCAATCTATGATAGGTATATACATATCGTCACACCATCTGTGTCTACTAGGGTTTAGGAGCACCCCAGTAGCAGTTTTTAAAAAAGCTACAAAGTTTCTATTGCTGACGCCAAGCCCTTGATGCAGAATCCCAGGACCCAATGGGGCTTGCCATAAATTGCACACTGCATTTTTCTACCACTCATAGTTCAACTCTATAGGGTCAGTTGACTTACGTCACTCAAGCAGAAGGCTGTTCACACTGAAACCTGAAACTGCTACAGAGCTGTACCTCTGAGCACTGGGTCTTGAAAACCATACTGAAGTTGTAGGTCTCCTTCCAGCCTTTGAAGTCCACATGTCCTATCAAGGCTTTCAGGGTATCAGGCACCTCTTGCTTATTCTATCTGGTCAGTATAATGCCATTGAGGCAACAGATCAGTGTGATGTTCTACAGAATGTCTAAGGAGCCTGTATATTATTGGATATAATGTAGTGACACAATATGTCACTACATTATGTCAGAGTGCTGGAGTGAATGTGCTCTTCATGCAAAATTGATAATAGATAACTGTTATTTGGTCCTGACTGGGATAGGAAAAAAAAAAAAAATTCCTAAATAGTGGTCACATACCATGTACCTAAGGTCAGTTAACCTGCTTTACCTAAACTGCCATATCTGGCAAAGTAACTGCTTTTGGAGTTGCTGCTTGGTTAATTTATTGGCCAAAATCATCTTTTGGATTCAGGATCCATCTGATTTTTGCATGGGCCACAAGAGTAAATTAAAAAGAGGTCAAATGAGGAGAGGATTCCTGTGAACTTTCGATCCTTATTTAAGTTCTCCCACCTGGTAATTCATATTGCTTTTGTTTTATTATCATAGCAGGGGCTCCTGGTAATTTAAGAAATATTTAGGTTGCTTTTCCTACTACACCTGCTCTTATCCCATGGGCCCAATACCCAATTCAGGCTTTCTCCTAAATGCCAATGATGCTGTCTTAGTCACCTAGTGCTACTGCAATAGAGATTCCACAAATGGATGGTTTTAATAAAAGAAATTAATTTTCTCACAGTATAGGAGGTTTAAAGCCTGAATTCAGAACACTGGCTTTATGCAGGCATATGAACAACTGGATGGATCATGTTTTGGTTAGTATAAGGCTTTCTATCTCTGTTGACTCTGGAGGAAGATCCTTGTCTCCTTTCCATTTGTGGGTCTGCCATTCTTTGGAGAATTCCATGTGTCTTGGTCTCAATGTTTCTTTGCATGTAGGAGAGACTCTGGATGCAAAGGATGCTCCATGCTCTCTACTCTTCTTTCTTGGTCTTTGCTTACTTGCATCAAGATGCAACCCAATTCTGTAGATTGGTTCTTGCTTTATTAACATAACTACCTGTTTAAGAGAAATAAACTTACATAATTTACTGTCATCGCACATCATCTACATTACAGAGGTTAGAATTTAAAACACATAGAATAATTATATTGGCTATTACTTGGATGATTACATCAGATCACAAAGTGGAGGATAATTATATAATACTGAGAACCATGGACTAGTCAAGTTGACACACACTTTGTGGGGACAAATTATTTCATAACATATGCCAATGGTTATTAAATATTTGGAGGCCAGAGAAGTTTCTGTCACTTGGTTTTATGAAAGAACAAACTGTAGCTTCTATTAAATTTCAAGAGTTTATTGAAGAAACAATAGAATCATGGATCAGCAATAAGAATTAAACATAATACTGTAGTGAGAGGACATTTTCACTGAGATTAAATACAGAGAATACAAGAATTTTCATGAAAATTCTTATTGATGGACATTTACAAAATCATGCTTAAGGAGACACAAGACAAAGGTGAGACTTCTTTACATTATTTTGCAAATCGTAAAGTTTGAGTAACAGCTTATTTTATGGTTATTTTAAAGGACAGCTAGAGTGAATGTTCTTTCTGGGAACATGCTGGGAGAGGAAGGGGGAGGAAGGAAAAGGTTTCATGAGGTATATTGGCTTTTGAAAGTCATCTCAGCATAAGTAGAAAATAGAAAAAACTGACTCTGGCCTGTGTCTTTGGCAGAGTCTTTCCTGATACCAAGCACTTAGTCCTTTTGAGTACCTTCATAGTTTGTAAACTCAGTTGTTGTTGTTGTTGTTATGTGTTGTGGAGTTGGTTCCGACTCATAGCGACCCTGTACAGGGTTTCCAAGACTGTAAATCTTTACGGGAGCAGAAAGCCTCATCTTTCTCCCATGGAACAGCTGGTAGTTTCAAAGTGCTGACCGTGAGATTAGCAGCCCAATTTGTAACCAGTGGAAATCTCAGTGTGATCATTCTTGTTGGGCTAGAGATGTCCTCTCTTCCCCCGCCCCTCCACCTTTCAGGGGAAGCCAGGATAAGAGAGGCCCAGGGCCCCAGGGGTCCTAACTTTCTGCAGGTATTAATGTCATTTTAAACCCTGTGTCCAACTCTCTTCCAAATGTTTGTGTGAAAACAAAACAAAACAAAACAAAAAAGCTACAAATATCTCAAGTATTCCTCTTGCCATAGTGTAGTTAATGGGCCATAGGCAATGTCCCAAGTAAATGGCCATAGGTGTCTTTGGACAAGGCTCAGAGAAAATTTAGTGTGTCCTTCACAACATGTTGCAAGGCCCTTAACAAAGGTATCTGAGCTTCCTCTTCAGTTAATGAATTCTGGTTCTGATATTTTAATTGTTGTTAAGTACCATCCATCAAATTGGTTCCAACTCATAGTAACCCTTTATGGGGATTCCAAGGAGGGTCGGATATAGGTCCACAAAATTACTGCTTCCCTGAAACTTTTAATGTTTTCCTGTATCATCTGCACGGCAATGTTGCCAAACCAAAATGAGGGCCTGCCGCCTGCTTAACTGTAGTTAATCACAGAGACGGTGAGAAATCCAATACAAGCTTTTTTAACAGAAAGCCAGTAGTCTGGAGGATAGGAGAATAATTTCTGAAGACTGTCCTGTCCATTATGAAGAGAAGGCACATTATATAGGGTAGTTATATTTGGATGTACAATTAATCTATTTTAATGAGAAAAACATGGCATAAGGATTGCAGGAAGACTCATAAACAACCTGCAATATGCAGATGATTAAACCTTGCTTGCTGAAAGTGAAGAGGACTTAAAACGTTTACTGATGAAGATCAAAGACCACAGCCTTCGGTATGGATTACATCTCAATGTAAAGAAAACAAAAATCCTCACCACTAGAGCAATAAATAACATTCTTATCAATGGAGAAGAGATTGAAGTTGTTAAGAACTTCATTCTTCTTGGATCAACTATCAACACTCATGGAAGCAGCACTCAAGAAATCAAAAGATGTATTGCATTAGGCAAATCTGCTGCACAAGACCTTTTGAAAGTGTTGAAGAGCAAAGATGTCAGCTTGAGGACTAAGGTGTGCCTGACCCAAGCCATGGTATTTTTAATAACCTCATATGCATGTGAAAGCTAGAGAGTGAATAAGGAAGACTGTAGAAGAATTGATGCTTTTGAGTTATAGCGTTGGAGGAGAATTTTGAAAGTGCCATGGACTGCCAAAAGAACCAACAGATCCGTGTTGGAAGAAGTGAAGCCAGAGTGCTCCTTGGAGGCCAGGATGGCCAAACTTCGTCTCTCATACTTCGGACATATTGGCAGGAGGGACCAGTCACTGGAGAAGGATATCATGTTTGGTAAAGTGGAGGGTCAGAGAAAAAGAAGGAGACCGCCAGCATCAATGGGCTTAAGCGTGGCAACAATTATGAGGTTGGTCCAGGACCGGGCTGTGTTTTGTTCTGTTGTGCATAAGGTCACTATGAGTCAGTACTGACTCGATGGCACCTGACAACAACAACAACATCAAGATAGCATTCTTTGGGAAAAGGAAATAATAAATCAATAAACTTCCTCAAACATTTTACCTTTAGGGTCTCAGCTGCTTAATTCCTGAGATAACTATCAGGATGGGTTTAATCATATCCTGGTGTGGCACTGTGGGTTAATGCACCAGACTGAAAAGTCATTTGAATTACAAGGTTGGTTCAAGCTCACCAGCTGCTCCTTGAAACCCTATACAGGGTCGCTACGGGTCGGAATAGACTCGACGGCACTTAACAACGACATTCTCCTTGTCCTGTTCTCCTTCTAGGACCACAACATCATCTTAGCTAATTTATAAACTCCCTCATTTGCAGTGTCCTCAGTTGAATCTTAATGACTAAACCGACGCCATTTGTTTAGGATATCAGCTCCATGAGGCCAGCAGTGAAGGCCTATGAACACTTGGATGAATCATGTTATGACATAATTTTGGTTATAGATCTGGAAGCCTGGAGAGAAGGTGATAACAGCTTCAGAGAGGGCAATGTTCACCCTGGCGTTAATTCTTGTGTGTTAGCTTTCCATGTTGTGGGAGTTTTTATTGTTTTTAAGTGCCATTGAGTCAGTCCGACCCATAGTGACTCTGTATAGGGTTTCTGAGGAGTGGCTGATAAGCTTGAACTGCCAACCTTGTGGTTCAAAGTGACTTGGCAGCCAAGCCATCAGTCCAGTACCAATTTTAATGGGGAAAGGTAGATTATACAGAATCCGAATGTAGATGCGCTTGTTGGTGTGTGCTGGGGAGCTGATTCTCAATCAACGTAATCTCATAGGAAGGAGATTACTGTAGGGTTTTTCCACTGTGTCCCAGATTTTCTCTGCATATCACTTCCCCCAGGGATGGGATCCTTATTATTGGAAGAATGGTGAGTGATCAGGGTCCACCTAAACTCGATTCTAATATTGTTTTTTCATGGCTGAAATCTTTACAGAAATAGACTGAGGAGAGGCTGGTGGGTTTGAACTTCCATCTGCTTGGTTATCAGCCAACTGCTTAATCACTGCACTACCAGGGCTCCTCCTTAGATAAGTCTATTGGTGTTTTTTCTAAGTGCCTTTGAGTTGATTCTGACTCATAGCAACCCTGTGTATGGCTTCCAAGGAGCACCTGGGGAGCTTGAAGTGCTGACTTTATGGTTCAGTATATTATCCTACAAAGGAGCTCTGGTAGCGTAGTGGTTACAAATCGGGCTGCGAACCTTAAACTCAGCGGTTCGAAACTACCAGCTGCTCCGCGGGAGAAAGATGAGGCTTGCTACTCCCGTAAGGATTTACACCCTCGGAAACCCTGTACAGGGTCGCTATGGGTCGGAACCGACTCGACGGCACTTAACAACAACATATTATCCTACAACTCCACACTCCAAATTTTCCAGGGCATTCATCCAGATGCCCAATGCTGGTTGTTGTTATATTAAATGCTAAAGACCTCAGAATTTCCCTACTTGAGATTTCTCTTAGCATAACAGATCTGCTAAGGGCCAAGCACACAATGGTCTTTGAATTCCAGCAACCTAACATTTCAGATTGGACCTTTGAGCTTAGCTTTTTCTGCTGCTCAGAGTTATGAAGAGACTCTGGCTCTCAGAGTTGGTGTTCAGTTGTTTGTTAATTGCCCTCAGCCTTGCATTATTAGTCTGCATTAAGTCAATTTGGCAACAATCATACAATTCCATTATCTTTATGTTGAAGTTCTCTGCAACACAGTCCCAATGCTTGGATTTACCCACTGCATTTCCCTGCACTGGTAGCAAATCATCTCAAGGCACCATGGGTGAACATTTTAAGAACTGGAGTATGTCTCAGATTTTCTCTGCATATCACTTCCTCCCAGGGACGGGACCCTGATTATTGGAAGAATGGTGAGTGAGCAGGCTCCACCCAAACTCGATTCTAATATTGTCCTATTCAGATCACTCATGGAATTAATTAGCTGTCAAAAATGGATATTTCTGGAGAGGAGATGTGAAGATGGACTTAGAAGTGCAAAAGACTTCTCTTGCATCCCGATGTTCTAATGTGGCGCTGTGGGTTAATGCACTGAACTATAAGGTCTGTTTAAACCACGTGGTTAGCAGTTCAAGCTCACCAACTGCTCCTTGGAAACCCCATACAGGGTTGCTATCATTCGAAACTGACTTGATGGCATTTAGCAACAATAACAATCCCAATGTTAGCTGCAAGGCAAAGATTTTTTGGTAGAAGTGTCCCTCCTTGGGTTGAAACCACTAGGTCCTGTAATGAGTGCTCATTTTCCTCAGTATTTGGCTCCCTCACAGAAGGGAATCTCAGCTTGATTACTGAGAGAGATTCTGAAGGCTCTGCCAGGTAGAGTGTTATATATCCACATGCCTTATAATTGAAAAGCTAATTTTTTTCTTGAAGATGAAAATAAGCCGTGCATTTTAATGTCTGCTATTCCATCAAAATATGGTTTTTTAAACTTTCTAAACGAGTTATAAAATTGAGTTTGTGGAATGGACGGAGACAAACAATTTTATTTAACAAGTATGGAGGGATTTTGTTTTTAGCTTCTTGGGATTAGCAAATAAGTAAGAGGAGAGACAGACAGACAGACAGAAATAGGAAGAGACAAAGAGATATGGAGAGACACAAAGAAAGAGGCTTAAGCCTATAGAGAACAAGCCAGAGTTTGTTAACTGCTGTAGAGTCGGTTCTGACTCAGAACGACCTTGTATAGGATTTCCAAGGTGGGTTTGAACTGCTGACCTTGCAGTACAAAGTGACTTGAAGTACAGTGTTTGTCCTACAGTACCATACCAGGATATTTAATACTAAATTTTTAGAACTTTTAATCACTATGACCTATACTTTCCTGTCTTTTGAAATGGTCAGTGACATTTGGCATAAATAGTATTTTGGTTCCATTGAAGTCAAGTGAAATAGTCTCCATTCCACATCTGGGGGCTGTAGTGTAAGACAAGGGAAGAACAAGTGGATATTGAGATAATCCATCAATTTAGCTCCTCCCCCGGATGATCATAAACACACCTGTCCCTTGAATTGTGGTAACCACCTGAGATAACTATGATTGTCTCTCTTGGACAGACAATCTTAGAGAGTTGCCATGTATTGAAGTCATACAGCTCGGAAGCAGCAGAGCTAAGATTAAAAATGGAAATCTTTGGGATGTGCACACATGAAGACTTATCACCTAATGTGGTTCCTTTATAAATGTATATGTTTTTGTACTTCTCAGAATCAAAGCACTGAAATCCTCTTTAACTCAAGCATATATTATTTTCTTCATCTAAAATATTTGATTAAGGAGCTCTGGTAGTGTAGTGGTTATGAATCAGGCTGCTAACCTCAAGGTCAGCAGTTTGAAACTACCAGCTGTTCTGTGGGAGAAAGATGAGGTTTTCTGCTACCATAAAGATTTACAGATAAATCTTGGAAACCCTGTGCAGGGTTGCTATGAGTTGGAACCAACTCCACAGCACATAACAACAACAACATATTTGATTAGTAGATGAGATGTGTGTAGTCACTATTTACAGGGATTTAAAAATAAATTTCCCTTTATTCTTATTGTCACAACTGATATCCAGACCCACAATGCTTTCATCTTAAATTTTTGGAACTCGCTTCCTATATTTCCTGTTTGGGAATGTGTGCATGTTTCTAACACACCAACATCACATGCTATTTTAATATTAAAAAGCACATTCAGCGGGTCCACCTGGGTTATCGCGATTTTTCAAATAAATTCAGTATCTACTCTTTTTGTTGCTGTTAAGTGTCAATGAGTCAGTTCGAACTCATAGCAACTCAGTGCACAATAGGACACAACCCTGTCCAGTCTTGCACCACCCTTACAATTGCCATTACGTTTAAACCCATTGCTGTTGCCACCTCTTTGGGGATCTTCCTCTTTTTCACTAACTCTACACTTTACCAAGCATCATGTCCTTCTCCAGAGACTGATTGGTGCTTACTAGGTACTAGCAACTGTGCTTGGTGTTGGGGTACAATGATGAAAAAAGGCAGAATCCTTGCTCTTGAGATTCTCAGAAATAGAGACACGGCACAAGACACAGGATGCAAGGAGAGATTTGTTTGGAGTGGCGCAAGCAGTATGGGAATGGAGATCTGTGTCTGCTGTACATCGATTCTGGTCTCTTCTGTCTTTCAAGGTTGAGGTTATCTGCTATGCCCTACTTTTCCTGTCACTGCCCAACGCAGAT
This sequence comes from Chrysochloris asiatica, assembly GCF_000296735.1. NCBI lineage: Eukaryota > Metazoa > Chordata > Mammalia > Afrosoricida > Chrysochloridae > Chrysochloris > Chrysochloris asiatica. The sequence continues at coordinate 17,483,490 of NW_006408574.1, forward strand.
TCTCTATTTTTGTTGAATTAATATTTTTATTTGACCCTCACACAGAAAGCTGTTACTCACCTCTTTATCTTCGTTCATTCTTCCTGCCTCAGATGGCTTTCCCCAGCTCATGCCTGCTTATCCGCATCATTTTGCCAGCTTTTTCAAGATAAGCACAAAAGCCAGGGTTTTGTTTCCATCATGTAGTTTTACTTGGTGGTCAAATTTCACAGTTTGGCTCCCTTCTCTAAATTCCTTCTGCTTGTAACTGATTATAGCCTCCTCTTAGAATGAATCTCTATTTCTCATTGAATTCTGAGTGAGAATAATATCTTTAATATTAGCTCTTTTATTCATGAAGAACTTATTCTATCCCAGTCACTACAATTAAATAAGGTCCTATTTCAATTATTCTGTGAGTCCTGGTGTATCGCTGTAGGATAATCACTGGACTGCTCACTGTGAGGCCAGTGGTTCAAAATTACTCGCTGTTCCTCAGAAGCCCAAGACACGGTCACTGTGATTCAGAATCAGACAGCAAACAACAACAACAACAACAAATTCCAAGTTGAAGTCTATGTTTGATAGAGTTTATCAGTGAGTCTATTTTCAGGGTGCTGCAGGTTAATGCATCACACTACAAAGCCATTTGAACTGCGGGTCGGTGGTTCAAACTCACCAGCTGCTCCTCGGAAACCCTATACAGGGTCATTATGGGTTGGAATAGACTCAATGACACTTAACAACAACCACAAAATGCCTGGAGTCTTGACGTGGTGCTAGAGGATAAGCAATTGACAGATACCCGTAAGATTGGCAGTTCCAACCCACTCGTCACTCCTTGGAAACCCTATTCAGGGTTCGCTATGAGTCAAAATTGACTCGATGGCACTTAACAATACACAACAACCATATTCCTGGGTCCTAGTATGGCACTGTAGGTTAAGCACCGGATTGCTAACCACAAGGCCGGCTGTTCAAACCCACCAGCATCTCCTTGGAAACCATATAGAGTGTTGCTATAAATCAAAACTGATGACACTTAACAGCAACCATTTCCATATACCTAGGCATGGTGGTGGTGGTGATGATGATGTGCTGTGGAGTCAGTTACAACTCATAGCGACCCTGTACCCGGTTTCCGAGCCTGTAGATGTTTATGGGACCAGAAAGCCCCATCTTTCTCCAGAGGAACAACTGGTAGTTTTGAACTGCTAACCTTGGAGTTTGCAGCCGAATTCGTAACCATTACACTACCAGAGCTCGTTATGCCTAAGCATACTTCATACATATTATCCTGAGGGACCAGGCCCTGGAGAAGGATATCATGTTGGCAAAGTGGAGGTTTGGAAAAAGAAAGGAAGACCCCCAAAGAGATGGATTGGCAGAGTGGCAGCAGTAATAGACTCAACCATAGCAGTAATTGTGAGGTTGGCACAAGGTAGCATTTCATTCTGTTGTGCGTAGCATTGCTATGAGTTGGTGCAGACTCAATCGCACCTAACAACCACAACAGCTAGGCATAGCTGCATGTATTAAAGATAAAATGGAGAGAAGGCAAAGAGTTTTGTCTCCATGAAGCTTACACTCACATATGACCTATATATTATAAATTATGCATGACAAGAAAGTAATAAAAATGATGTTTACAGACTTTATAGTTGAGGAAATAATATGGCAAAGAAGGAAGATATGACTGAGAGAGACTGAGATTCTCGGTTCTCTTAAACATTTGCTATAACTTCACTCTCATATAGCAAAGAACCAGTTAGGTCACAGTGTAAGGAGCACTTCAGGAAGAGAAAATGACAAGTGTACAAGCCCTGAGAAGCCAATGTAAATGGAACCCTGTGAACAAACAGGGGGTTGGTTGGTATCAGACAAGGATAATGGAACCCTGTGAACAAACAGGGGGTTGGTTGGTATCAGACAAGGATGAAAAGATCAGCTGTTCCTGATAGCAAATGCTATAGATCTGGTGATTCATTCTCCTTTATTCTCACCTACCACAGTGGTATGTATGCCCTTGAGGAGTACTGGACACCACTGGCCCTCAGTTGTTTGTTATTGGCTTATATTATTCCAATATACCACAGTACTACCCATTGCCATCACATTGATTCTGACTCATAGTGACCCTGTCAGACAGGCTAAAACTGCCCCTAGGCTTTCCAAGGCTGTAATCTTTACAGAACAGACTGTCACATTTTTCTTCCATGGAGTGACTTGTGGGTCCAAACTGCCAACATTTTAGTTATCAGCTGAGCGCTAAAATACTGTACCACCATGGCTCCTGTACAGACGAAATGTTGTTGTTGTTAAGTGTCATCAAGTTGGTTCCAAATCCTAGTGACCCTGTATAGGGTTTCTGAGGAGTAGCTGGTGAATTTGAACTGCCAAACTTGCTGTTAAAATTTGCAGTCCATTGCTTGTCCTACAGTGTCACACCAACACTCTGTACAACCCCAATAGAGAGCATATATTAAGATTAATAAGATTTATATTGTTGTTGTTGTTAGATGTCATTGAGTCCATACTGACTCATAGCAACACTATGCACAACAGAATGAAACACTACCTGGTCCTGGGGCAACCTCACAATCACTGTTATGCTTGAGCCCATTGATACTGCCACTGTGTCAATCCATTTTGCTGAGGGTCTGCCTCCTGTTCTCTGACCTGCCAACTTACCAAACATGATACTCTTCTCCAGTGACTGGTCCCTCCTGACAATATGTCCAAAGTATGAGAGACAAAGTCTGGCCATTCTGACTTCAAGGGATCACTCCGGCTGCACCTCTTCAAACACAGATCTATTTGTTCTTTTGGGAGTCCATGGTACTTTTAATATTCTCCTCCAACACCATAACTCAAATGCATCAATTCTTCTAAGATCTTCCTTATTCACTGACCAACTTTCACATACATATGAGGTTACTGACAATACCATGGCTTCATCAGGCGCACCTTAGTCCTAAAACTGACATCTTTGCTCTACAACACTTTAAAAGGGTCTTGTGCAACAGATTTGCCTAATGCAATACTTTGTTTGATTTCTTTACTGTTGCTTCCTTGAGTGTTAATGGTTGATCCAAGCAAAATGAAGTCTTTGAAAACTTCAGGCTTTTCTCCGTCGACAAGGATGTTGTTTATTGGTCCGCTGGTGAGGATTTTTGTTTACTTTACACTGAGTTGCAACCCATCCTGAAGGCTGTGGTCATTGATCTTCATCAGTAAGTATTTTAAGTCCTCTTCACTTTCAGCAAGCAAGGTTGTACCATCTGCATATCACAGGTTGTTAATGAGTCGTCTTCCAATCCTGATGCCACACTTTTCTTCATAGAACCCAGCTTCTCAGATTATTTGCTCAGCATACAGGTTGAATAAGTACGTTGATGGAATACAACACTGTCTCACATTTTTCCTAATTTTAAAACATTTAGTGCTCCCTTTTCTTTTCCAACAACTGCCTCTAGGTCTATGTACAGGTTCTTCATAAGCACAATTAAGTGTCCTGGAATATTCATACTTCATAATGTTGTCCATAGCTTGTCATGATCCACACAACAGAAAGCATTTGTGTAGTCAATAAAGCACAGGTAAACATCTTTCTGGTATTCTCTACTTTCAGCCAAGATCCATCGGACATCAGCAATGATATTCCTCGTTCCACATCTTCTTAAGAATCTGATTTGAACCTCTGGAAGTCCTCTGTCGATGTATGGTTGCAGCTGTTTCTGTATTACTTTTAATAAAACTTTATTCGCATGGGATACCAATGATTTGTCTGATGATTTTTGCATTCTATTGGGTCACTTCTCTTTGGAATGGGCACCAATATGGCTCTCTTCCTGTCAGTTGGCCAGGTAGTTGTCTTCCAAATTTCTTGGCACAGAAGAGTGAATTGCCTCACTCCAGTGTTACCTCACTTTCTTGAAAGATTTCAATTTGTATTCCATTAATTCCTGGTGTCTTGTTCTTTGCCTATGCCTTCAATACACCTTGGACTTCTTCCTTCAGTATCATTCGTTCTTGATTACATACTACTTGTTAAAATGGTTGAACAGCTACCATTTCCTTTTGATACAGTGACTCTGTATATTCCCTCCATCTTCTTTTGATTATTTCTGAATCATTCAATAATTTGAACAGAGAATCCTTGAATATCACACGTCAAGGTTTGAAATTTTTTCTTCAATTCCCTCTGCTTGTGAAATGCTAAGCATGTTCTTTCCTTTTGGTTTTCTAACTCAGGGTCTTTGTTCATTTCATTATAATTTTTTACTTTGTCTTCTTGAGCTGACTTTTGAAATTTTTTGTTCAGATTTTGTACCTCCTCATTTCTTTTATTTGCTTTAGCTGGTCTATGTTGGATATCAAGTTTCAAAGTCTCTTCTGGCATCCATTTTGGTCTTTACCTTCTTTCTTGTCTTCTTAGTGACCTTTTGCTTTATTCCTGTAGGCTGTTCTTGATGTCATTCCAGCACTCATCTGGTCTTCAGTGCATAAAATCTAATGCAGCAAATCTGGTCTTCAGTTCATAATTTCAGGTGGGATATGTTTAAGGTAATACTTTGGCTTTTGTGGACTTGTCTAATGTTCTTCAACTTTAGCCTGAACTTGCATATGAGCAACTGATGGTCTGTTCCACAGTCTGCTCCTGACCTTGATTTGACTGATGGTAGGGAACATTTTCACTTTCACTTTCTACAGATCATAGTCAATTTGATTTTGTGTATTCCATCTGGTGAGGTTCATGTATGCAATTGTTCTATTATCTATTTAAAAAAAAAAAAAAAAAGGTGTTTGGGGGAGAACAAACAAGATGGTGGATCGGGTGGAAGTGCAATAAGAGCTCCGCCAGCAACAACACAGAATAACCGACCAAACTGGCTCAGGGGAGGGTCCCAGAACTCTGAACTGCATATAAAGGAATATTCAGAAGGTTGGAAGGCTCACAGCTGGGGGAATTTGTGGCAGAAGCAAAAAATTCATTGCTTTCTAGTCCAGGATGCTCAAATGCTCCAAGAGCTGCCATCTTGGGTGAGACCAAGTTGGGGAAGGATCACAGAGGCCACAAACACCTGGAAGAACCACTGAGATAAAGGTGTGGACATTCTTTTCTTTTGGTAGCTGTTCATTGGTATCTTGCTATCTGCGCACCTCCATTCTGGTGACTATAGGGGTGCCTGAGCTAGTGGGCACACCAGCCCCACCCTTGAAGGGTTCTACTACGCATGCACATAGATCTCCTAGAAATTTAAAGAGATGGTTTCCAATTAAAACCAAATGGCCACAGCCAGCCCTGAACTGTTTCCAACTAGAAAAAAGGACTGAACGGGGATTGTGGAGTGGGACAAGCAGACAAAAAAGAAAATAAGCTGAAAATTAAATCCTAAGTTACATCAAAACAACCAACAGTGGCATCTTGAAATTTCTCAAGAAGAAGAGTGAAAAGGGAAGCCCATTTGCTGATCACATCTACCTGAAGGCAATCAGACAGCATAAAAAATACCAAAATACATACCCATCTAAGTATCAAAGCCACAGACAACCCCTGAATATGCCCAAAAAAACAGAAGCAGATGACCATATCTGCACATGTCCAAAAATGAGATATAGTGACTGAAGCAAATGAGCTGGAAGGAGACCTACACTCTATACTGGAAGATGGACAGGCTTTGGAAATGCTGGAGAAGGAATTCAGAAAAATTATTATAAAATGTATCTAAACACTGTACAATGGAGTTGAGAAAAATAAGGGAGAAGTCAGGAAAGTGTTACAGGAACAATCAAATAAGATAGATACAGTGTTGGAGACAATTCAAAACCTACAGAAAGAGGTCCAAACAATTAATAATAGAATATCAGAAATGGACAATACACTGAAAGGGCAAAGGAGTAGAACTGAAGAGATAGAAGCCAGAACTAGTAAGCTAAAAGATAAATCACTCAATACTGCTAAAATAGAAGAACAAACACAAAAAAGGATAAAAAAAATCTGAAGAAAGTTTAAGATTCATGTTGGATAACACGAAGAGGAATAACATAAGAATTACTGGCATTCCAGAACAGGAAAAATCACACAAGTCCACAGAGGAGATAGTTGAAGAGCTTCTGGAAGAAAAATTTCCTAACATCATGAAAAGTGGAAAGAAGCTTTCAAGAAGCTCAATGAACCCCAGGATGGGTAGACCCTAAAAGACAATCACCAAGACATATAATAATCAAGCTCTCCAAAATTAAAGATAAAGACAGGATCTTGATAGCAGCTAGAGAAAAGAGAAATATAACATACAAAGACAAGCAAATCAGAGCAAGCTTGGATTTCTCAACAGAAACCATGCAGGCAAGAAGGCAATGGGGAGCCATATATAAAAGCCTGAAAGGAAAAATCTGCCACCCAAGAATCCTCTACCCAGCAAAGCTGTCAATCAAATACGATGGTGTAATCAAAACATTCCAGGATAAACAGAAGCTAAGGGATTTTTCCAAAGTCAACCCTGCTCTGAAAAACATCCTAAAGGAAGTTCTCTGGACTGAGAACCAACAAGAACAGACAACAACTACAGAATGACGTACATGGCAGCATCAACCTGAACTCAGTTGACAAATGGAAGAGTCAAGAACAGAATAAAATTATAAGAACAGAGGATCTGGGAGGTCAGTCTATGATCAAAACAATTACAATGTAAAAAATGTAAACACAGAGGAACAGAGATCCAGGTGGTGGGAAGGTCAGGTAGATTACTGGATAAAATAGACTGTCTTAATTGGAGGGAAGAACTAATGGAATATAAGGTAACCACAATGGGGTTGCGGTGGGGGGGTTTACTTTGTGTGTTGGGGAGGGCAATACAAGAAGTGGGGAGGAGGCAGAATTCCGGGGTCCAGCCTTAACAAGGGAGTGAGTACATGAAGGTGGGATGTATGGAGAGGCGAAAGAGAAAGAAACACTCAGAGACCAGAGTGGATGCAAGCTGACAGGAAGATAGTCCTGCTGCCAAAAATGCACACAGAACTAATTCTACCTCAGTCTTTTATTCTTATCAAGGAGGAACTTGACACAAAAGAAAATTATGAAAAAAATGTGGTTGTTCTTTTGAGACAGGACATGATGATTCACAGGTTTTATCTTAAAATAGATTATCAAGGGCATCATGCTTCTTGTGATAATCTAAAATCCTTTTTTCCATATGAAAAGATCAAGCAAGCTATTACAGATTATCTATTGACTAATAATCCTTTCCTCCTTACTTCTGTAGCTCCAGGGAAGGTGAGAAACAGATTTTAACCTTTCTAATGAAGGTGAGGTTTTGCCTCCACCTTCCTTTTCCTCATTCCAGGTTCCATATCCTAATGCTACAATGTTTACTGTACCCTCAGGGGGAAGAAGAGCATCTGGATTAAACTGATTATACCCAGGCGCCACTTGAGGAGGCTGCCACTATCGTCCTTCAATCAAATATTCCTGGAATTTACCATTCCATTCAAATTGCAAATTCTGGGCAGTTTTTCTCCAAAACCTTTTCTCATAATCTCATTATACTTATTTCTGCTTTTCCTGAGTCATTTGAAGAAGCTTTACTGCCTCAGCTCTAGAAGGGTTTTCTGTCACATTGTTGTTCATAGACATCAAAAGTTCATGCTTTAAGTTAATATCAAACATAACTAAATAGTTAGATAATGAGCAGTTCTGACATTTCTCCCAGGTGGCCACCGCTTGTTCCTCAAAGAGATCTGTTCCCAAGACCTCAAGCACTGTTTTAAGGCAGTGACATTCAAAATAGTGCCATTAAAAGAGGCATTATGTACATTGATATCAAAAGAAACCATTTTTCCAGAAGCTACAATTACCAGAGTTAAGAGCATGAAGGGCAAGTACAGAATGCACAATATGAGAACTAAAGAAAATTGTACAAAGGTAGCCAGCCAGTGAGTTCGCAAAAAGCCTATGAATGTCCTTGGCCCTCAGGGTCCACATCTCGCGATCCTGAGGAGGGCCTCGCAGTTGGATTTTCATCCATTTTGTCACAGGGCCACAGCTTCTCAGTACTTGCGGATGTTGTCGCCAGCAGCAGAAAAACAAGATAGATACGGGAACACTGAGGCAGGTTTGCATGGCCTAGTGGGACAACAAGGCCCTGGGATAGAGGGATCTAGGAATAGCTTAAAGAGGGTAAATAATACTAAAATCCTTGACTGCTTTATAAATATTAGCTTCCCTTGCCTACTATTGTAACAAAAAAAGGGGAGTGGTTAATCTTACAGTCCAGAAATAGAGGACCCTAGGACCATCAAGAGAGGAACGCACAAGCAGAATGTGGGACCT
>NW_006408574.1:17492670-17500349 GCF_000296735.1 Chrysochloris asiatica
AAAAAGAACAAATTATTGGTCTTGCAGAATTTTATCATGTGATCTCCAGCATAATTTCTATCACCAAGGTTGTGTTTTCCTGCTACTGATCCTTCCTGTTTGCTTCCAATCTTTGCATTCCAATAGCCAGTAAGTATCAATACATCTCAAATGCATATTTGGTCAATTTCAGACTGAAGAAGTTGGTAGAATTTTTCAATTTCTTCATCACTGGCTTTAGCAGTTGGTGCATAAGTTTGAATAATAGTGGTATTAACTGGTCTTCCTTGTAGGTGAATAGGTATTATTCTATTCTATTGCAGACAGCATTGTACCTCGTGAGAGATCTTTATATGTTCCTTTTGAAGATGAATGCAACACCATTGTTCTTCAATTTATCATTCCCTGCATAGTAAACCGTGTGATTGTCCTATTCAAAATGGCCACAACCAGTCCATTTCAGCTCTAAGACATCAGTGTTTATGTGTTCCATTTCATTTTTGACAATATCCAATTTTCCTAAATTCATATGTGTTCTGATTATTAATGGATTTTTACATCTGTTTCTCTTCAATTTGAGTTGTTCCCCATCAGCCAATGAAGGTCCCAAGGGCTTTTACCTCATTCATCTCATCAGGGTCATCTCTACTTTGAGGAGGTAACTCTTCCCCAGTCATATTTTGCGTGCCTTACAACCTGAGGGGCTCATTTTCCTACACTATAGTTGACAGTGTTTCTGTGCTATTTATAAGGTTTTCAGTGACTACATATTCGGAAGTAGTTCGTCTCTCCTTCTTCCTAGTCTGTCTCCATCTGGGAGTTCATCTGAAACCTGTCCACCATGGGTAACACTGTTGGTATTTAAAATACCCATGGCATAGCTTCCAGAATCACAGCAAGACAAGCCACAGTGTGACAAACTAACATATTTACATAGTAGGATCATTTTGGGATGTCTGTAAGAATGCATATAAAATTAAGTTTAGAATTATTTTTCAAACAACATCTTATAGATTTAGTTTCAATCTTCCCAAAATGGCTTTTCAACTTAATACTGCTTAAATTTGAAAGTATCAAAACTAAGATCTAGCCCTCTCTAAGACTAAAACTCAAAGGGAACACATGAGCAGGCATGCAAGCTTGCTGGCGACCACATTGGTCTACTGGTGAGTGGAAGAGGAGGAAAGGCAGCAATGAAGAAATGGGCTGAATTCAGCCACAATCCATTGACTCCTGTTGACCTGGAGATGAGAGAGAGAAGAGGAAGGGCTGCTTGGTCTAAAGTGTGGTGAGACCTGGGGACACCTGAGCCCATGGGCAAGGACATAGCCACAGAGGGCTAGAGCTGAGAGTGAAGCATCCAGCTGATATGAAGTGAGGGGAGATGCACAAGAATGCCCAAACTTGCAGATAATACCCTTCTGACCTAGCTTTAATGGCTTGATAATCAGAGCTCAACTAGAGGAAGATAAAAAAGAAAATAATTTTGATAAAGGAAACAAGGGGAAATTGCTACAATTTGATGAACTTGACCTATATTCATTGAGGTAGTAGCTCAAAATTTCAACAGAGAGTAAAGAAGTCTTCACATAATGTATCAATGTTATCTCCTTTGTACACAGGGTAGATAGGGACGGGCAACTTAGACAATGGCTACCTAAAATGAGGGGGCAATAAAGGCATGAAGTGACTGGCTTACAAGGTTTCAAGAGGGAGTTTAATTTAAGAGTGTGTGGGGGAAGGTAGAGTCTCGGCTGAATAGTTTTCATCTTGTCTTAATGGGTCTGGTAAAAAGAGATGGGGATAAGATTCGTGTGATTTAATAGTGAGTAATAGTTATCATGACCAATTGCAACAGTCACAATTGTAAAGGTAGAAGTTTTGTAACAAAAACAGAGGAATAGTTAATCTTACAGTCCAGAAACGGAAGACCCTAGGACCCTCAAGGGAGAAGAGCACAAGTGGAATGTGAGACATTATCCAAAGAAGCAGAGATACCAGAGATGGAGGCAGAGATGGGAACATGGAGAAAGGGAGCCGCTGAGGACTCTAGATTCATGGAAAGAGAGGGACTGAGAGCTGGTGGTCAGGAGGTAGACTTGCAGAATGTGCTCTTTGGTAGTGTAAATTATTATATATGCCTGAGTGTTTAAAAAAAAAAAGAAAAAAGAACTAAAATGAATATAGAGAAATACTGTTAACTGATCGTACATGGTGAGGATTATAATCATTGTCATGAAACAAAGTATATGATTTGTTGAATGTAAAACCAATGATCTACCCTGTAAACTTTCACTCAATTCTCAATTAAAATTTTTTTAAAAAGCAGTAATAAATAGAAAAACAAAAGAAAGAAAAAAACTAAGAAGCTAGTACTATACTGGGATATTTAAAGAGCAAACCAGTTTCATACTTAAGCTGTTGGTGGTATGGAGACATTTCAAAATTTGACTTTCAAAATTGTGAAAAGCTGACCCTGCAATTTAATAGAAGGAAAAATGCCATAAATCTGCTTTCTAAAGTTCTGGCCTTCCTGTGTTCTGGTGACTGAGAATTGAAAGAGTCCACCCTCTGATTTGTCTTGTTTTTCAGCTTTAATTAGATGAATCTATACCATAGGATATCTTCTTCTGCTGTCTCTAACCCTGCAGATAACATGGAAGTTTGCCCGTTGTGAATTTACTTTAATTAATACATCAATTATAATAATAGCTAATATTTATAGAATACATGTACTAGATATTTTGCTAAGCATCCTGTGTGCATCTTTCTTATTTTATTCTAAAGTCTATGAAAGAGATATGATTATCCTCATTTATAAAACTCATGAACAGAGGCATAGAAAATTTAAGTTGCTTGCCTCAGGTCACAGAAGTCCATGGCAGAAGCAGGATTTAAATCAAGTCAGCTTGCTTCCTGAGTTTACATTTAACCACCTCTTCATCAGACCAGAATAAATGAACAAATAAAAACACTTATTTGGAAATCTGAATTATGTGTTATTAATCTCCAATAATTACATTAGATAATTATAAAAACACCACATCTCTTCACCCCTTAAGGAGATCTATTTTATAAGACTGGACTCAAGAGACAAAAACTATTAAATAATAGATTATATAATTTCTCTATGGTGTACAGACAATGGATATGAATTGGTGTTGTTAAATATGATTTTATAAAAAGAGGGCATGTTAAGGAAACATTTTTAATTTTATATATTTTATTCATTCCATTTATGAAATCCTCTGTCTCATTTCCCCATATAATGTCTTCTCTATTATCTAAGAATGAATGAGTTAATTTTAGAGATCACCAGGTATGGTTTATGTGTATGTAATTATAGGGATTGTTTAACACAAAGAATGTTTAACAATAGTTTCACTGTTGTTGATTACAAGAGCCTCAGCCTTCAGAACATTTCATATGCACTTCCCTAACCATGTAATTCATTGATCATTCCAGAATAATATTCTGACATGGTTATCAAAAACCTGTTTTACTTTAACTGTTGGTGGGTATCTCAATTGAAGAACATACAGAAAATTAGTTGATATCTAAAACCACACTATTTTAGACTTCATATGTATCAATCTAATACATTTGGGTCTTTAGGAGTACTATTTTTTTTAACTCTTTGAAACTTTTTATTTTGTTCATCATTCTTTTGATTTTCCTTTAAAATTCTTGTTTATCGACCCTATATGTGTTTGTGAGTATGTGTGTGATGTTATTTGAACTATCTCACATTTTTATTTCTTCCTGTTTGTTTCCTAGCTTCTCCTCTTTGGAATAGAGGGCTGAGCCAAATGAACCAGAAAGCAAAGTAAAGAGGAGTATTAATTTTGGTATGCTTTACTGGATCACCACTACCTAGGTTCTGTACCCGCGGGAGTGAGGGAGGTCAGTCTAGTATTGACAGATACACAATTTTAAGAAAATGTTTAAACTTCCGAATTTTACCATCAAAATGTTGGGTTTTGTTGTTTTTAAGTGCCTTTGAGTTGGCTCCAACTCATAGCGACCCTGAATAGTGCTTCCAAAATTAAAAAACAAACAAGCAAAACACACGTCCCAAACAAGACAAGCACAAAGACTGTTAGTTTGTAACTACAAAGCATTGCATTCTTCTGATTTAAACTCTGAAGTTTGCTAACAGGGTGGCCTTGGGGATTTACCTAAAGTAGCTGAGCATCTAGGTTGTTCACAAGATAGAGACAATATTATTTTTCATGGTTGTTTATAATATTGAAACACACAATACAAATGAAAATTCCTGGCACATTTCCTGAAACTAAGAAAGATTTAACTAGATTTTAATTTGCTTCCCTTTAAGTTGTATTTTAATTTCCTTCCCTTTGCTGCATTTTAGCTGCTGTGGCACTGCAGAACAATGCACTGGACCACAAGGTTAGTTTGAACAGCAATGTTGGTGGTTCAAACTCATCAGCTGCTCCTTGGAAACCTATATAGGATCACTCTTAAATCAGAACTGACTCGACAACACGTCACCATCACCACCACAACGTATGTTAATAAATCATATCAGTGTAATGGTTAAGCATTCAGCTGCTAACTGAAAAATCAGTGATTTGAATACACCTAAGCTCTGGTAAGGAGCTCTGGTAGCGTAGTGGTTACGAATCGGGCTGCGAACCTTAAGGACAGCAGTTCGAAACTACCAGTCATTCCTCGGGAGAAAGATGAGTGAGGCTTTCTGCTCCCGTAAAGATTTACAACCTCGGAAACCCTGTACAGGGTCGCTATGGGTCGGAATCGACTCGAAGGCAATTAACAACAACAACAAGGAACTCTGGTGGAGTTCTGGTGTGGCACTGTGGGTTAATGCACCAGACTGTAAAGCCGTTTGAACTGCAAGGTCGGCGGTTCAAGCTCACCAGCTGCTCCTTGGAAACCCTATACAGGGTCGCTATGGGTCGGAATCGACCCGACAGCACTTAACAACAACAAGGAGCTCTGGTAGCGTAGTGGTTACGAATCAGGCTGTGAACCCCAAGTCAGCAATTCGAAACTATCAGCTGTTCCGCGGGAGAAGGATGAGACTTCCTGCTCGCATTAAGATTTACAGCCTCGGAAACCTTGTACAGGGTCGCTATGGGTCGGAACCGACTCCACGGCCAATAATCACCACTACCACCACCACAGTTGTTATTGTTCAGTGCAGTTGAGTTGCTTCTGACTCCTAGCAACCCTGTGCAGGGTTTCCAAAGAGTAACTGTTGAGTTTTAATCGCTTTGTTGTTCAAAAGGTTCAAACAGACCTGCCAGTCTAGTGCTTTATCTCACAGGCCACACCAGGACTTCGGTTAACAACAACAACAACAACAAAATGTTTCTCCCTTAGCTTTCCTGATAGTTTCATTCCCAAACTGGAAAAGAAAGGAGGACGACAATTTGATGCTTAACTGTTTGCAAACCACTGCTGTTTCCTGAAAAAAAAAAAAGTATCTTCTTAGTTTTCATTATAAGAAAGTTACTATATGAATCTAAAAGGACCTCTGGGAGCGTAGTGATTATAAACAGGGCTGCTAACCTCAAGTTCGATAGGTCGAAACTACCAACCGTTCAGCTGGAGAAAGATGGGGCTTTCTGCTCCCCTAAAGATTTGCAGCCTTGGAAACCCTGTGCAGGGGCACTATGAGTCGGAACCAACTCCACGGTACTTAACAACAACAACATATGAATGTAATGTGATATTAACAAACATGTAAAATCAGTTGTTTGGATGATCTCATTGAAAACCTGCCTTGTCTAGCCTTCAACAAAATAAATGTAAGGGTAGACATTCGATAGTTTTGGAAACAGTTTCACACTTCCTTGTTTGCTCTATTTGCATTTTCTTACATATTTTCTCATTCCCAACACCAGCCCTCACTTAGTATTAGTTCTACCAAATTCTTCTATACCCATTAATCATTGCGTTTCCTAGATTACAAACCATAACTTGTCCTTCTAGCTGAACAGTTTCATGGATTGTAAACATACGTTTTCATGATTTGAATTTCTTAAATATTTTGTACTGTCCTTTTATGTCCTCATATTGAGTACAATATCTTGTTGGCATTGGGAAAAAAAAAAAAAAAGACACAAATCCTACCAAACACAAAAATTGGCAAGTAAATGAGACCTGTCTACATACTTATTTTCATGGTTGAATAGCAAAGCATATGGCTCATTTATAACATTTTTATGAAAGAATTTTAATGAAGAAATGAACAGATTTGTGGTTCAGAAAATCTCCAACTGAAATATTTTGGATATATTTTGGGTTTTATACATACAAAAATTAATAGATTTATATAACTCCGTAAACTTGGAAATGCATGTTCTTCTAAAATGTATAACTTGTGTGGTTAAGTGTTATCAAGTCAGTTCTGACTCATAGCGACCCTGTATAGGGTTTCTAAGGAGCAACTGGTAGGTTTGAATCACTGACCTTGAGGTTCAAATCTACCTTGTAACCCAGTGCTTATCCTACAGTGCCACATCAGGATTCCTTAGGACCCTTTATATAATATGTCAGAAGAGGGACACTAAAACCAAAATCCAAATCCACTGTCAGACCATTGGTTCATTCCACCTCATAGAAATGCTGTAGGTGAGAGCTGACCAGTCCCGCAGCATTTCTAAGGCTGTAAATCTTTGTAGAAAGAGACTTCTACTTCTTCTCCCACAGACTGGCTGGTGGGTTTGAACTGCCCATCTTTCGGTTAGCAGTTAGCTACTTTAACCAATATATCATCAGAACATCTTAAGCGGGACACTAGTAGTTCAAATGCTTCATATTGTTATTTTACTTCTTAATTGTAAAGTTCCATTTGCTACCATAGACAGTGTTTTTCTTTTGTTACGTGGTAAGTACAGGAAAGATTTTACTCTATCATTTCTATAAACAGAAGTAAACATAGAAAACACATTTTTAAAGTGGTGCCTTAAACATCAAGTGGGAGTATTTCATAAGCAATCTATATTACAAGAATTGGTTGCATGAAACAATGTGCTCTTTTCTGTAGGTAGGTTTTAAGAAGCATGTTAAAACAATCAATTTTAGAGAATGTTCTTATTTTTTTAATGTTTTATTGTGAATTATGTGATAGTTTATATGGAAGAACATTAGTTTTACATTCATCCTATCGTATATCATTTCATTGTCATGGTTACAATCCCCTCCATACATCAGCAACCAACCACAGGGTATACCGGGCAAGCATGGCCCCACTCACCCCGGTCGTCAGCACACAGCCCTTCTCCCTCTCTAGGTCTGAAGTCCCGAGCCGCTCCATCTCTCCATGTCATCATCTCTGCCTACATCTCTGGTGTCACTGCTTCCGTCCCTCTTCTGCTCTTCTCCCTTGATGGTTCCAGGGACCTCTGCTCCTAGACTACAAAGTTTATCACTCTCCTCCTGGCTACAAAACGTCTACCTTTACATTTCCAATCCTCACAATCAGTCCTGATAACAATTATTCACTGTTGTATCACAAGAGACCTATCTGCATCTCCTTTCATCAGCTCCGACTAGACAGATTAGATACTACTCAGTGAAGATTCTACCTTCTTCCATGCCCTCTGAATCTAGATTCCCTCCTGAAAGCTTGTAAGCCAGTCAGTTCTTGCCTTTGAAGTCCCCACATTTTGGGTAGCCAATGTTCAATTTGCCCATTCTTGTCTACTAGGTGT
>NW_006408574.1:17504879-17506743 GCF_000296735.1 Chrysochloris asiatica
TTTACAGTTTCATGTATCTGATATCACCTATAGAAGCTGATACTAGAATTTGAAATGTATAGTGCTTGAAAAGAAAAACTACAAACTAATCTTACACTAAACATATGTTAAAGCTTTGAATTAAAGTAAAAGCACATCAAGTCTAAGAATAAATTAAAACATAAAGGATGGTGTAATATTAGCATCGTTATTAACATTGTATAATAAAATGTAATATAATAAAATATTATATAATTCAAGAGCAAAGATGTCAGTTTGAGGACTAAGAGGAGCCTGACCTGAGCCATGGTATTTTCAATACTCATATACATGTGAAAGTTGGACAGTGAATGAGGAAGACCTTAGAAGAATGATGCATTTGAGCTATGGTGTTGGAGATATTAAAAGTATCACGGACTTCCAGAAGAACAACTTCCGTGTTGGAAGAAGTACTGCCAAAATCCTCCTTGGAAACCAGGATGGCTAGATTGCCTCTCTCATACTTCGGACATATTGTCAAGAAGGACCAGTCCGTGGAGAAAGATATTGTGTTTGTTAAATTGGAGGGTCTGAGAAAAAGAGATAGAAGTGCAAGTAGATGGATTGATTCTGCAACGGGTTCTAGCATAACAACAATTGTGAGGTTGGTGAGGGATTGGGCAGTGTTTCATTCTGTTGTGCATAGGGTCACTATGATTCAGTACTGACTAGATGGCAAGAATAACAAGATTAATACAATACATCATATTAGTAGGTCAAGGAGAAAAACTGTAGAGTAATCTTGATAGGTGTGCACCAATGCATGTAAGAATATTCAGCATATATATTTAATTTTAGAACCTTAGTAAGCAAGGAACAAAAGATTAACAATAAAAGTTTCTATTATACTTGATAATGAAATATTAGAAGTAAATTAAACCAGAAAGACTTTCAAAGGTACAAAGAAAGCAGCAATGCAATGTTTCTCAGTCTAAATAATGTTTCTGATTTAGGCTTAGGTAAGATGACTCAGTAATAAAAGCATTTCCATTAAAATTAGAGGCATATTTTGACAACCTTCTGAAGTTCTATTAATATTATTCAGGACAACAAAATGAAAAAATAAAAACCAAACTATAGATATATAATCAAAAGAAGTAAATATTAATTGCTGAAAACTTGATCTTTTACTTTGGAAATGCCAGAGAATTAACTAGACACCCATCAGGGTGAATTACACACTAGCACAACTGAATTAAAAAAAAAAAAACTAATAAAGAAAGCAAGTTTGCCAAGATAGTAATAACCAAGTGCTAGAATGGAAAATACAAATCCGCATGTATTTTACAAGAAGCAAAAAAATGTAAGCAATAAGCAAAATTTAAACTTAGGTCCCTTTAAAAAATGATATATTCTATGAAATTTACAAGAAATGTAAAAAGTACTTTGTTCTTCAATGCAATGATTTAAAGATAAATAGCAATATTTTATAATTAATATATGCACAGACAGTCCAGCATAATCCAAATTTTAATTTTGAGAAGTCATTGTAAACTTAACTAAACAACTCTAAACATTGACATATTCTAGATATGTACATATTTAGAATACAAATAATAAAGTGGGGGAAATACTTTCTCTCACAATTATTAAAAAGATTATAACCATCACAAATAAATATGTTGTTGTTGTCATTGTTAGGTGCCATCGAGTTGGTACCGACCCATAGTGACCTTATACAAGCAGAACGAAACACTGCCTGATCCAGGGCCAACATCACTAGTGTTGTCATGATTGAGTCCATCGATGCTGCCACTTTGCCAATCCATCTCAATGGGGGTCTTCCTCTTTTTCTCTGACCCTCCTCCTTACCAAATATGATGTTCTTCTCCAGTTGCTGGTCCCT
>NW_006408574.1:17508087-17512284 GCF_000296735.1 Chrysochloris asiatica
AATGGTTGAACATTAACCATTTCCTTTTGTTACAGTGACTGTGTACTCTGTCCATCTTCTCTGGATGCTTTCTGCATCATTCAATAATTTGGCCAGAGAATCTTTCAATATCGAAAGTCAAGGCTTGGTTTTTTTCTTCATTTCCCCCAGATGGTGAAATGCTGAATGTGTTCTTCATTTTTGGTTTTCTGATTCCAGATCTTTGCACATTTTGTTGTAATATTTGGCTTTATCTTCTCTAGCCATGAATGCCTGACAGAAACGCAGAGATACAGGTGTGGGCATTCTTATTTTGTTATCTGTTCATTGGTCTCTCGCTGTCTGCACTCCTCTGTTCTGGTGACTAGAGGGGATGCCTGAGCCAATGGACACTCTACCCCCACCCCTGGAATGTTCTAGTACAAAAACAAATAAATATAGTAAACGTATAATGTATGTCAATGCAAGAGCAACAAAAGATTGGAAACAAAGGTGATTATAATCAGTTAGTTTAGGATCTTAAAACAGTAGGATTCACATTATTAAAATAAGTATGTGTATATACACACTTATGCACACATGTCCCTAAATCATAATTTATACTAAAATAAATACATATGGATGAAAGATTTAGGATTATTTTGATTATATCCTGTGCTGTAGGATAAACTGTTGTCGGTTGTTAAAATCCACCATTTGATCCTAGGAAAACCTATATATGATCACTATGACCATAGAAAAATTGATGAATTTGAGTTATGGGGTTGGAGGAGAATATAAAAAGTACCATAAACTACCAAAAGAACAGATCAATCTGTGTTGGAAGAAGTACAGCCAGAATGTTCCTTGGAAGGTAGGATGGCCATATTTCGTCTCTCATATTGTTGTTATGTGCCATCGAGTCTGTTCTGATCCATAGTGACCCTGTATAAGGTTTCTGAGGAGCAGCTGGTGAGTTGGAAGCACAGACATGAGGTTCCAATGAATTTGTAGTCCAGCACATTAATTCACCGTGCCACACCAGGACTCCTCACCTCTCATACTTTGGACATATTATCAGAAGTGACCAGTCACTGAAGAAGGTTAACACAGAAACAGAGGACCCCCAATGATTTGGATTGGCACAATGTCAGGAGATATGGGATCAAATGTAGCAACAATTATGAGGTTCGGGTAGAACTGGGCAGTGCTTCATTCTGTTGTGCAAATGGTTGCTATGAGTTGGTACTGCCAGATGGCACCTAACAACAACAACATGACCTTGTTAACAGGAAAACAAAAACTATTATCAGGAGGAACCAGTACCTGCAGGACATCATACTTGGGAGAGTCGAGGGACAGAGAAAAAGAAGAGACACCCAATGAGATGGATTGGCACAGCGGCAGTAACAAACAAAGGGCTGAAGCATAGTAGCAATTGTGAGGGTGGTACAGGACCAGGTGGTGTTTCCTTCTGTTGTACATAGGTCTCTATGAGTTGGAACTGACCTGATGGCACTTAACAAGGAGTCAGAACTGAATCACGGCAATTTACAACAACAATACCTAACATTTGGAAATTTGTTTTTGTAATACACAGATATGGTAATAACAGTTCAATACGGTGTCAAGGACCACCACTGGTCTGTCAGTTTGTTGTATTGTGGTAGCTTGTGAGTTGCTGTTTTTCTGGAAGCTATTCTATGCTGGTATTTTAAATACCAGCAGGGTCACGCATGGTGGACAGGTTTCAGATGAGCTTCCAGATGAAGACAGGCTACGAAGAAGGAGAGACGAACTGCTTCCGAATATTCAGTCACTGAAAATCTGATGAATAGCAGAGACACACTGTCAGATACAGCGCCAGAAAGCAAGCCCCTCAGGTTGGAAGGCACTCAAAATGCAACTCAAAGTAGAGTTGACTGTGATGATGCAAATGGGTAAAGCCCAAGGGAATGATGGAGATGAGTAAAGCCCATGGGAATAAGACCGTTGGGACCTTCATTTGCTGATGGGGCAAAACTCAAAATGAAGAGAAACAGCTGTAAACATCCATTAATAATCAGAACATGGAATGTAGGAAATATCAATCTAGAAAAAATGTTAATTGTCAAAACTGAAATGGAACGCATCAACGTTGATATCTTAGGCATTAGTGAGCTGAAATGGACTGGTATTGACCATTTTGAATCTGATAACCACATGGTTTATTAGTCTGGGAATGACAAATTGATGAGGAATGGTGTTGCATTCATTGTCAAAAAGAACATATCCAGATAAGTCATGTGGTACAATGCTTTTCTGTGGTAGAATAATATCCATGCGCCTTCAGGGAAGGCCAGTTAATACCACTATTGTTCAACTCTACCCATCAACCACTAAAACCACTGAGGATGAAATAGAAGAGTTCTACAAACTTCTTCAATCTGAAATTGATCAAATATGCAATCAAGATGTATTGATCATTACTGGTGATTGGAATGCAAAGGTTGGAAACAAAGAAGAAGGTTCAGTAGTTGGAAAATATGGCCTTGGTGATAGAAATGATGCTGGAGATTAGAGATAGAATTCTGCAAAACCAGTGATTTTATCATTGCAAATGCCTTCTTTAGACCACATAAGAGACGATTATACACGTGTACCTCACTAGGTGGAATACACAGAAATAAAATTGACTACATCTTCTGAAAGAGACGATGGAAAAGCTCTATCTCATCAGTGAAAACAAGGCCAGGGGGCAGACTGTGGAACAGACCATCAATTGCTTATATGCAAATTCAGACTGAAGCTGAAAAAATGAAAACAATTCCATGAGAACCAAAATATAACCTTGAATATATCCCACCTGAATTTAGAGATCATCTGAAGAACAGATTTGATGCCTTAGACACTAAAGACCAGAGACCAAAGAGTTGTGGGATGACATCAAGAATGTCATATATGAAGAAAGCAAAAAGGCATTAAGAAGATATGAATGAAGGAAAAGGTCAAAAAACGGATGTCAGAAGAAGCACTGAAACTTGCTCTCCACCGTAGAGATGCTAAATCAAATGGAAGAAATGAGGAGGTACAAGAGCTGAACAGAAAATTTCAAAGATCAGCTCAAGAAAACAAAGTCAAATATTACAACAAAATGTGTAAAGATTTGGAGTCAGAAAACCAAAAGGGAAGAATGGGCTCAGCATTTCTCAATCTGAGGGAACTGAAGAAAAAATTTAAGCCTCAAATTTCTCTGGGCAAATAATTGAATGATGCAGAAAGCATCAAGAGAAGATGGAAGGAATACACAAAGTCACTGCACCAAAAGGAAATGGTTGATGTTCAAATATTTCAACAGGTAGCACATGATCACGAGCCAATAATACTGAAGGAAGAAGTCCAAGGTGCACTGAAGGAATTGGCAAAGAACAAGACACCAGGAATTGATGGAATAAAAATTGAAATCTTTCAAGAAAGTGAGATGGCACAGGAGGCACTCACATATATGCCAAGAAATTTGGAAGACAGCTATCTGTCCAACTGATTGGACGAGTTCTGTATTTGTGCCCATTCCAAAGAGAGGTGACCCAATGGAATATAAAAATCTTTGGACAATATCTTTGCTATTTCATGCAAGTAAAGTTTTACTAAAGGTAATACAGAAATGGCTGAAAGCATATATTGACAGAGAAATTCCAGGGGTTCAAGTTCAAGATTCAGAAAAAGATGTGGAATGACATTGCTGATGTCCAATGGATCTTGGCTGAAAGCAGAGAATACCAGAAAGGTGTTTGCCTGTCCTTTATTGACTATGTAAAAGCTTTCAATTGTGTGGATCATGACACGCCATGGACGACCTTGCAAAATATGAGTATTTCAGAACACTTAATTGTGCTCATGAGGAATCTGTACATGGGTCAAGAAGCAGTTGTTCAAACAGAATATAGCAACACTGAATGGTTTAAAATTAAGAAAGGTGTGCAACAGTGTTGTATTCTTTCACCATACTTATTCAACCTGTATGCTAAGCAAATAATCTGAGAAGCTGTACTATGTGAGAAGAAATTTGGCATCAGGATTGGAGGAACACTCATTAACAGCCTATGATATGCAGATGATACAAAATTGCTGAAAATGAAGAGGACTTAAAATAGTTACTGAAGCTGATCAAAGAGCACAGCCTTCGGTATGGATTGCATCTCAATGTAAAGAAAACAAAAATCCTCACCACTGGACCAATAAACAGCATTCTTATCAATG
>NW_006408574.1:17512584-17526180 GCF_000296735.1 Chrysochloris asiatica
AAGCCAGAATGGCCAAACTTCATCTCTCATACTTCGGACATATTGTCAGGAGAGAACAGTTGCTGGAGAAGGATATCATGGTTGGTAAGGTGGAAGGTCAGAGAGAAAGAGAAAGACCCCCAGCGAGATGGATTGGCAAAATGGCAGCATCAATGGGCTCAAGTGTGGCAACCACTGTGGGGTTGTCCCTGGACCATGGAAACCTGTTTGGCATTATGTGTCATGTGTCTTAAAAAAACACTCACAATATGAGATTTAGCAATTCCATGGTAATAACAGATTTTAAAATGGTTAATAATTGTTATAAAAACCTTCATTGTTGTTGTTGTTAAGTGCTGTCTAGCTGTTTTCCACTCATAGTGGCCCAAGAAACAACTGGTGCGTTTGAATCACTAACCTTACTTTTGGCAGTCCAGTGCTTATCCTATAATACCAAACTAGTTTATTATAAAATGATACTAATGATAAAAAACTTAGAAACACTGAAGGTATTTTTTAACAAGGGATAGGTGAAATAAATTAGAGATGTTTCAAATTGTCAATTTATCTGTAGTCATTAAAGTAAGAATTTTTGTTGATTTCTCTCTCTCTCTATATATATATACACACACACACACATACACACATACACAGAGTGTAAATACTGTGTATTCCCAAAGGCCAATAATTGTTAGAATTAGTATCATCTTCTAAATATTTCTTTTTGCTTTCTTGCATTTTTCTCTAATTTAAAAAAATATATGATTTTAGACTACTTATAAAATATTATATTCAAATTTCCACTGGAAAATAATTTTAACTATTTTGAAGGATCTTTTTGTTAATTTTATTATGATTGCTGATTAATTTTACATAGAGATCTCTGGTACCCTAACCAAACAATAAACCAAGCCATAGTATCTAAAGCATCTTTGCCTCCACCTAAACTTAGAGCCTGGGTTTGTCTCTATACAATAAGCAGTGGACTGCTGATTGGAGTCCAAACCCACCTGACATTCTTAGAAACAATATATACTGTCACTCTGGGTTAGAACTACCTTGACATCACAGAGCAGCCACAATGTGTCCTCAATTCCGATCCATTATTAATAAATATTGTTTTTTTAATATTGTTTTGCTGAATGAGGAGCCATCATCTCTCTTTTTTACTTGCAAGTTTTTCTTTTATGTATTAAAACTACAGATATTAACAAACAAAAATTGATGGCCTCTCAAAACATAAAAAAAAAAAAAGATGATTTCATTGTGATGAACAAATGCAAAAAAATATAAACAAGTTAAACAATAGAATGTGACCTGTATCTGGGTTCATGAAGCAGAACAGGGCAGGTTTACTGATGAGTGAGGGAAGGTGCTTGCAAATTGGATGGAGCAAAATACAAAAGAATTAAAGATAAATATAAAAAAAAATCCCAAAACTTCAAAAAAGATAGACTAAAGTATAGATGTATGGTTTTGTGACCTCTGAGAAAGAATTTTATGAAAGACGCATAAAACACAAGTCATGAAAATGAATAATAAATAAGACTGTACCAAAATTAAAAACTTTTTTTTTCCCCCAAAAGGCATAAATCTCAGAGTGGGAGAAAATATATTCAACTTACATAAAGTTTTAGCTATCAAGATACATAAATAAATGTTTCATATAAAAAGCAAAAGGGAAACAAGAATGATAAATATGAATAAATATCAGTTTTAATAAGAAACTTGAATTACCTTGAATTGTGTGAGGGGGCCTGAAAATGTTGTGACAAAATGGAATTAAAAGATAATGGAATTTTTCCAGAAATTTTTGAAGCTCCCTCCTGGTGTGGCACTTCAGGATAATGTGCTGCACCGCATTTTCAGTTTAAACCTCAAGGTAGGCAGTTCAAATCTACCAGCTGCTCCTTGGAAACCCTTACAGGGGCTCTAGGGGTCAGAACTGACTTGAAGGTACTTAACAACAACAACAACAGTAAATGTTTACATGTTTAATTTAGCAAAAACACGGGAAATAAATATGTTTCCTTAGTGTGCATTACTACAAGTACCCTATCCACAGGGCTGAATTGCAGAAAGACACATCATTCTTGAGGATGTAAGTGAACATAACATCCTTTCCTCTCAGGTCGATGATACTGGGCTAGAGAATTGATTTCACTAACTGGATTTGAGTCCTTTTGCTACCTTTAAGTAGATGCCTTCATGCAGAGTACAAACTATATAACACCGAATACAGTGTTTTTTAAGTCAATTCGACCCACAGAGACCCAGTATAGGGTTTCTGAGTCGCAGCTAGTAAGCTTGTTCAAACTGACCTTGTGGTCCACCGCATTAACCTGCAGCTCCACACCAGAGCTCAGTGTAGTAACAATGAATTTAAACTAGAATTGCTTAGAAGTCTTTACCAAAGTGAATGTAGGTGCTTAACATTTTCATATATTCTTGTCTCTTTTCTTTATAGAACTTTCAACTGAAAAGCCACTATTACAGATGATATGCTTAACTTCATATACATTGTCTTTTACCTGGGAAACCAATCTCACATGCCTTTTCACATCCATAGGAGCTCCGGTAGCATAGTGGTTATGAGCTAGACTGCTAACCTCAAGGTCAGCAGTATGAAACTACCAACCATTCTGCAGGAGAAAGATGAGGCTTTCTGCTCCTGCGGAAATCCTATATAGAGTGGATACCAACTCTAGGGCACATAACCACCACCAGAAAGTGAGGCACTTTAGGATAAGCAGTGGATCACAAGGTCAGTTTGAACTTCAAGGTTGGTGGTTCAAACTTAAAAGCCACACTGAGGGGCGGGGAGAAAGATGAGGCTTTCCACTTCCATAAAGATTTACAGTCTTTGAAAATTTATATGGTTTTTCTGTTTGTCAGATTTGGCTCACTGACACTTAATTGTTGTTGTTGTTGTTAAGTGCCGTCGAGTCGGTTCCGACCCATAGCGACCCTGTACAGGGTTTCCGAGGGTGTAAATCCTTACGGGAGTAGAAAGCCTCATCTTTCTCCCGCGGAGCGGCTGGTAGTTTTGAACCGCTGCCCTTAAGGTTCGCAGCCCGATTCGTAACCACTACGCTACCAGAGCTTAATAGCAGCAACAAATAAGGACTTCATTCAATCTCTTTGATTTTTAGTTGTTGTAATTT
Organism: Chrysochloris asiatica; assembly: GCF_000296735.1. Lineage (NCBI taxonomy): Eukaryota > Metazoa > Chordata > Mammalia > Afrosoricida > Chrysochloridae > Chrysochloris > Chrysochloris asiatica. The sequence continues at coordinate 17,515,728 of NW_006408574.1, forward strand.
TTTTTTTTTAAATTATTATTATGGTACAAGAAAGGACAATTTAGCTTGCTCCTACATTGTATGTCTTGTGAGATAGATGCATAATCTCTGATCTTTTGACATATAAATGTGTAGTTTATATTCCTGGGCATCCAATTTTCCATCATTTTGCTGTAATTTCCGCCTAGCTTCCAGCCACAGAGTAGTCAAAACCTGTATCAGAAGAATTCTCAAAACTCACTAAAAAATTCACGGTTCTATGAGTGTATCATCTGGTTGATGATCCTTATCTTCTAGGTATATGTCAAAAAAAAAAAAAAAAAAAAACAGTAAAGAAAATATTACTGTGGACTACTGCTTAGCTGACAAAGATAAGTAGCTTCGAAAAAGTCAAGGGAGGTGCTCCCTTTGAGATCACTCTTGCATGGCTTGTGGTTACCCATATTCACTTATTCTGTGGTTCTAAGTTGCTGCCTTCTAAGGACTCCTGGTGTGGCACTGTAGGATAAGCACTGGACTGTGAACCAAATGGTTGGCAGTTCAAACCAGCTGCTCCTTGGAAACCGAATACAGAGTTGCTATGAGTCAGAACCAACTCTATAGGACTTCATAACAAGAAGCCACAATAGTTCACCATCTTATTCCCATCCTCTGAAACAAATACAATCATATATGACAGAAGAACACTTCCTCTAAATATGAGCTGAAATCAACCAATACTTACAATTAAATGACCTAGAGGATTTTGCTTTTGGTTAAACTCTATTCCCATGCACGGTAATTTTTTGTTTGCTTGTTTAATCCCTCTTCATTTTACTTTATATTTGAAATTTTTCCTTTTGAATTGAGTGAAGGATTACAGAGCAGATCCTCTGTTCTGCATCCAGCATATCACACACTTCGTCTTATTTCAATGACTGCCATCCCCTCCAGGTGGTAATAATTATCTCACTTCCTCCCTGTGGTTCTTATTTCTATTCCACCTTCCTTCTCAATCCCCCTGAACCCTGGCCGCAGGTAAATGTTTCCCTTTTGATCTTGAATGGTTGACCTTTCCATGGTGAGCATACCTCACTAGTGTTGCTGTCCTTTGCCATATAGCTATCCATCGCCATGATGAACATTGGACTCTGAGGGTGAGTTCTATATGGTGATCTTTGGTAGTCATATGACCTATGATTCATCTGCTGGCCTAACAATCAAAGTGATGACATGAACACACTCACATGAACACACATGTGTGTATAAATTCACATACACTAGATTTGGGGATTTTTTTTTTTTTTAATTGAGAGTGTATAGCCAGGCACAGTGTGTTTATTCAGTTGTGAGTCTGACTTTCCTCTTCCTTTTTCTATGTTGTTAAGTGTCATTGATAGAGTGATGGAGTGTATAGGGTTTTTGGTGCTTTAAATCTTGGCGGGAGCAGAAAGACTCATTTTTCACCTTTGGAGTGGACCCACAGACCTTGTGTTTCACAGTTCACAGTGCATATTTATGGAGCCACCATGCTCCCCCTTATCGATAAGAAAAGTTTATTCTTCAGGAAGGAAAGGTGCAGCATTCTACACACTACTCTAATTAGTGATTAACTGGTTGATTATGTGACATGGAGTTGGTTCCAGCTCATAGATACCCTGTGTAGGGTTTCTGAGGCTGTACATCTTTATGGGAGCAGAAGACCTCAATGTTCTCCCATGAAATGGCTGGTAGTTTTGAATTGACAAGTTGAGGTTAGTAGTCTGACTCATTAGCACTACTCTATCAGAGCTCCTTATAGGTGAATTGAAAATTGCTATTTGTAGTAAACTGGAATCCCTGGATACTGTAAATGGTTAATGAATTTGGCTGCTAATCCAAATGTGTGGGTTGGGGGCAAGTGCAATCAGTCACCTTGGACGAAAGACCTGGTAATTTATTTCTAAAAATTAGTCATTGAATAGAGTATGCCACTCAGCTCTACTCTGACATATATGGGATTGCACAAGTCAGAGTTGAGTTGGCAGAAACTGGTCGTCCTTATCATTCACAAGCTGAACCATTTTTCACAAGGGACCCATCTGTATTACTGCAACAAGGTCTGCCCAGTGGAGAAATATGATGGTCCCAGGAGAACAACTTTCTCATAAACGATATGACCAACTTTCATGCTACCTTCTTTTTTATAATTCTAAAGATGCCATTCATGAGATTTTTAAAATTTCTCTTGGGTTCTTTAGATGTCTTCCAATACTATCTGAGCCATGATTGGATTCTTTGTTTTGTTTTTATGCTATTTGTTATCCATCAGTGGTGAAATCTGTTTAAGCCACCAGTGATCAGTATTCAGCTGCAAGCTAGTAATTATCTTTTAAAATTGGCAGAGCAAGCAGCTCCATCAGGTACCATTGGACTGCAAACCCCCAAAGCCAGCGCTCTCAGAGGTTCCCGTTCATATAACTCTCTACAGTTGACAGTTCAAATATCAGATTGCATTACTCTCCTAAAATTCAGTTTAGCTACCTAAGCCACAGCTTTTAAAACATCAATTATTGCCTGATGCTATTATTTTCCTCATTCAAACATATATTTCTGCATGTAATCAGGATATAGTTCACAACATTTCACCCGCAAGTGAGGAAAAATCTAAATAATCCCATTCTATATGTTAGGATAGATTTAAGGATTACAGCTTCAATTTGATCATCATTAATTTCACTATCAGTGCAATAACCTATGCAATTCTTGTCTCAGATATATGGAATGATTATATACGCAGAGCTGGCTTCTACTATTGTTGCATTTGGATGGGCCAATAAACTCAGAATCTCCAGACTCTACCATGTTCTGTAAATGAGAACTCATATTTTCCTCAATGTCTTCTCCTCAAATTATATTATCATTATAATAAATGACACTGAATTTGGTTAGCACATAAGGTTTTTATTGCTAAATTATGATAATAATATATGAGTTAATATTGCCCTGGTAGCCTAATGTATGCATATTGAATATTGTCCCATAGCACAAAAAGTTGTCCCTGACTGTCCTCTATAGACAGCTAGGGAAAGAAAGCATTATCTGGGTGAATTATTATGTGCAATTTCCTTCCTGTTTGCAGAAGAGTGTTTTCTCAAATGTTACATTATCAATTAAGTCTACCTAAGTGGCGCTGTGGGTTAATATACTGTACTGCTAAGTTGGTTTGAACTGCAAGGTGGGTGGCTCAAGCTCACCAGCTGCTCCTTGTAAACCCTATGCAGGGTTGCTATGGGTGGGAACCGATTCAGTGGCAGTAAACAACAACAACACTCCTATCTACTACAACTCCCATTTCTAATTATTCTTATATTCATGGTTTTTTCTTATTTGATAGAAAATAAAATGACCTTCTAATACTACAATCCACCATTCGTCCATCAGTTCCCTATGTGTTGCTGTGGTGTTGGCAACATGCCACCAGTGTTTCAAACACCAGCAAGGCCATCCATGATGGACAGGTTTCAGTGGAGCATCTAGACTATAACAGACTAGGAGGAAAAACTTGGAGATACTTCAGAAAAAAAGTTAATGAAAAGCTTAAGGGTAACAGAATATTGTCAGAGACTTCGACTCATTTGTTTTGTACATGTTGTCAGGAGGGCCCTTTTAGAAAAGGACCTGATGTTGGTAAACTGGAAGGTCCCTTGAACAGGCAAGGGACAACTTGAGTGAAATTGTTGTTCCTTGTTGTTAAGTACCCTCCCTAACTTGTAGGGACTCTGTGTAGGGTTTCTGAGGAGTGAGTGGCTAGTGAACTTGAAGCTCATTAACCCACAGCGCCACACCAGGACTTGGTGAGATAGATTGACGTAGTAACCAGAATTGGACTCGAACATCCCAATGATCATGAAGGTGACTTATGAGTCAGCAACGTTTTATTCTGCTGTACATGTAGTCTCCATGACTTGGAGTTGACTCAATGACAAGGAGCAACAGCAACAATGCAATATTGTGTCGATTTTATTTTCTATTTTCCCCATCTCGGATTGAATATAATTTTCATGAGTCCAGAAATCCTTGTCTGTTTTAAAGTCTACCTGTAGCACTGAAAAGAGTGCCTGCAGATAATAGTGGCTCACCAAGATTGAATAAATGAATAGACTTCCTTCATACGATCACTAGTAAAAGGCAGAGGAAGTAGGGGAACAGAATTGTCACTAGCCTTTTATAGGACATATGCTTCTCCAAATTCTTTTTGTTTACTGATCAATGACGTTTTAGTTAATGCATAAGAACATATTTGTAGGCAACAGCTCTACGCTTATCAGAGTACTTAGGCTGGTCTTTACGCTCGACTTCCTTACACTCATTCCAAGGCCTTAGTCATCTCCAGCCTTCAGGATCAGTGGAACAAGTCTTGCATCAAAGACTCTTTTCCCTCCCCTTCACTATCCTAGCAATCTTCCCACCGAATTTGATCAGAGTGGGTCTGGAATATTTGACAGTCCCACTAAATAACAGACTGTTGTTTTGATGATGGTTGAAACTAGACACCAATAAAAGTATCACTAGGTAAACCGTACAATTATTTACTTTTTTAATTCAAACCAGTTAAACCAGTCATAACACATAGCAGTGTGATGAACACTATTTTAAGAAGAGACACAGATGCATACTTCTGGACCATTGACATCCTTATTCTAGAGGTTCGTACTTGGGCATGTTAACATTTGGGTGAATGAGATTCATCTCAGACATTCAGGAAGCTTAACATGGCCCTCCATGTGTAGCCACAAAGAAGTCTGGAGCAGTTCAAGTAAGCTTGTCTGGATATTTGCCAAGAACCAATGCATTGAGGCCTGGATATTTCATCAATCTTAGTGTTATACCACATGACCTATACTGAGAGTAAAGTTTAATACAATCAAGCATGAACATAGGCCTCATTTATCACTTCCAGGCTCCCCAATCTACATAGCCTAGTCTAATTTGCTGAACCCAGAGCTATGACTTTGGTGCCAAGGCCAGTTTCTTAGACATCCCTGAGAGTCATGCTAACTAACAGGCCTTCATACCTGTTATAAAGTCGATGTTACCCAGAATGAAATCCAAGTTTAGAAAAGCTTCCGCTTGAAGCACATAAGGGTCCTGCAACACCTAACCTTCTCATTTTAGGGCACCAAGTTAAGATTAATAGTAATAATAATAAAAACACACAAAACAAAAACAACAATAAAAACATGGAAAGGAAATAACATAAGAAGTTTGGAATAGGAGTTATGTTAGGGGGAAGAGCATGCAACGAAGGCATCAACCTCACACTATCCCGAAGACATGAGCTGAGATGCAGCGTCTGGTAGGAGGCAGCTGTATGAATGTTCTGGAAAGCCAGGGCTGTAGATGGAGAACTTGTAAAGAATTCTGAGTAGATTGGCTAAAGTGAATCTCTGGAATTGCTTAGCATCTAGACAGGTCAGTCTAGGTTAGGCTTAGCTCTGTCTATGAGTTTTTTGTTCAAATGTGTTCATAAAGCTCATGTATAATCTTCCTTCAGTAAATATATATATACATATATATATATATAGATAGATAGATAGATAGATAGATAGATAGATAGATAAATAGATAGTTGCTGTTAAGTGGGATCAAGTTGGTTCTGACTCATAGCATCCATGTATAGGATTTCTTAGCCGTGATTGGTGGGTTTAAACTGCTGACCTTGCAGTTCAGACTAATCTTGTAGTACAGCACATTGTCCTGCTGCACTAGATAGATAGATCAGAAACTTTCTCTTTCACAGCAACCCCAGAAATCCAGAGTAGAACTGTATTTATTGGGTTTTCAAGGCAGTGACCTTTCTTGAGACACCTCTGTGTGGGTTCAAACTTTTAGCCTAGTAGTTAAACACACCTTTGAGCCACTCAGAGGTTCTGATGCTAGAAGCTAGGTGGATAGATAGATAGATAGATCAGTAGATCAATAGATAAATGATAGATAAAATAGATAAATGAATAGTCAAATACCTTATTCATACAATTATAAGGAAAATACTTTCATTTTATGTGTGAATCATGAGCTTCTTTTATTATCCAAACTGTCTTAAAAAGCAGTACCATGAGACACTTTTAGCCAGGGAGTTCTGCCAATTGTTTGCATTGTTAATGACGTGGCCAGCATAGTGGTTAAAGATTCAAGTTCTATGGAGTCAGAGAGAGATCCCAGAAGATTTGAAATTAACTGTGTGGTATATTTTAATATATGTATGCTTCTAAATAAGTTTTCAAAGTTCATATGGATTGATTGTCCTTCTGACTAACTTCTTAGTGGTGCAGTAGAAAATCTTGAATTTGGATTTAGATGCATTTGGTTACAATGTCTAGGTGTCTGACCTTGTTCTGTTATCTAAATATCTTCCATTCTAAATTTGCCTCATATGCAAGATGGGAATAATACTGTCTCAGTCACTAAATTCTTATGGAAATTAGTGGGATGATTTATGCATGCAACCCAATGCCTGCTGTGTTATTGTTAGGTGCCATCTACCAATTCATAGCGACCCTATGCACAACAGAACAAAACACTGCCCGATCCTGGGCCAATCTCACAATTGTTGCCACGCTTGAACCCATTGATGTTGCCACTTTGCCAATCTATCTTGCTGGGGGTCTTCCTCTTTTTCTCTGACCCTCCACCTTACCAAACATGATATCCTTCTCCAGCGACTGGTCCCTCCTGACAATATGTCCGTAGTATGAGAGATGAAGTTTGGCCATCTTGGCCTCCAATGAGCTCTCTGGCTGCACTTCTTCCAACACAGATCATTGGTTCTTTTGGAAGCCCATGGCACTTTCAATATTCTCCTTCAACACCATAACTCAAAAGCATCAATTCTTCCATGGTCTTCCTTATTCATTGTCAGCTTTCACATGCTTATGAGGTTATTGAAAATACCATGATTTGGGTAAGGCGCACCTTAGTCCTCAAGCTGACATCTTTGCTCTTCAACACTTTAAAAAGGTCTTGTGCTGCAGATTTGCCTAATGCAATATGTCATTTGATTTCTTGACTGCTGCTTCCATGAGTGTTGACAGTTGATCCAAGAAGAATGAAGTCCTGGACAACTTCTAGTTTTTATGGCTTATTATATTAACTTCCAGACAAGATAGATGGCATTTAGAAATGGACAATGGGATGTTGAACATAGAATTATGTCACTAAAGTTAAGCCAAATTATTTGAAAAATAAAATCAGACTTATCAGAGACATATTCAAAACATAAAAAATTGTGAACCAGTGTATTCTATGACACTGCAGTTATGATAAACAATTGACACCATGAGAGCTAAAGGATTTATGTATCTCTTAAAATAAGGGGCCTTCAAAAAGCTGGTGGAAAGATGGGATGAGAAGATAATGGAATTTTTACAAGAACTTTTTGAAGCCCCCTTGTATTTAGTCTTAGATCACTAAAGTCAATCAGTTCTTTAGAATAGTGTTCAAATATAATATCTTTATGAATATTCTCTGCTTTTAATTTCACTACTGCTTAGCAATATATGTAATTATAAAATATGCAGTGAGCAAAAGTATATTTTTAAAAAATGAACTGCTATACTATCTCTCATCGTAAAGTCTGCTAACATGTTATGAATAAGTTTCCATGCTGTGCTCTTAGAGTCTGTTCTGACTCATAGAGGCCCTCATGGATTACAGAGTGAAACTCTGCTCAGTCCTGCACCATCTTTACAATTGTCATGGGCAAGCCCATGGTTGCTGCCACTGGGTCAGTCCATCTTGTTGGGGGTCTTCCTCTTTTTCTCTGATTTTTCCAAGCATGATGTCCTTCCCTAAGGACTGATCCACACTGTGTATACATACATATATATCTGCATATATACACATATACGATTTCTTTTAAAAAATAAGACTTATAATCAGGTAATAAATTCTCTTTTGTATCTTTTAAAAAATTCAACTTCATATCTATTTTTGTCCTTAAAAACTTTCCAAAGAAACTATGCTATGCTAGTCCATGCAATATGGTGACAAACAAAGGAGCAGTTATTATAATACTGAGATAAAGAAGCTGCTCTAGAGACTAGAGGCTTCTCTGTAAGCTAGTTTATAACTTTTCTTCATAAAATAGAACACCTTGTTCTATTTAAGTTTTTCACCTGATCCTGAACCCATATTTTTATTCCATTTTGAGACTATGACATACTGGTTTGTAAAATACCTTGTGATCTTTGGTGGAAAGTGCTGAATATTATTATAACCATTTATCTTCACACAGTAGAAACCCTTGACTGAAAAAGGCAGTGTTTTATTTTCCTGATGCACTAGGGGAAGTTGTTACGCTTTTTTGGCTCTAGCTGTTGCTATTAATTCCCCAACTTTTATGACCATGAACCACCGCCCTCAAATTCTTTTCTTCCCATTTTCATCAATATAGCTATATATAATCTTGCTTTTGCAATGAGAAAACACAGACCAACAGTGCATTACAATTGACAGGCTTATGTAAAATTAAATAATACCTGTTGGCTGGAGCAGACCTTTACACCAGCTTTGAATTTATAATCATTCTTCATCTGGGCCCTCTCCATTGATTTAGCTACCTGAGGACAATCAGCAAACAACAATATTTGCATTGTACATTTTTAAAATTAATAAATAATAACAATGGAAATTTCCATTCTTTAGCCTTCAAAGATTAACAATGTCTTTATAAACCTGGATGGATGGCAAAGAGTGTCTTGTAACTCAATTAAACAAAAAAGTTCATCTTCTAAAACTAAGACTTTTCTTTTTCAATATTTCAATGATAAGTATACTTTGATTCTAACTCAGTGAGGATTACTATATATATAAAACAATAATTGGATTTAAATCATATAAATATAAACTACCTTCTTCTCGCTACTAATTTGTGTTACATAAATCCCAACTTTGCTTTATCTTCCTTTCAGCGATTGAGTAGTTTTCCTGTATGGCTACCATTTCTATTGAGGGCTTTTTTCTTTATTCCATCATCAGTCCCATTGTTTTCTAAATCCCTTTCTTTTGTAACTTAGTATTAATTGTTAAGGCAACATGCTTGCTGCCTACATCTTAGAGTCTAAACAAAACAATACTGCTATGGGAAAATAACAGAGAATGTCATCCTAAGAGGATATTTGTAGTCCTGAGGAGAGCATGATGATTCTTTTTACATAAAAATCAGTAATTTCATTTTTTAAAAAAATGGCAGTGCCATTGAGCAGTAGGTTGTACCAAATCCAAACTAAAGCCATTGCCTTTGATTTGATTCCAACTCATAGTAATAACCCTATAGGGCTTAGTGGACTTGACCCATAGGTTGATAGGTAGACTGCCACATAGGTCTCCTGTAAAGCAGTTGCTATATTAACTCTCTTTATCAGATGAACTCTTAACCATTGCAGCACCAGGGTTCCTTGTAATAAAACAACAACAATAAAACCGCTCCATGGTAATGTAATGTCAGGCATTCAAATTCTCCTGTCACTACTGTGTGAATTGAATGGATTAGCAAAAGCAGTTAAAAGCTTAATCAAGACTGACTCATTTATTTGTAGTGTGCCTTGAGAGAGTTGCTTTCTTTGTTGAATATTAGTTTCCTCCTTTCTAATGTGGAAATAATAGTACTATTTTCCAAAGCTGTTATGAAGATTATATTATTGAATAGTGTCTAGAACAGCTTCCAAGAAAGAATATTCAAGAAAAGGTAGTTTTAATTATTGTAGTTATCATTAATGTTACTCAAGTTTTCAGGTAAGAAGGCTACAGCATCTTTAGGTTTTCTACCAATACCTTTCAACCCACCTCCTGAAATCCCACTTGCAATTTAAGATGGAAGATAATTCTGATTGAAGAGAATCGGGTGCTGTGAAAGAAAGCAGTACAATAAACATTTCTCATAGCAAGGATTTGGATTGGATACCTTCTTCCTTCCTTCATGCCATTCTCCCTTCCTTTCCATTCTCTTTCCCTTTTACCTATCTCTCTTTATGGAATTGATGGCAGCATAGTGGTTACAAGTCGGGCTGATGACCTCAAGGTCAGCAGTTGAAATTACAGTCGTTCAGTGGGAGAAAGATGAAGCTTTCTGCTCCTGTAAAGATTTACAGCCTCAGAAACCCTATTCAGGGTCTCTATGACTCAGAATTGACTCCACAGCACATAGCCACCATCAGTAACCACTACAATACATGCACACACATACACACACACATAAACATGTGGTGCTGTGGGTTAATTCACTGGATTACAAAGTCAGTTTGAACTGCAAAGTTGGTAGTTCAAGCTCACCAGCTGGTCCTTGGAAACCCTATACAGGGTCACTATAGCTTGGAACTGACTCAGTGGCAAGTAACAACAACGAATATGTATGTATGTATTTATATATATATAAATACATGTATATATATAAAGGAGCTCTGGTAGTGGTTACGAGTAGGGCTGCCAACCTCAAGGTCAGCAGTTCAACGAATAT
>NW_006408574.1:17526531-17537901 GCF_000296735.1 Chrysochloris asiatica
CCTGGTGTGGCATTTAAGATAAACACTGGGCTACTAAACACAAGGTCTGCAGTTCAAGCCAACCAGTCATTCCTCAGAAACCCTATACAGAGTCGCTATGAGTTGGAACCTACTTGATAGAACAAAACAACAACATTATATATGTAACCCTGTACAGGGTCGCTATGAGTAGGACCTGACTCCACAGCACATCACAACAACAACAACACACATATTTATTTACAATTTCACACACATATATATTCTCACCATTCCAAACCCTTGTTGGCATTTGGAGTCCTGGTGTGGTGCTGTAGGATAAACACTGGACAGTTAATTGCAAGGTCAGCTGTTCAAATCCACCAGTCTTAGCAAAATAACTCTTCAATTAGATACCTTGGTGGTTTTCATTAGCAAGATCAACTTGACTGTTTTCTGCCCATCCTTGAAAACCCTATACAGGGTTACTGTGTGTTGGAACTGACTCTATGACACTTAACAACAGCAACAAGTTTGTCACACTGATTTTTCTGAAAGTAGTTTTAGTAGTAAGTTACAATTGAAAAAACAATAGTAGTAGACAGAATGACATCAGTGCCTTTCACTTAACTTTTGCAGGAAATCAATTATTTTTGCTTCTTGGTAATTTGTATATATAAAACCTCATACATTCGTATCAGATAAGCAATCGTGTGGGCTTTTAATAATTAAAAAATACATACATTTAAAACAAAACAAAACAAACCCACTACTGTGGAGTGAGTTCCAACTCATAGCATCCTTGTAGGTTGAGTAGAACTGTTCCATAGGATTTCTGACACGACGGTTTGCTGTAAATCTTCATGAAATCAGGTTGCCTTTTCTCTCTCTTGTGGGGCAGCTGCTGGGTTTGAACCACTGATCTTTCAGTTAGTAGTCCAAGGCTTAATCTACTATGATAACAGGGCTGCTTAGATTTAGTTGTCTCCCAGTAAATTCTAAGAATAATTCATTACATATATTCCTTGTCTGTGTGCTGTCCAGTGGGACCTAACCTATAGCACAAAGTAGAACTCTACTGCAGTGGTGTGAATAGAACGTACTTTTAAGTCAATGTGATGTGTGGTTGGTGGTAGTTATATGCCATGGAGTCGGGTCCAATTTATCATGACCCTGTATAGGGTTTCTGAGGTTGTAAATCTTTATGGGAGCAGAAAGCCTCATCTTTCTCCCAAGGAGCTACTGGTAGATTCTAAATGACCCTAGTGTTTAAATTACTAGGGTGGGTCTAGATTTTTTTTTTTCCCCTTAAGAATCTCTTGCCCATATGAAATGAGATCAATTTGCATTTCTCACTATCTTTTCTATCTCTTTCTAATGTAAAATATGGAATTTCTGAGCTGTACATATTCTTTCTTTTATGTTAAGCAAAAGTTACCACTTTCTTTAGGGAATTCAACATTTTTCTTTTTCCTGTGAGCCCGTCTCTAGTGATACAAAAATCCCCAAATAGTTAGAGTAGAAATCAGGTGCTTAGATTTCAAAAACTATGATGATTAAATCATCAGTTGTGATGATTAAATAATGGCAACCCTTTCCTACCTTCCACTCTCCTATATGATGTTAACTTTGAAATCAGTTCTGAAGCCGTGACTTTCTTTGAGAGTTTCCCTCATGGCTGTTAAGTATTTATAACTTCCATGAACTGAAAAGATAATATGAAGAATGAAATCTACCAACTAATATGCCTCCAAAGTTGCAACATCAGGATTCACAAAAGAAGATACTGGAGGAATATGGTAGAATCACACTGTTCAGCAGCATCTCGGACCATCTGAATGGTAAGCAATATTCAGTGACCTTTTCTTGTCCTTGAGGCTCAGTAGCAAAAAGAAGAGGACTGCAGTTAGAGAGATGGCAGCGACTGGATCAAGTTTTACATGAAGAATGCAGCTGTTTTCTGTCTCTACCAAACCAAGCTCGTAAAGCTGAGCATCTCAAAAGGACACCGAGCCTTCAAATGCATTAAAATCATTTTTGTGTGTGCTCTTATGAAGCCGAGGGGATTACATTCTCACAAGCCTGTTTAATATCTGTACCTTCACATAGTAAACAGCCATCAAGGGGAAGCCTCTTAACATATTGGGATGCAGTTTTTTGAGAAGGAGTTTGGATAAGGTGAAAAGATCATTTGAAACACTACGCAATAATAAAACAATAATAAAATAAATGGTTTGAGTCTACTTTTTACTCTTGATTTCTCACAAGTTATCCTAGCTTTTTTAAGTGAGCAGAGAAAGGAGAACCTCTTTTGATCCTATAGAGATTAATATATGTTATTATTCTTACTTTTTAAGCCTCAAGTAGAATGAGTTGTACTGGAGACAGTGTATTGAAATTAGCTAATAATCTTGCATTAGTTGTAGGAGTTGAGGACCTGCAGTTCTATTAACATAAATTTATCATAATACCTACTGAATATGCTATTTAATGAAGTTAGAGATGAAATTCATATATTCTTATTGAATTTTTATGTTATGAATGATTTTCACATTTGAGAAATATCCCTTGAACATGTAAGAGAGGATTCTTGTCTAGTTACTATTCAGTAATGGAATTCATGAAGATATTTTAACCAGTCATTCAAAAATCTCTCAGGTTAAACATCAGATGCAGTCTAGATGCCAGGCCTTCACAAAACAAATCTTGAATTAAATACCTTGGCAATTTTCATTAACAAGTTCAAGTTGGTGGTTTTCTGTCCATCCTGAAGTTACTCAAAAGCAGACACTTGAGGAGACCAAGTTAGCTATGGGACTAGATCTGGAAGTGTATCTGTCATTTTAATGGCAAGGTAATAACTCAGATTCATGTTATTGACAGAGTTCCTCTATTGTTTCTCAGTTTTGTTTATGGATTCAGATGTTATTGTTCAATATGTGCAAACGCCGCATAAATTATGGTAGTGCACAGACTGTATGAATTCTCCCATTCACTTTACCTCACCACAGCATTAAATGTCAAAGTGTCAAGTTGTCCCTTCAGGTTTCATTGGCAAACATAAATTATTGCTAATAGAATGCACCAGTGAAATTTCTAAATAACAAATTACTTTGGAAGGCATCACTACCAGAAGGAACTATGGGACACTTGAGATAATTTATGACACAAATATTTTCAAAAGCCGGTCTGCTTGGAAGGTTGATTTCTGAATGTAATATAAATAACTGACTGAGCTCTTCATGTTCAACTCATCCTTCTGCAATTTCTGTCAGAAATATTCTTATGAAAGTCATAGCTCTGTTTGCAAAGCCACAGCACCCTTAGAGCTTCAAAGCATTTGATGGAAAATTCAGCTTCAAATGAGTCCCCCAAGTTTCTCAAACTAACTTTTTTCTTTAATGGATACAATGATTATTGTTTCATAGAATACTTGTGTAGTATCAGTTCCACACTCTGAAATACTCTGAGCAGGAGCAGGGAAACATTTCGGAGGCTTCTGGGTTTATTTTCCTTACTAGGTTGCTCCCCCCTCACTGTAAGGGGATCTTGTCAAGGGGACAGAATGTAAATCTCTATATTTCTAATGCTTTGTTCCCGGGTCTTCTCACAAATTCATTAACCTTTGAAGAAGATCCTAAAGATAGATTCTACCCCCAAAAAACTTAGAAAACAAATCAGTAACAAAATCTATGACAGAAAGGAAAGATAGGTTCCATCATTTGCAATATAAACCTGTGCATTCTTTAATTTGGGCTCAGCAAAGGCAGAATTGGGCAGGTTAAAATGCTGCCATAAGTAAGAAAAGCACATTTTTCTAGCTGCCTTTGAGTAGATCTTAACTCCCAGTGACCCCATGTTTGTCAGCGGATAACTGTGTTCCACTGGGTTTTCAGTGGCTCAGTTTTTTGAGGTAAATCACTTGACTTTTCTTGAGGCATCTTTGTGTAGACTTGAGTCTCCAACCTTTCAGTTAGCTGTTAAGTGCACTAACCATTTGTAACACCCAGAGACTCCCTAAATTTGCATGTTAGGTTGACATTTCCTTCTGAAAACCTCATATCATGGAAAAGTAAGCCGGATGTAAAATTAATATAAATATTAACACTTCAAGCATAAAGTATAAAAATATTTTGTAATTGTCAAAGCTATAGACCTACATGTGGAACTGAAAGTACATTTCTAGGCAAAAAAGGAAAACTGGACTTATCAAAATCTATTGGAGCTCTGGTGTGGCCAACAGGTAAATTCACTGGATTGCAAGGTCGATTTGAACCACGGTTCAAGCTTATCAGCTTCTCCTCGGAAACCCTATATAGGGTCACTAATGAGTCGGCATGATGTCACTTAACAACAGCATTGGAGTTCTGGAGTCCTGGTGGCACTGTGGGATAATGGACTGAAACCACAAAGTTGGTGGTTCAAACTCACCAGCTGTTCCTAGGAAACCTTCTATAGGGTGGCTAGAAGTAGGAATTAACTCAACAGTGCTTAACAACAACAACAATTTGCCATTTAAGGAGATTGTATAGATGTAGGGTAAGTTCTGGACTGCTAATAACCCGGTTAGCAGTTCAAATCCACCAGCCATTCTGTGGAAGAAAGATAAAGTTGTCTGCTCTACTAAGAATTTTCAGGCTCAAACCTTAAGAGTCAGAACTGACTCAATGGCAGTGGGCGTGTGTTTTGGCTCATTAGTCCTTTGGAAACCTTGGGTAGTTCTGTTAATAGACTCTATTGCCAACGGAAAAGTTGGAGACTGGAGTCCACTCAAAGTCATCCTGGAAAAACATGGACAACCTTCTTCTAGGGGAAAACACCAGCCAATAAAAATTTAGGAGAACAGTTCTACTTTGTGACACACTGGGTCACATTTATTTGACTACAGCTAGATGTGTCCTTTATCAGATAGTGTTTGATTTTTAAATGTTTCTTATTTACAAATTTATCCCATGGTTATTCTATTTATCCTATGGTTATTCATACACTACAAACTTGACATTTCTAATGAAAAAAACAAAACAAAGAAAATAAATTGGTTACTGAAATAGAAGACTAAATTACTCCTTGGCTTCAATGCAAAACTCTTTTTCTTTCTTTTTGTGAACATTTTGTTGTGTTTTAGGTGAAAATTTATACAGTAAATTTGTTTCCCATTCAAGTTTCAATACACATGCTTCCTTGGCTTTGTGAAGTGAGGAGAGTGCTCACAGCATGTCAGCACTCCCCACATTTCAACTCTGCCTTCCCTGTTTCCATCTCTCCCATTTCCCTGTTGCTCTTTGCCTTCCATCTATGCTTTTGTGGAACTGTTGCCCATTTGGTCTCACATAGTTGCATCACATTCCCCATGGTTGTTATTGCTTATGTTATAGACCGGCCTATTATCTGGCTGACCAGTAGCCTTGGGAGTGGCTTCAGTTCCAATTTACAGGGGTTATACTCTCAGGATTTCCTCCAGTTTTTATCATTCCAGTAAGTCTGTTTTTCTTATGAATTTGAATTTTAGTCTACATTTTTCTTGTTATCCCAGACCTTCTCTTGTGTCTCTAGTCAGATAGGTAGGTACTGGTAGCCAGCTACTAACTACACCTGCTCTCAGGCTAGAAAAGATTATGGTTCCTGTGGACTCAGTGCTTCCTTAAGTCTTAGGTTTCCATCGCTCTTCTTTGCTGCAAAGGAAGAGACCAGTAGTTTTATCTTAGATCACTGCTTCTGAAGTTTTTAAGACACCAAATATTACTTACAAAATTAGGATATAGAACATTAAGTTTATGAATTGTGTTATGCCAAATAACCTAGATGCCCATCTTATCCCTGAGATTATGATCTTTAGAATTCCAGCCTGATGATTCAATTCTAGCAGCAGGATTAGAGGAAGACTCATTAACAACCTGTAATAGGCAGATGATACAACCTTGCTTGCTGAGAACCTTGTTGTTGTTGTTATTAAGTGCTGTTGAGTTGGTTCCGACTCATAGCAACCCTGAACAGGGTTTCAGAGGCTGTAAATCTTTACGGGAGCAGAAAACCTCATCTTTCTCCCACGGAGCAGCTGGTAGTTTTGAACTGCTGACCCTGCGGTTCGCAGCCCGATTCGTAGAGCCTAGAAGACTTAAAATACTTACAATGAAGATCAAAGATCACAGCCTTTGGTATATGTTGCACCTCAATGTAAAGGAAACAGAACCCCTTGCCCCTGGACCAATAAACAACATCCATGCAAATGGAGAATATATTGAAATTGTCAAAGACTTCATTTTTCTCAGATCAACCATAAGCACTCATAGAAGCAGCAGCCAAGAAATTGAATGATGTATTGCATTGGTAAAATCTGCCGCACAACCTCTTTAAAGTGTTGTAGAGAAAAAATGTCAGTTTGAGAACTAAGGTGCACCTGACTCAAGCCATGGCATTTTCAATAACCTCATATGCATGTGAAAGGTGGACAGTGAATAAAGAAGATGTTAAAAGAATTGATGCATTTAATTTATGTTGTTGGACAAGAATATTGAAAGTACCATGGACTGCCAAAAGAACAAATAGATCTGTGTTGGCAGAAGTACAGCAAGAATGCTTCTTGGAAGCCAGGATAGACAAACTATGTCTTTCATATTTCAGACATATTGTCAGGAGGAACCCCACCACTCGTCTGTGGTGGCTTGTGAGTTGCTGTGATTCTGAAAGCTATGTCACAGGTATTTTAAATACCAACAGGGGCATCCATGGTGGACAGGTTTCAGATGAGCTTCCAGACAAAGACAGACTAGGAAGAAGGAATGATGAACTACTTCCGAATATTTAGTCACTGAAAACCTTATGAATAGCAGAGAAACACTGTCAGATATAGTGCCAGAAAATAATCCCCTCAGGTTGGAAGGCACTCAAAATATGACTGGGGAAGAGCTGCCACCTCAAAGTAGAGTTGACCATGATGATGCAAATGGATTAAAGCCTGTGGGAAAAAAGCCTGAGGGGCCTTCATTTGCTGATGGGGAACAACTCAAAATGACAAGAAACAGCTGTAAACATCCATTGAAAATCAGAACATGGAATGTACAAATTATGAATCTGGGAAAATTGGAAGTTGTCAAAAATGAAACAGAGCACATAAACATCGATGTCTCAGACATTAGTGAGCTGAAATGGACAGGAATTGGCCACTTTGAATCTGATGATCACATGGTTTACTATGCCGGGAATGACAAATTGAAGAGGAATGGTGTTGCATTCTTTGTCAAAAAGAACATATCCAGATCAGTCTTGAGGTACAACACTGTCTGTGATAGGATAATATCCATTTGCTTACAGGGAAGCCCAGTTAATACCACTATTATTCAAATTTACATACCAACCAGTAAAGCCAGTGAGGATGAAATAGAAGAATTCTACCAACTTCTTCAATCTGAAATTTATCAACCATGTCATGAAGATGTACTGATCATTACTGGTGATTGAAATGCAAAGGTTGGGCGCAAAGAGGAAGGATCAGTAGTTGGAAAATATGGCCTTGGTGATAGAAATGATGCTGTGAGAAAACATGATAGAATTCTGCAAAACCAATGATTTGTTCATTTCAAATACCTTCTTTAGACAGCATAAGAGATGACTATACACATGGACCTCACCAGATGGAATACGTAGAAATCAAATTGACTACATCTGTGGAAAGAGACGATGGGAAAGCTCCATATCATCAGTCAAAACAAGGCCAGGGACAGACTATGGAACAGACCATCAATTGTTGTTGTTGTTGTCAAGTGCCATCGAGTTGGAACCGACTCATAGCAACCCCATGTACAGCAGAATGAAACAACGTCCGATCCTGAGCCAACCTCACTACTGCTGCCACACTTGACGCCATCAATGATGCCACCTGGCTGATCCATCTCCTTGGGGGTCTTCCTCTTTTTCTCTGACCCTCCATCTTACCCAGCATGACATCCTTCTCCAGAGACTGTTCCCTCCTGACAATATGTCCAAAGTATGAAGCTTAGCCATCCTGGCCTCCAAGGAGCACTCTGGCTGCACCTCTTCCAAAACAGATCTATTGGTTCTTTTGGCGGTCCATGGCACTTTTAGTATTCTCCTCCAACACCACAACTCAAAGGCATCAATTCTTCTACGATCTTCCTTATTCACTGTCCAGCTTTAGCATCCATATGAGGTTACACTAAGGTGTACCTTAGTCCTCAAGCTGACCATCAATTACTCATATGTAAATTCAAACTGAAGTTGAAGAGAATGAAAACAAGTCCACAAGAGCCAAAATATGACCTTGAATATAACTCTCCTGAATTTATAGATCATCTGACAAAGAGATTTGATACTTTAAACACTAAAGACTGAAGACGAGAAGAGTTGTGGGATGACATCAAGAACATCATACATGAAGAAAGCAAAAAGTCATTGAGCAGACAAGAAAGAAGGAAAAGGTCAAAATGGATGTCAGAAGACACACTAAAACTTGCTCTCCAGAATAGAGATACCAAGGCAAATGGAAGAAATGATGACGTCCAAGAGCTGAACAGAAAATTTCAAAGATCAGCTCGAGAAGGTAAAGCCAAATATTACAACAAAATATGCAAAGATCTGGAATA
Source organism: Chrysochloris asiatica (assembly GCF_000296735.1). Classification (NCBI taxonomy): domain Eukaryota; kingdom Metazoa; phylum Chordata; class Mammalia; order Afrosoricida; family Chrysochloridae; genus Chrysochloris; species Chrysochloris asiatica. The sequence goes on from NW_006408574.1 coordinate 17,535,090, forward strand.
AGAAAAGCAAAAAGGAAGAACACATTCAGCATTTCTCAAGCTGGGGAAACTGAAGGGAAAAATCAAGCCTCAACTTTTGTTATTGAAGGATTCCCTGGGCAAATTATTGAATAATGCAGAAAGCATCAAGAGAAGATGGAAGGAATACACAGATTCACTGCACCAAAAGGAAATGGTTAATGTTCAACCATTTCAAGAGGTAGCATATGAACAAGAGCCAATGATACTGAAGGAGGAAGTCCAAGGTGAATTGAAGGAATTGGAAAAGAACAAGGCACCTGGAATTGATGGAATAAAAACTAAAATCTTTCAAAAAAGTGAGGTGGCACAGGAGGCACTCACTCATCTCTGCCAAGAAATTTGGAAGACAACTATCTGGCCTAATGATTGTAAGAAATCCGTATTTGTGCCCATTCCAAAGAGAGGTGACCCAGTGGAATGTGGAAAACATCAGACAATCTCTTTGATATCCCATGCAAGTAAAGTTTTATTCAAGGTAACAAGCATACATTGACAGAGAACTTCCAGAGGTTCTAGCCAGATTCAGAAGAGGCCATGGAACAAGGGATATCATTGGTGATGTGTGAAGGATCTTGGCTGAAAGCAGAGAATATCAGAAAGATGTTTACCTGTGTTTTATTGACTATGCAAAGGCTTTCAATTGTGTGGATCATGACAAGCTACGGACAACATTGCAAAGTATGGGTATTCCGGAACACTTAATTGTGCTCATGAGGAATCTGTACCTGGACCAATAGGCAGTTGTTCAAACAGAACATGAGGACATTGAATGATGTAAAATTAAGAAACGTGTGTGACAAGGTTGTATTCTTTCACCGTACTTACTCAACCTGTATGCTGAGCAAATAATCCGAGAAGCTGGGCCATATGAAGAAAAACGTGTCATCAGGATTGAAGGAAGACTCATTAACAACCTGTGATATGCAGATGATAGAACCTTGCTTGCTGAAAGTGAAGAGGACTTAAAACATTTACTGATGAAGATCAAAGAGCTTAGCCTTCAGTATGGATTATGTCTCAATGTAAAGAAAACAAAAATCCTCACCAATGGACAAATAAACAACATTCTTATCAATGGAGAAAAGATTGAAGTTGTCATGGACTTTATTTTTGGATCAACTATCAGCACTCAAGAAATCAAGAAATCAAAGGGCGTATTGCATTAGGCAAATCTGCTGCACAAGAACTTAAAGTGTTGAAGAGCAAAGATGTCAGCTTGAGAACTAAGGTGCGCCTGACCCAAACCATGGTATTTTCAATAACCTCATATGCATGCAAAAGCTGAACAGTGAATAAAGAAGACTGTAGAAGAATTGATGCTTTTGAGTTATGGTGTTGGAAGAGAGTATTGAAGATGCCAAGGGCTTCCAAAAGAACCTATACATAGCAGCTAGAGTGCTCCTTAGAGGCCCAAAGGGCTAAACTTTGTCTCTCATACTTCAGACATATTGTCAGGAGGGACCAGTCACTGGAGAAGGATTTCATGTTTGGTAAGGTGGAGGGTCAAAGAAAAGAAGAAAGACCCCCAACAAGATGGACTGGCCAAGTGACAGCATCGATGGACTCAAGCTTGGCAACAGTAGTGAGGGTGGCCCAGGATCTGGCAGTGTTTTGTTCTGCTGTGCATAAGGTTGGTACCAACTCAATGGCACCTAACAACAACAACATGTCCTCTTCTGAATCTGGGTTGGATTTCTACCACCTCCTGGTCAATGTATTGTGTAATTGATTTTGAATTATCTTCAGAAAAAATATTGTTGAATGTGATGTCAATAATTTTGTTCAATGATTATCAGATTCTGTTGGGTTGCCTTTCCTTGCAGTGGACAGGAATAGGGATCACTTTCAATTGATTGGCCGGGTAGCTATCTGCTACATTTTTTGGCATAGATGAGTGAATGCCTCCAGTACTACATCAGTTTGTTGAAACATTTCAGTTTGTTTTAGTTGATTCCTGGAGCCTTGTTTCTCACGAATAACTTCAGTATAGCTTAGACTTCTCTATTCAGTGCCATCAGTTTTTGATCACATGCTACCTCTAGAAAAGATTGAACATAGATCAATTATTTTTGGTATGGTGAGTGTGTATTCCTTCAATCATTTGAAGTTTACTGCATCATTTAAAGGTTTGCCCACATATCCTTCAGTGTTGAATCTTTCTTCAGTTCTTTCAGTTTGGAAAATGCTGAGTGTCCTTCCCTTTTGGTATTCTAACTACAAGTCTTTTCACATTTTATTATAATACTTTATGCTTTCTTCTTGAGCTGACTTTAAGAATATTCTGTTAAGTTCCTTGTTTCATTGTTTCTTTCATTTTCTTTAGATTCTCTACTTTCAAGACCAAATTTCAGAGTAACTTCTGACATCCATTTTTATATCTTCTTTCTTTCCTGTCTTTTAAATGAACTTTTAATTTCTTCCTACAACTCTTCTGCTCTTTCTGTAATTAATGTCTAATGCATCAAATCTTGTCTTGAGATGGTCTCTAAAAATTCTGATGGGAAAGACTTGAGGTCATATTTTGGCTTTCATGGATGTGTTTTCATTTTTATGAGCTTCAGTCTGAACTTGCATATGAATAACTGATGGTCTGGCCTCTTCTACAGACTGTCCCTGATCTTGTTTTGGCTAATCAAGACTGAATTTCTCCATTGTCTCTTCCCATAGAAGTAGTAGATTTGACTCCTGTATAATCCACCTGGATGTCAGAAGAGACTCTGAAACTTGCTCTCCAGCGTAGGGGGGCCAAAGCAAATGGAAAAATTGAAGAGGTGCAAGAGCTGAACAGGAA
>NW_006408574.1:17539566-17547451 GCF_000296735.1 Chrysochloris asiatica
TGAGGTTGGCCCAGGATCGAACATTGTTTCGTTCTGCTGTGCATGGAGTCGCTATGAGTCGGTTCCGACTCGATGGCACCTGACAACAACAACAACATAATCCACCTAGTGAGGTCCCAGTCACCATTTCTATTGTTGAAAAGAGGTATTTGCAATGAGTAAGTCATTGGTCTTGCAAAATTGGTTCATGCATTCTCTGGCATAGTTTCTATCACCAAATCATGTGAGCTACAGCATCATTTCTATCACTAAGGCCATATTTTCTTTTGCTACTTCTTTTTTGTTTCAAACTTTTGTATTCCAAAAATATTGATATACAAAACTATGCCTAAAAAGACACATGTATGTACTCCCATCTATGCTATACTTTTTTTTTTTTTTTTTTGCAGATTCATCATTATCTGTAATGTTGAGTGGGAGTCTTGGTGTGGCACTGTAGGATAAGCACTGGACTGCAAATCACAGGTCAGTGGTTCAAATCCACCAGCCATTGTTTATAAATCCTATATAGGGTTACTATGAGTCAGAACAGCCTCAGCTGCACATATCAAATGTTCTGTGGAGTGTATGTATCAACATCTGTTTATCCACTCTTTCATTAATGGGCATTTTGGGTTTTCCATCATTTTGCTGTAGTGAAGAGTGCTGCGATTAATGTGAGTTTAATAAACTGTGATTAATAATGTAACATATCTATTTATCTTAGGGCTCTTATGTCTCTGGAATAGATACCAAGTAAAGGTATTGCTGGGGCAAATGGTATTTCTATTTTCAAATTTTTTAAGAAGTGCCATGTACGTTTCCCACAGTGATTGCACTGTTTTAGTGTCCCCACATGTAGCCTCTCCCAACCCTTGCCGGCATTGCTGTTTGCTGTTGTTGTTGTTAAGTGACTTGGAGTTGGTTCCAACTTATAGTGAGACTATATAGAGTGTCCAAGGAGAAGCTCGTGGGTTTCAACTAACAGCTTTGCAGTTAACAGTCCAGCGCTTACCCTATAACACCACCGCACACTCACATTCTAAAAGTGATCATACAAACAGCCATGGATAAGACCTTTGAAAATATATGTTCCCACTTAAGTTATATTTTCTTGCATTTAACTTTTTTTTCTAATGTCTTACATTTTTCCTACCAAACAGGAAAGTAAACATCTTCATAGTTGTGAAATGTAACTACATATCTGTTTGCATCATTTTATTAAAGTCATGCTAAATGCAGTTTTTCCTCATTCTCTGTCATTTGTACAAATAGATAAACTTGTTTAAAATATTTATTTCTTGATTTTGTGACAGCATCTCCTCAATATCTGTTAAGCATAAAAATCACTGGGAGGCTTTGTTAGACTGGAGATTGTCCCTTCCACCTTCAAAGATTCCAATCCATGTGTGATGATCCATGTGTGATTAGGGGTCCAGAAGTCTGCCTTTTCACAGCAGCCAATATCACTTGAAGGTTGTTATTGAATAACCCATATTTTGAGTAAAAGTAATCTGAGGCATCATAGGCAGGGGATTTATAAAGGAACTCAGCGTCAGATAAAGTCAGTCTTTTGCAAATTAAATCTTTGTGATTAATCTATCCATGAATTGACTTACCCACAATGTAGTTATTATTAATGGGATAGATTTGTTTTGGGATAGTGGGGAATTACCTCTTTGGACTTTTGTTGTCATGTTATAGGAGCACCACTGGATTTTGAACCATGAGGTCGGCAGTTCAAATCCACCAACTGTTCCTTAGAAACTCTATACTGGGTTGCTATAAGTAGGAATCAAATTAATAGCTTTTAACAACAATAACAATCTTTACAGAGCAAGTGACCAGGTTTTTTTCTCACAGTAATCACAGAGGGGCTTGAACCACTGACTCTTTAGTTAGTAGTCAAGTACTTAACTACTGCAGCACAAGGGCTTCTTATGTCTGCCTACTGATCAAATGTGGACACAAAAAATTATTTTATCCCCTACAACTCTGCAATTATTATTATTATTATTTCTACTATTTGAAAAGAAAACTGGGCCTCAAAGATTAAAACTACTTGAGGCTAACCATCTAGTAATTGCCAGGGTTGGAACTCTAGCCCCAAGTTCACACTTACCTCTACTTTTTGTTGTATCCCCTCATTCTTAATATCAAAGTCAGCAAGAACATAAAATTACAAATTGCTGTTATAATTAAGTACCAATGAGTCTCTTCTGACTCATAGCACCCTGTATGGGATTTCTGAGGAACAACTGGTGGGTTTGAACTGTTGTCCTGTGTTTGTCGTATGGCACCATGGGAAACTCTATGAAGCAGTTCTACTCTGTATGTAAGGATTGAGTTGATGACACCTAGTAGCAACAAGACCACAGGGCATCTCTAAATGATTTATATAATTCTGTAATGATTTACTTTTTCTTCTGTTATGATAGCCTACAGTGGTTGGTTTTCCTAGTAAATGAGCTTACATTACTTTGGTCTAATTTATTCAATTATCTTAAGGACCTTATTACTTCTTTTTAAAGTAATTTCTTACCTGGGTTAATACAAATGTCCCCAATTATGATTTAATATTTCCTCCTTTCAATCAATTCTCTGCAATATACACAAAATGACTTTATTAAAATCTGAGTCTTATTTTTTTCTGTTGCTTTAAATTATCAGTGTACCCAGATAATTGTAGCCAGAAACAAACAAACAAACATGCTTTTGTCACTACACAGATGTTTACTTATGTTTTGTTGACTATGCAAAGTTATTTGACATCATAGGGATCATAAAAGAATAAAAAACACCTCTGCGCAACATTGTGAAGAATGGAAAATTCAGAACACTTAATTGTATTCATGTGGAACCTGTACATCAGCCTAGAGGCAGTTGTTCAAGCAACATGAGGGGTACAAAATAGTTTCAACCAGGAAATATTTATACCAGGTTTCTATCCTTTTACCATTCTTGTTAAATCTGAATGAAATGCAAATAATCCAAGAAGCTAGATTTTATGAAGAACAATGTGGCATCACATTGGAGGAAGATTCATCAAGAACTGGCAGTATGGAGATGATACAAACTTGATCGCTGCAAGTGAAGAAGACTTGAAGTACTGATGACAATCAAAGTCTGCAGTTTTCATTATTGATTATACTTTAATGTAAAGCAAACAACAATCCTCACAGCTGGACCAATAAACAATGTCATAAATGAAGAAAAGACTGAAGTCGTCAAAGATTTCGTATTACTTAGACTGCTCATGGAAACAACAGTTAAGAAACCAAGTGACATATTGTATTGTGCAAACATCCTGCAAAAGACCTGTTTAAAGAACCAAGATATCACTGGAAGCTAAGGTGCACCTGACCCATGCCATGATATTTTCAATTGCCTCACATTCATGTGAAAGCTGGACAATGAATAAGGAAAACCAGAGAAGAATTGATGGTGTTGAATTATGGTGTTGCTGAAGAATATTGAATATAACATAGACTGCAAGAAGACTGTAATGGCTTCATATGATAAACATTGGACCATGAACCACAAAATTGATGGTTTGAACCCACCAGTCACTCTGCAGGGGAAATATGAGGCTTTCTGCTCCTGTAAAAGTTACAGCCTCAGAAACTCTATACAGGATCACTATGAGTTGGAAGCGACTCCGCGGCACTCAACAAGTCAGAAAAATGAATGTCTGTGTTGGAAAAGGGAACACGATGTTCCTTAGAAGCAACAATGGTTGAACTTCGTCTCATGTAATTTGGACATGTTATCTGGAAGGAAAAGTACTTGGAGAAGAACATCATTTTTAGTAAAGTGGAAAGTAAGCTAAAAAAAAAAATAATAATAATAAGTCCCTCAATGAGATTGGTTGGCATAGTGGCTTTAAGAGTGGCTTAAATATAACAATTGTGAGAATGTTGCAGGATCAGGCAGAGATTCCTTCTGTTGTACACAGATTACGTAGGAACTGACACAATGGCATCTAACAAGAACAATAACATGTTACCTGTATTATTTCTAGTTCCTATCCATTCAGTTGTTGTTGTTAAGTGCCGTCTAGTCAATTCTGACTAATAGCAACCTATATAGGATTTCCAAGGAGTGGCTGGCAGGATTGAACCACCCACCTTCCTGTTCAAACCAGCCTTGATGTCTGTTGCATTATCCTGCAATGCTATACTAGGATTCCATTCTGTAGCCCTACCCCAAAAAGCAAACCAAATCCACTGCGGTCGAGTCAATTCCAAATTATTGGGTGTCCAAGGCTGTAAATCTTTATGAGAGCAGAAAGCCTCATCTTTATCCCACAGAGCTGCTGTTGGATTAACTGCTGACCTGGTTAGCAGTCCAGTGGTCATTCCATTGTGCCACCAGTGTTCTTAAAAAAATTTCAAACTCCATAAAGAAGCCAAACTTTCTCTTACTAACTCCTTAAGTATCTTACTCTAATCTTCACCTGAGTAAATGGTACAGTTCAGGTTATATACAAGATACAGCTTCCTTTGTTTCCCTAGCCTCGGGTCTTCCATTTGTTGGAAGAACCAAGGCATGTATGCCATCATTTTATTAATTATGACAGGACCACAGAAGTTGTTCTTAGTCTCTGAATTTATCATCTAAGTTTTTGAGGGTAAAGAAGGAAATGTGGAGAGGTTAAAGGCCAATAGGAAATTGAGAAAGTATCAAGGTTCTTGATAATGTGAAGGAGTTTTAGGAGAGAAGAGCATTGAACGCTGTGGGGCAATCCTCTGAAAACTGCAATTGAATGTATTTTGCTGCAGCGATCAACAGGCTCTGGTGCATCATAGATCTCTGTGTCTTTTTAGCTCTGCAGTGACAAGGGCTCAGTCAGTGTTTTCAGTATTCTTCCTATCCTTCCATCCTGCATGTGTTAACATTAAAGAAAAAAGTGTTACAATGGTAGAAAACAGAGTATCATTGTTGTTGTTAAGTGTCATTGAGTTGATTCTGACCCATAAACAACCTTGTATAGGGCTTCCAAGGAGCAGCTGGTGAGCTTGAACCACCGACCTTGCAGTTCAAACAACTTTGCAGTCTGATGCATTAACCCACAGCACCACACTAGGACTTCAGAGTACCATTAGACTTTTGTTAATTAGGGTCATATATTTCAATATTTGAAATATTGACATTTATATTTCAATAAATATCACTTTTGTTTAAACCAAGTCTTTCTCTAGTGTATTAAAGACATCCTTGGTAAGAAATAGTTTCAAGTTCCACACCTCTATGTATTGTACACCTAAGAATTCTGTCTATGAACACTGTTCTATTTGCTTTGCAAATTTTTATTTCATCATAGAAGATGGCAATTTCACATATATGTATTGAATACATAGAAATTTCCAGAAAATGTTTCAGATGGACATTCACAATAAAACACTATACTGTGTTGTTGTTGTTGTTAAGTGCCATCAAGTTGGTTCTGAACCATAGTGACCCTAGTAGGGTTTTTGAGGAGCAGCTGGTGGGTTTGAACTGCTGATATTGCAGTTCAAACTGATCTTGCAGTCTAGTGCATTATCCTGCAGTGCCACACCAGGGCACATGCAAACATGAGACTCATGAATTTACCACATCCAGTGTAGCGTAGTGGTTATGAATCGGGCTGTGAATCACAAGGTCAGCAGTTTGAAACTAACAGCTGTTCCGCGGGAGAAAGATGAGGCTTTCTGCTCCTGTAATGATTTATAGCAGGGTTGCTATGGGTCGGAACCAACTCCATGGCACATAACAACAACAACAATGTAAGCTGTATTTTGAGTAATATTATTTTTAACATGATTTTGAAGAGTTCTTAAAAACTTGATTAAGGCCTAGATTAAGGGGTTATTCAATATTTTGTACATTGGAGATGAAAAAAGACAGTATGTATACTGTTCTTGTAAAGAATTATTTAAATGTAAGATTTCCTAAATCTTAATTTTTTTTTTTTTGGAAGTTTTTTTATATCTAGTATGATGCTTGATGAGTCCTGGTGTGGCATTGCAGAGTAATGCACTGGACCACAAAGTCAGCAGTTCAAACCCATCAGCCACTCTTAGAAAACTCTATGCAGGGTCGCAGTGAATCAGAACCGACTTGATGGCACTTAACAGCAACATTATAATGAGAGTTAGTGTATTATTATGTTTTAAATCAGTGGAGATACAGCATGGAAATTGACATGTTAAGTGCCTGAACACTGAACACTGACATGCCTGAACACTGAGCATAGGTTTTTAAAAATTATTTTACTATAAAGAGAAGAGGAGAAGCCACTAGCATATATTAATTGCCTGTTGTGTGTCAGGGGTAGTGCTAAGAGTTTTACACATATTTAAGTCACATGGATATTGTGACTAAAAAGTTGGAAAAATTTAGAATACATAAATTACCTAGGTGCATTTGTGGGACATGATAGGCAAATGATAAATTCAAATACTATTCCTTTCATGCTTTATAAGAAGCATGTAATAAAATGTTTTCTCAATATTACCACTTTTAAATAATCGTTCTTTTTCCAAATCAAATCCCTTGGAAGTGACAAACCAAGATGCAGTTCATTTCTGTTTGCCTGTCTTGGTCTTATGCCAGGTCGATTTAGTAGATACATATCCTTATGCTAAGGCATCTTGTTAGTAACTTCCAGAAAATGTAGTGAAGACTATTGCCTTCACTCGTCTTCTCCATCCCCTCCCTACCTCTGGTTGTGGTTGTTAGGTATCATCACAATTAGACTGTGCTCTTAACCTCTGGAGCATTATTTATCTTGCATGATGAAATTATTCTGATTTTCAAGGCTGTCTACCATTAGCTAATGGGAAGAACTTGAGAACAAATTACAAAAATCTCAATGATGGTTGTCCTCAGATAGAAGAGTCAGGAACGGAGAATCAGAAAGTTTATTGCCAGTCATTGAAGGACAAAGTTGTTCACAGATGGAGAGAGATTATGTAAATCAGTCAATCAATTATAAGTTGTTTTGTGAAGTCAGAATCTTAATTTTGGACTTGACTATGTATTAGCCTAAAAGAGTTAAAAAATTATATTATATATGAGGGGGATTCAAAAGTTTGTGAAAAATGCCACTAGCATTCAATTCCATTTGCCCATGAACGTTTTAGAGCTACCTTATATATGAAGAGTTAACTATGTATGACCCTGTAAGTGTATATAGTCCACATAATAGACTTAATTGAAGATATTGCCCACTATGGTTGAGTTAATTCTACTTCTTGTTGTTGTACATATATTACAAATGGAAGACTTAATTGAAGATATTATCCAATAGACTTGAGTTAATTGCAACTCACAAAGATCCTATAGGACAGAGTAAAACTGCCTCAAAGAGTTTCCAAGTCTGTAATCTTTATGAAAGCAAGGCTCCATATTTCTCTCTGGAAGAGCTGGTGGGTTCAAACCACCAACTTTCTGGTTAGCAGACAAACACTTTAACCATGGTACCACCAGGGCTTCTAACTAAAGATTTTATTTCTTATCACATGCTTTTGTATGTTCTCCCAGAAATCATTGGGTACTCCAAATGCGTTGTCTCATAATAACAAGCAAAATCCAAACCCAACTGCCATTCAGTTGAATCCAATTCATGGTAACCATACACAGGGTCTCCAAGACTCCCATGGAGTGATTGGTGGGTTTAAAGCACTGACTTTTTGGTTAACTGTCTAACATGTAACACCCTACAGAAGCAGGGTTGCTTCTAATTAGTACAACATACTTCTCCCACTCTACCAGAAGGAGCCCCATTAGTGTAGTGGGGTACACATTAGGCTGCTAACTGGAAGGTTTGGCAGTTTGAACCAACCAGTTCCTCTGCAGGAAAAAAGATGAAACTATCTGCTCTCATAAGGAGTCACAGCATCACACCATCACAAACCCAAAG
>NW_006408574.1:17547609-17554741 GCF_000296735.1 Chrysochloris asiatica
AAATAAATATATTTATTCATATATATTTAGAGAGAGAGTCCTGGTGTGGCAGTGTAGGATAAAACACTGGATGGAAAGGTCTGTTTGAACCACAAAATCAGAGGTTCAAACTCACCAACTGCTCCTTGGAAACTCTATACAGAATCTCTATGAGTTGAAACTGACTCAACAGCACTAAACAACAACAACATATGTATATTTTCAAGTTGGTTCTGACTCATAGAGATCCTGTATAGGGTTTCCAAGGAGTAACTGGTAAGCTTGATCCACTGACCTTGCAATTCGAACAGCTTTGCACTCTGGTGCATTAACCCACAGCGCTACACCAGGACTCGTCTGTATCACTAGTTTTGTAGAATAAATGGATTCCCTAGTCACATTAGTATATCTAGCACATTGTTGTTGCCATTCAGTGCTATAGAATTGGTTCTGACTCGTTGTGACCCTTTTAGGGTTTAGAGGAACAGCTGATGAGTTTGAACCTCTGACCTTTCAGTTCAAATTCACTTTGCGGTCGAGTGTTTATCCTACATGACCACACCAGGACTCCGTAGCTAGCCCATTAGTCTACAGTAGTGCTTTGTTTATGGTGAGACATCACATTATCAAGGCGAAAAAAGCCTAGCAAGCTTTCTGACAATCAGCTAATGGATATCACACCATTCTGCTCCACAACTGACCAGGGAACACACACAAACACACACGCATACAGTAAGAAGCATATGCACATACAAGTACACATATTCTGCTTGTATGTATGTGGATGTGTCTATATGTTCCTTGGTTGGCTGTAGAGCAGAGTGTTGTGACCTAGAGGATTTTTACTTACAGACTGAGCAAAGGTAATTACTATCAGTATTACTTTTACCTGAACATAAATCTGTAGAGTAACAGGAAGCAAATATCAGAAAGATATTTACTTGTTCTTTATTGATTATACAAAAGCTTTAGACTGTATAAATCATAACAAATTATGGATAACATTGTAAGGATTGGATATTTCAAAACACTTAATTGCACGCTTGAAGAATCTGTACATAGACTAAGAGTCAGTTGTTAGAATAAAACAAAGGGATACTGAATAGTTTAAAATCAGGAAACGTGTGTGTTAAGGTTATATCCTTTTACCATATTTACTCAAACTGTAAGCTTAGAAAATATTTGTGAAGCTGGATTATATGAAGAAGAATATGACATCAGGATTAGAGGACAACTCAGTAACAACATGTGATATTCAGATACAACCTTCCTTACTGAAAGCTAAGAGGATTTAGAATACTGATGATCAAAGATCACAGATTTCAGTATTGATAGCATCACAATAAAAAGAAAACAAAAGTCCTTACAACTGAACAGATAAATAATATGATAACTGGAGAAAAGATTGAAGTTGTCAAAGACTTCATTTTGCTTGGATTTATAATCAACACTCATGGAAACTGTAGCTAAGAAATCAAATGACATCATGCATTAGGCAAAATTTCTGCACAAGACCTCTTTAGTGTGTTTTAAAAAAGCAAAGATGTGAGTTTGAGGACTAAGATGGGGCTGACAGAAACTATGGTATTTTTAATAACCTCTTATTCATATGAACATGGGACATAGAGTATGGGAGGCTGCAGAAGAATCGAGGCATTTGAAATGGTATTGGAGAAGAATATTTATAATATCATGGACTGCTAAAAAAACCAACAAATCTGTGTTGGAAGATGTACAGCCAGAATGCTCCTTGGAAACAAGAATGCCCAGACTTTTTCTCTCATACTTTAGACATGTTATCAGGAGAGGTCAGTCCCTACAAAGCACATCATGGTTTGGTGAAGTGAGGATCAGCAAAAAAGACGTCACCCAACCAGATGAATTGACTCAAAGGCAGCAGCAATGGGCTTAAAGCTAACAATCATGAAGATGGTGCAGGACCAGGCAGTGTTTTGTTGTTTTGTGCATAATTTTGTTGAGTCAGAACTGACACTACAGCACTTAGCAACAACGGCAACAGGGAGCTAAAAACAGAACTGAGTCTTTTTAGGGGGATGGAATGGGCAGGAGTAAGGAGTGAGGTAAGATTAGAATTATGGTAGGTTAGGTCTAGGACTTCATTTACTGTTTGGATTATGCTTAGGTCTAGGGGTAAGGAGTAAGGTTTAGGCTAGGGATAGGAGTAAAGCTTGATCTCGTTGTTAGGGTTACAGTTGTTGTTGTTGTTGTTAAGTGCCATCGAGTCGGGTCCGACCCATAGTGACCCTGTACAGGGTTTCCGAGGGTGTAAATCTTTACGGGAGTAGAAAGCCTCATCTTTCTCCCGCGGAGCGGCTGGTAGTTTCGAACCGCTGACCCTAAGGTTCGCAGCCCGATTCGTAACCACTACGCTACCAGAGCTGCTTACAGTTAGGCATATTTTAATGATTTTTTTTTCTTGAAATCTATTTGATTTCCTCTTCATTTGGAAGTTCTCTAGCTATGTGACCCCTCTTTTTACTTCACAGTGCTTTTTGCTGTTGCGATTGTATCCCTGGTTCTCTATTTTCCGTTTTAGAGGTCTGTTTTACTTTGCATACTTGTGTATCTGAGATGACTTGAGGTGATATTTTCATGAATGTTATTTTCAGGTTGTTGCCTGCTACTGTTGGTTCTCTGTCCAAAGAATTCCCTTTAGAATTTTTTAAAGGTTGGTCTGGTGTTTACAAATTCTTTTCATTTCTGTTTTTCTGAAAATGACCTAATTTTGCTGTCATACTTGATAGGCAGTTTTACAGGGTATATAATCCTTGGTTGGCAATTTGTTTCTTTCAGAGTTTTATACATGTTATTCTATAGTCTTCTTGCCTGCATGATTTCTTCTGAGAAATCAGAGATTAGTCTTGTTTGTTCTCCAAAGTAGTTAACTTTTCCTGAGCTGATTTCAGGAATCTTTACTTTTATTTGGTTTTGAAAACTGGGATCATATGTCTTAATGTTTTTCTTTTTGAGTTTATCTTGTTTGGAGTTTGTTAAGCTTCTTGAATGGCTCTCTTTTTGTCTTTCATCATATTAGGGAAGTTTTCTTCCAACAACTCTTGGATAATATTTTCTATGGATTTTTTGGGGGGTCTCTTCCTGTTCTGGAATTCCTATTAAAAGCAAGTTAATCTACCTGATAATGTCCCTCCCAAATCTTAGTCTTTCTTCAAATTTTTTTTTCTTTTTTTTTTTCTGATTTTTCCTTGGTTAGTTGCTTATGTTTTTAGGAGTCATCAAGTTGGTTCTAACTTTTAGTGACCCTATGCACAACAAAACAAAACACTGCCCTGTCCTGTGCTGTTATAACATATCATTGTTACTCTCGAGCCCACGTCTCTTGCCACCATGCCAATCCATCTCATCGGTGGTAGTTCTCTTCTTCCACTGACCCTCTACTCTACCAAGCATGATGTCCTTCTCCAGGAACTGGTACTTCCTGATAATACGTCAGAAATATGAGAGAGAAAATCTGCCAATCTGACTTCTAAGGACCAATCTGACTACACTTTTGTAAACACAGATTTGTTTGTTTTTCTGGCAGTCCATGGTACTTTAAATAGTCTTCTCTAGCACATATTGTCAGGGGGCATTAGTCCCTGGAGAAAAATATCATGTTTGGTAAAGTGGAGCATCAGAGAAACAGAGGAAGACCCCCCAATGAGATACATTAGCACAGAGGCAGCAGCAATGGGTTCAACATAGCAAAGATTATGAGGTTGGCTTGGGACCATGCAGTGTTTCACTCTATTGTGAAAAGAGTCACTGTGAGTCAGTATCAAATTGGCTGCAACTAACAACAACAACAATTTTAATCTTCTGGCTTTTTAATTGCTGTTTTTAAATAATGCCCACTTTTTCAATTATTTAATCAGTGTATTTCCTGAATTTTCCACAGTTTTGTCTGTTGTGTTTGATTTCATCGGTAATTTTCTCACTCTTTCTCTCAACTGTTAAAATTGATTAATTTGCATTCTTTTAAATTCTTTATCAGATAATTCCAATACCATTTCTATTGGTACATTTACCGAAGCTGTATTTCAGTCACTTGTTTGAGGCACTTTGTCTTGTTTCTTTGTGTAAGCTGAAATTGTACTTTTCTCAAAGACACTGTGGTGTTCATTTTTAGTTGATTATTACATATATATTTTCAGGCACTCACCACCTGCCTCCTGGTGGCTGTGGTAGAAATCAGAATTATGAATGCAATTCGTTCTCTGTTTATTGTGTAGCATTGTTCAGGGAAGGTTCACGTACCTCCAGAAACACAAGTGCTATGCCAGGCACCCAATTCCAGGCAAAACAGAAGCTGTGCAGTAGGTGGTGCCACTGGGTTTGTGAGAATGAGGACTAGCCATGCCCCTGTCTCCCAGGAGGGCATGGGAACAAGGAAAAATGTCGCAGCCATGCCACCGACCTTCAGCTGCAACCTATTCCCACAGGCCGCTCTAATCACAGCTGCTTGCAAAAATTCAAAATGGCTTCCCAGGCCAGGCCAGACCTTAGTCCACTCCTCTCTCACTGCTTCTGTTCTGCTTCCTCTGTCAGTCTCCACTCAATCTACCTCTCTGTCCTATCCTCCATTTATATCTGATTCCCTCAGTCTCTTGTGCATTTTTTTGCAGAGGGTTGGCTTAGGGTATCTGCTTACTGTGCTATCTTGCCCCAGACTCTCTAAATGAATTTTCATAAAAGCAAGGAAACCAAGGATTTCTCTGAACCTTGTCAAAGCTGTTGTGTTCAATTTTGTGCAATGCTAAGTATTCTGAGAATTGAAAGACTAGAAAATTCTTGGCTTGGGAAAGATGCACTTGAGAAGACTAGCATGCCAGCTGATTTAAAATATCTGAAGAGTTAGCTAAAAACTCATTGTACCATGTCACTGATCAGAAAAGATTTGAAGAAGCAGGGTTTTGCTCAACTTAGGAATAATTTTTTTATCCATATATGTTGAAAAATAATGCAATGGGTTGGTTATTTTATGAACTAGAAAGACTTCTATTTGTGGACATTTTCAAGGGAAGGCTGTATGATTTTTTGTCAGGGCCACATAAAAGACATTGCTATATCTGGTATCTTCTATGACCTTAAGTTTCTTACCAACTCTGAGATTCTTGTTTAAATGCAGTTTTGCCTCTAATTGCCTTTATACATCAGAAACTCAAATCCTGGAATAACTTATTCTAGGATTTGAGTTTATAGCAGGTTTTTTATGTTATATTTTTCATCTTAATAAGTAGATACCTTGGCTTCACCTCACTATTTACTATCAAGCAACAAAACATTACCCAGAGACAACATTTCTTACCAGGGATATTTTCTCTCAAATAGATATCAGAAACTAAAAGTCTTTTAAAAAATATTTATGATTGAATTTTGTTCCCAACGTTGTATTTATTTATGCCTTTCCTCTCATACCCATTAATGATAAAAAAAAAAAAGTCTCTTTTTATAGATAGGACTATATGATGCTTATTTAACTAGTTTCGTGATTAGTTGGGGCACTGGTTGTAAAAGTTGTTTTGATATAACAACCTTCACTTACTGCTTGGACAAAAAAGGCTTCAGAATCATGAGCTAAAGATGCTGAGCTTCTTCAGGGAAAATAACCTATCTCGAGAAGGATGATTGTGGCCATTTATTGTAGCAATCATAAGTACAGCAAAGACTGGGAAAACAGTTATCATTCAGTTTTAATCAGTTTACTCAAATAGAACAGCTGCAAGCAAAGATTGCTGTTTAGGCTGAAAATGGGAGAGAGTTTTCTTATATAAAGTCTAATGCTGTAGGGTCATCTATGAAAAAGGGGTCTTTCTCTGCTTTTTCCATAACAAAGAAAAAAAAAACCCAACATCTTTTAATTGGTTTGTGGTTTAACAGGGTGTTCATTTATATCACCAAATAATGGCCTAAATATACTTTCAAGGACAAAGGTGAGTAAAAAATAAAAGAACCAATTTAATCGCAAAATTCATTCTTTTAAATACATTTTATTTTTTTAAGTTATAGTTTCCAGTTTATTAGAGATCAGGAAAATCAGAAGTCTGAATGAAAATTCCCCTTTATCTGTAAAATATCACCCTACAGTGAGATTCTAAGTTACAAAGAAACAACAAAAGATATTTTTTATGTGAATTCTGCCTATTAATTTAAATACCAAAGTTTTTTTATATTCCTTCCCCTCCCGCCCTTCGGGATAAATGGCAATGCACGCATTGACTTGTGAGGCTCTTATAATTTTTTTTAAACACAAGAATAATAATAAAAAAATCAGAAGAAGACATGAAAACTCACCCTCATGATTTAATTAATATCAGTCTAGCAAAATACTATGAGAAATGTCAGTTGTCTGTATAACATGAAAGCAATGTTGAGGTTAAATCCTGCAAGTGTTTAGAACCTGACAAGTTATGATCAGCTATGATCTCTTTTGAAGACACTGATAAAAGATATTTTGTTCATTTTCTAATCTTTATGAAGCATGAGAGAATAAAAATTAACTTCTCTGGGACTATCATTGGCATACATAAATAACCTCCTGACTGTAGGTACTGTACTTTAGGTTTAGGTGACACTCCCTGTTTTCCTAAAGGCAAGAAAGAAACTTATGTGAAGGGATCTATCTATCTCTTCAGAGCTTAATAATCTTCAGCTCAAGAGGTTTGCTTTTTATTCCAGAAATGCTTTCCTTGCTGTATTTGCTGCTCTTTGCTAGACAGCAATTGTTCTGAACTCTGAGTCTCCGAAGTCTTTTCCCTTCTCCTTCAAGACTGTTCTTGTACCACTTGGGTCCTTTGAGCTGTGATCCATTGAGGTTTTGGAGATTGAACAGTTAATACTGTATAATTTTTAGGGCGTCTTAATAGACTGTACTGGGCTGGAATAACCCTGTTTGCTTTGTTTTAAGATAATCCTAATTCAGAAAGAATTTAGGTTGTAGAGGAGAAAAAATGCAAAACAGGAAAAAAATCTAGTTAATGAAAAATCTGTGTGTAATACAGCTTCAGATTTAAGATACTCTGTGTTTTCAAGGCTAGAGAGCGACTGGCATACACAAGCATTATTGGTAAGAGTAGACGTATATTGCAGTTAGGGGACAGACACATTGATCTTTGAAACATATTTCGAACTGGGA
>NW_006408574.1:17561626-17562719 GCF_000296735.1 Chrysochloris asiatica
TAATGGCCAGTGATCGTGAATGTTTCTTCATGTTTGTTGTCTGTGTCAGTGTCTTCTTTGGTGAAGTGTCTGTTCATGTCCTGTGATCCTTTTTTTTATTGGGTTGTTTGTATTTTTCTTGTAGAGGTGTAATTTTCTATCAATTATAGATATTAATCTCTTGTCTAATATGTTGCAAAAAATGCTTACAAGTCTGTGGGCTCCCTTTTTACTCTTAGCAGAATTTTTTGATGCACTAAGTGTCTAGTTTTTAGGAGGTACTAGTAAACTATTTTGTCATCTACTGTTTTTGTGTTTTTGTATGTTTATCTGTGTATTTATGCCATGTATTAGAACCCCTATTATTTAATTGATGATCGTCTAGGTTTTACATTTAGGCCTTTAATCCACATTAGTTGTTTTTGTTTATGATGTGAGATATAAATCTTGTTTCATTAGTCTGCAAATGGATCTACAGTTTGGCTAGTATCACTTGCTGAAGAGACTATCACTTTGCCATTTAATGTGTTTTGGACCTTTTTGAAAGATCAGTTGACTCTGTAGGGGTATATTTATTTCTGGGTTCTTAATTCTGTTCCATTGATCTATGTATCTTTTGTTGTACCCATACCAGTTTACTTTGACCACTGTGACTACAATTCATTTTGAGATAAGGAAATAGTAGGCCTCCAAATTTGTTCTTCTTTTTTTACAGTAATCTGCTTATCTAAGGTTTCTTTCCTTTTCATATAAAGTTAATCATCAGGGTTTCCATCTCTTTAAATGTTGGAATCTGGATTGGGATTGTATTATATCTTTAGATTGCTTTGGGTGGTGTTGACATTTTCACAATGTTAAGTCTTTCTATCTATGAGCATGGTATATATTCCTCCATTTTTGTAAATCTTTTGGTTCCTTGTAGTAGTGTTTTAGAATTGTCTTTGTATAGGTCTTTTGTTTCTCTGGCCAGATTTATTCCTAAATATTTCATCTTTGGGGTAGCTATTTTAAATGGTATTGTTTTCCTAAATTTCTTTTCAGAGATCTTTATTAGTTCATAGGAATCCAACTGATGTTTGTATATTGATCTTGTAACCTACCACATTGCTGAATC
>NW_006408574.1:17564319-17586320 GCF_000296735.1 Chrysochloris asiatica
TCCTGTGTTGCCTTACTTTCTTGAAATATTTCAATTTTTATTCCATCAATTCCTGGTGCCTTGTTCTTTGCCAATTCCTTCAATGCACCTTGGAATTCCTCCTTCAGTATCATTAAACAACAACAATATTGAATAGGAGTGATGATAAAGGGCATCCTTGTCTGGTTCCTGTTCATAAAAGGAATGCTTTCGTTTCTCTCTATTGAGAGGAATGTTGACTTTGGATTTGCAAATATGCTTTTAATTATGTTGAGGAATTTCAAAAGGAAGACTTTGAATACATGAAGTATATAAGCTGCTTTTCAAATAGTAAATCAATTCAGTGGCCTGAACAAAAATGGTACATACAAGCATGTTGAAAAAGTATGAAAAGAAAGACCAAAGAGAAAGGCCAAAGACCAATTTATCTCAGTTTATAAGGTATGGCTATCTGTCACTATAGTTTGACCACTGAATTTGTGAATTGATAAAACATGAAATGGAAAACATGGTTTACAACATTTATGAATGATGAATCTCTTTATTTAAATAGTATTTTGGGTGGAAGCATAAAAACACACAATGGGAAAAACTCAGGTTGAAACTAGGATATTGTAGTAACGCATGGAAGACCATATACACAGAAAACCTATAAACCCTCACCACTGCCACCAAGTGAATTCTGATTCACAGAGACCCTATAGATCAAAGTATAACAGCTTCTTAGAATTTCTGAGACTTTAAGACAGGCTCTTCTTTCTCCCATGGAGTAACTGGTTTGTTTGAACTGCTGACATTGTGGTTAGCAGCCCAACACTTAACGCACTATTCCACTGGGGCTCCTTAAGACAACTTATAAATGTGGACAATTTGGAAACACCTGGGTTGTATAGCCCAGGGCCATATAAATGTGGGGGAGCAGAAATCGCAACATCCTGAACTAAATCATTAGGTCTTATACTAATGGGTATTGTAAGGCCCTCATAGCAGAGTCGTGGTGTGGCTCTGTATAGGATAATCACTGGACGGCTAACTGCAAGACTAGTGGTGCAAATCCTCCAGTTGCTCCTCGGTAGCCTTATACATGGCCATTATGATTTGAAACCAACTCTGCAGCACACAGTAACATAAGAGGATAGCAAAAGAGGATATAACAGCAAGGGCAGTCTTAGTTTGGGATTCATAGGATAAAGCTTTGATGCTGCCCAGAGATCCTACTTGGGCTGCTGCCCCCTCAAAACAGAAGATAAGTAGTAGGACTTTCCATTTTCTCCTTTTTTCTTCCTGTTCTTATATCCTTTTTGATGCAAAGTAAAGCTTACCAGGAAAACTTTAGCCCATAAATCTAGCTGAACTAATTTATTAACTGTTGTAACTAGTACCATTCTTCCAGACAAGGGTTCAAGAACAGTACCATAAAACTACTAGACTTCCAAAACCCATCTTAGATACCATATATTTATGAAATTCATATGTTATTTATGGTTTGAACAATTTTATAGAACTAAGATACTTCCACAAAATTTAATTCATATTTGAATAAGCAAGTAGGCCTGGTATATTAACACTCATAAAACATGGTGGCTGCAATAATGGTTGAAGCACAGCAGTAATTGTGAGCATGTCATAGAACTGGACAGTGTTTTATTCTGTTGTACACATGAGCTCGGGCTGAGTCGACAATACCTACCAACAACAGCAATATTGGAATATTGTTGTATGCAAGGTAAGCATGGGTTTACATGTGCTTACTTACAATCCGTCATGAGCAATTTCACATTTTTTATCACATCCAAACTTCTCAGTATGACTGGCTTTTGTCGCAAACTCTACAGCATCTTTCTTAAGAATCAAAGTCTCTTTTCAAATGTATAATCCAGGAGGGGATGAAGTACCCAGTTAGCAAGATAAGCACAGGCTTACTTGTGCTTATCTTGCTTATTGGGTATGCCAACCCTGACAACAATGATAAGAAAAAAAACAAACAAAACTGTATAACACGTTTGTTAAGTAAATTGTTTGGGGCAAATGAGAGCAGCAGAACTTTATGGAAGCTGTTCCTCATTGGCAGAATTGTTAGTGGATCATATATCCAGGAACAGTTTATCCAAAATACAAAGTCAAGGTGCCCTGTAATTTAATTGTGCTTACTAAGCATAAAGATGTGGTGAAACCCATGTGAAACTGTACACTACAGATTAGTAAGTGATCACAATTTTGTCTGCCTTCTGAGCTTACGGCCAGTTGGGGCATCTATCCCTGAAGATATCCTGGTTAGTCAGTCGGTCCCTACATACAGTCTGGTTAATCTGTCCCTGCATGTATCCCTAGACCACTCATCACTCTACAGAGAGGGATGCTGATGTTCATATGCAGTTGTTGGAACTTAGAATACTGCCCAGCTGGAGGGTCTCAGTTCCCTTATTTCTCTTCCTTAAGTAAGCATCCAGAGTCCTAGTCACTAGAATGGAACAATCTGATGTTAACATTGGGATCCTTCTGGAGAAGAGTAGGTTTCATTCCAACCTTGTTCTTTGGATCCCAAAAGTCTTACTTTAGGGAACTAGTCTTCTGCATTGCCTTCTATTCAGTGATGAAAGCATTGCCGAATTGTGATAGATGAGTTGCCCCTCTCTTTTCTTTCTCTGAATCCCTCTCCAAGAGTGTGGGTTGATTGAGTGCAGTAAAGCTTGTTCCTAATCAAGTCTGTGGCCTGGCACATCCAAAAATCACTAAGTTTATCTTTTATTTTTCTAGTTAAATATGAGGACGATGCTTGAACTGTGAAATGTGCATTCTAAACACTAATATTTAGTAAGTAATGCTTGCTTTCACTTTCATTAGTGTGTCACCATAGAAAAGCTGTATCATTTTCATGAGAATAGCAAGATAGTATTTAAGCTTCTTCATTTGTTTATCAATTTTGGACAAAGATTTCAGGGTTCTTATCATGATTTTTAATTTGTGTGTTTGTGTGTGTGTTTAGTAAGACATTAACTGTTTTATGATACTGAAGTCAAATCTGTAACTTACTAGTAAAACATGAAAAGCTTACTTAATGAGGTGCTAAATATTGGTCTAATTAAAAAGATGCTGCTAGTCACTATTACCATTAGAGATCCACAGTAGCTTAATATGTTACATATAATTAGTGCTAATCTTCAATCATTTGGCATTTAAAGACATTAAAAGCTACTCAAACTATCTAGCTAAGAAGCAGCTTTTAATTGATCATATCTACCTCCAGACTTAGAAAATTGTAATCTCAGCTGGAAGTCTCCAGATGGGGTTAGTTTTTAAAAAAAGTTCTTCATAGCTCTTGGTATTAACTATACTTCAGATCAAACACAGAAAGAATATGGAATACTAAGAATTAAAGGCTGAACATTGACTTGTCCTTCACTTTGCTATTTCTGATACTTTCTATGAAATTGACTCACAAAATCAGAATGGTACTAATCTCAGGAAGAAACAAAAAAAAGAAAAAACCTGTGTTTTTACTTTTTCTAGCCATATGTTATGGGTCCTGGTGTGGCATTGTAAGATAAGCACTGGACTGCTAACTGTAAAGTATGTGGTTTGAACACACTAGCTGCTCCTTAGAAACCCTCTGCAAGGTCTCTTTGGAACCAACTCAACATCACTTAGCAACACCAACAAGCCACATGTTAGTCTTCTTAGCTCCATTATGAGTAATGTAACCCCATGATGTACTCTGAACAACAAACTACACTCAGGGTGCACACATATTTACTCAGCTTTCTCTCATTAGCTGAAATGCATACTGATCACTTAGTAAGTAAGACATTAGGTTGTGGTGGAAGGACTACCTATGTACTGCTCAGAGTGGTTGGGTTCATTTCTTAGTTTCCTAAGAATGCTATCGAAAAATACCACAAACTAGCTGATTTATTGGAAGGGATGTGTGTGATCTCACAATTCTGGAGGCTAGGAGTCTGAGATCAGGGTATTGACAATGCCGATTATGCTTTTTATGCCCCAAATAATAACCTGGCCTTTATCCCTGGAATCTGTGATTCTTTCCTTATGTCAAAGGAGATTTACAGGTGGGATTTGCAAGTGGGACTATGCAACACAAGGTTGGCAGTTCCAACTCCCCATCTGCTCCTTGGAAACCCTATACTGTATCACTGTGAATCAGAACTGACTAAGTGACAATAACATCATAGATATGGGAGTGTAGTGCCTTCATATGCTAAGCAATGGACTACGAGCCACAATATCCATGGTTCAAGCTGCCAGCCACTCAGCAGAAGAAAGATGTGGCTTTCTGCTCCTGAGAGTATTTAAAAGCTCAGAAACCCTATACAGGGTCACTATGAGTCAGAACTGGCTGACGGCACTCAAAAACAACAACATCATAGATGTGGGAATATGGTAGTTCCATATGATAAGCACTGGACTGTGTGGACCTCAAGGTGTGTGGTTCAAGCCCATCTACTGCTCTGCTGGAGAAAGATGAGATTTTCTGCTCCCATGATTTAAAGCTTCTAAACCCTTATCCAGAATTGCTAAGTTGGAACCGACTTGATGCACTTAGCAACAATAATCATAGATGTGGATGGTAAAGTACAGAAATGTTACGCAAGTGGTACTGGTGGGTTTCAAACAACCTGAGAGTTTTGCAGCATCTTAAGTATTACAGATGTGGAGACAATAAAAGAACACTTTGTGAATACAAATGCAACAAATGAAACTCAGATCAATTATCAAGAGGACATGGTGACAGCAAGTAATCAAAGGAGTGGCTCAAACTCAGATTTTTAATTTCTAGTAGGCCATCGTGTCACTGTACTGTAATATACAGGTCAATGCTAGAGAAAATCCAAGACTTCTCCACCAAAAAGCATATGATAATCAGTACCTTGAGTAAATCTGATGACATAATATTGGAAGTTCTCTAATTTTTATTTCTAAACAAGTTAAAGAAGTGGGAATGCCCAAGGACAGTGCTGTGACCTTAAGAAGGACACCACCAAATCCATCATTCAATTATGCCATCCAGAAAACCACTTCTAACATGATCTAGATAATTGTTTTATGGTAATCTAAAATACTTGAGTTGAAGTTAATTTATGAAACAAAGGCATTGTTCTGTGTATTTTTTCTTCCTTTCCTCCAAGAAACACATACAAACACTTTGCTAACGGAGGAAAGAAAAAAAAAAAAAGAAACACGCAAGAACGTCCAAAAAAGTTGTTTTTTCTCACGTTCATATGAAGCAGAATAAACTGAAAACTAAAATCCTCCAAAGAATGGGAGAGTCCAGTCTCTCCTGCCCCCACTGTTCCCTTTTTTAAGCCCTTCATCTGAGAGGCATGGAGATAAAAGGAGTTGGTTATCTCAGTAGATAAAGAATGCCACAGGAGAAAAAGTTAAATAAAGATTTAGAGATGGACAAAACAGTGTGGAATGGCAAAGGGGCACCTTGACAGAATGAAGACTTATAAAAGGTGTCAATGAATTTAGTCACAGACAAAAGAAATGAAAAAAAAAGAAAGAGAAAGAGAGAGTAGAAGCTTATAGCTTATAGATGATTTCCTTAAAGAAAACCTCTATTACTTATTTCTTAGGAATATTAGATATTGTGAATTTTTTAACTAAACAACCTGCCTTTTTTGTAATGTATCCTTGGAAACATTTTAAATGAGGAGTACAAAATTCAAATCAAAACAAATATTAATTATGCTGTAGGCATTCTTCCATAGCTAAATACATTCTCCACCATTTCCTATGTTCTTCTTCCTCAGAGGTTGGCAAGCTGAATTAACCAGTGAAATGAAATTATACTTGAGAAGTGTGAAATCCAGGTAATCCCCAGTTTATGAATGAAATCCATTCCTGAGTTTATCTTTAAGAATTTATAGGTAAGTCAGAATAGGCACTGATAGTTTTTATTTAGTCTGATTTTAGTGCAAGAAAAAGCTCGAAGACTATTTAGTTGGCTTAACAAGTTGCCTGGGCAGCAAATATAGGTGATTATGATGAATTTGTTGTGAGTAACTTGGTTCATTTGTTTGAAAGTGAGGGCAAATTTACATAATATCAAAGAGCAAATACTATGTATGAGTAGGAGCCAACTGGATGACACTTAACAACAACCTGCTGTCTGTAATTCACACACGGTATCCCCGGGATTGTCTGAATCCATCTAAGTTATACTCGTCCCCTGCCTCTGCTGGGCATTGGTCAAGACCCCTTTGTTGTTGCCCTGTTAAGTACTGTTTGATCAGTTCTGTCTCATAGTCAACCTGTGTAGGGTTTCCGAGGAGCAGCTGGTGGGTTTGAACCACTGACCTTTTAGTTAGCAGTCCAGTGCTTATTCTACAGTGCCACATTAGGTCATTTTTGTTGTTGTTGTTGGTAAGTGCCATAGAGTTGGTTCCAATCCATAGGGACCTGTATAGGTTTTCTGAGGAGCAGTTGGTTAGCTTGAACCTCCAAACTTGCAGTTCAAACAAACTTTGCAGTCCAGAGAATTAACACACAGCGCCACACCAGGATTTCTAGGAGATATCAAATCAGAGGTTCCTCACCACCCTTATATAAAATTGTATAGTATTTGCATATAGTCTACACAATCCTTTCTTATACTTTACCATCTCTTTTGTTGTTGTTGTTGGTAATTCTTTCGAGTCTGTTTTAACTCACAGAGACAATGTATATGGTTTCCAAGGAGCATCTGGTGAGTTTGAACCACCGATTTTGTGGTTCAAACCGATCTTGTGGTCCAGTGTTGTATCCAACAATGAGTGCTAGAGAAAAAGACTGAGGGTCTGTGAAATTGGCAGAAGTCACAGCAGGGTACCACATCACCTCAGCTTAGTGTTAGGCATGCAGCAGATTCATGTTTTCCCTTTTGGAACCTTCTAGAATTTTGTTTTCCCAAATATCTTTTAGTTGAACTTTGTTGAATTCATGGACATGGAATCTGTGGATCTGGAGGGCCATTGTATTGTACTACACAAAACAAACAAAAAATCCAAATAACAGCAATACTTCACGTACTCATTATAAGAATTTAAAGACTAGAAAAAGGTGGAAGGGAGTATCTAAGTAACCAAAGCAGATCACACACCATTTAAGTATTTAATTCTGAAGAGAGCTTTACAGAGTCTTGGTGGTGGTGGCTGTGGGCTGTGGAGTCGATTCTGACTCATAGTGACCCTGTACAGGGTTTCTGAGGCTATAAATCTTTACGAGAGCAGAAAGCCTTATCTTTCTCCTACAGAACAGCTGGTAGTTTCGAACTTCTGACCTTGAGGTTAGCAGCCCAACCCGTAACCACTATGCTACCAGAGATCCTTTGTGAGAGTCTTAGAGACTTACAATTCAAATGTATATGGTTGTCTGGTTTGTCAACTCATAGAAAACAGGAAATAAGAAAATTCAAATTAGAAAGTGAAATTTTCATTTTGCATCTCCTAACCCTTAACCCCACAGTACCAATTCTAAGAAGTAACTATAGAGATATATGTGTACTTACCTACTTGTAAAGAGATATTAAGTGTTCCTTCCCAAATCCATTTTAAATAATAAAATAATTGGAAATAAATAAATCGTTATTCTAAGGTTAAAAAAAAATACCCACTGGAATACAGTAAGTCCCCAGATTACAAACGAGATCCTTTCCAGGTGTGTCTTTAAGAATGTGTAAGTAATCTGGAACAGGTACAAATGATTCTTATTTAGCTTGACTTTAGTGTTCTGCTGTACAAGTGGATTTTTAAGAAAAATGATAAGTGAAAAAAGTAAGATACGTTATGATCCCACTTGTGTATAGTTTTCTATGTTTCTACGTCCTGGTGTGGCGCTGTAGGATAAGCACTCCACCACAAGGTTGGTTTGAACCTCAGGGTATGGGATTCAAACTCACCAGGCTCTCCTTGGAAACCTTATACAGGGTTGCTATGGGTCTGAACCAACTCAATGACATTTAACAACACCAAAAACAACAAACCCAAACCATATGAAAAGTAAATTTTAGTTGATTTTGCTGAGCAAATGACAGCAAGTCTTTGACGGGGTAGTATAGTGAAATCACACTCTCTCGCTCATTGTACAAATGAAAACACTGAAGCCAATTGTCTTTGCTCAGGCCACTCTATTTGAACACTGGATGCAGACCCAGGCAGTCTAGATCCAGCCTGAACACTGATAATGATTTTCTTTTCCTTTTTATCATTTTTATTGTGAACTGAGTGATAGTTTACATGGAAGAACACTGGCTTTACACCATCATTTCATTGCAATGATTACAATCTCCTCCATGCATCATCATCCAACAGTATTTACTTCCATTCCCTCTGTTTTTCTTTCTTTTTTGGGGGTGGGGTGGGGTGGGGTGGGGTGGGGTGGGGAGATGTACACAAAAACACTAGGACTATATAATAATTTAAACAACCAAAGGGCACATTCTGCAAGTCTGCCTCCTGGCCACCAGCTCTCAGTCCCTTTCTTTCCATGAGTCTAGAGTCCTCAGCTGCTCCCTCTCTCCATGTCTTCATCTTTGCCTCCGTCTCTGGTTTTGCTGCTCTCTGGATAAGGTCCAACATTCTACTTGTGTGTTTCTCCCTTGATGGTCCTAGGGTCCTCTGTTTCTGGAGTATAAGATTAACTGCTCCATTTTGTTACAAAACTTCTACCTTTACAGTTGTGACAGTCTCAATTAATCATGATAACAATTACTCACTATTGAATCATAAGAATCTTATCCCCATCTCTTTTCACCAGACCCATCTAGACAAGAAGAAAACTATTCAGTGGGGACTCTATCTTCAGCCTATAACTATTTTCAACAATGCTTTTCATCAGAAAGAAAGTAAGTTGACACATTCTATATTAAGAACCAACTGTAGACAAGTGAATTCTGATGCATGGCAAGCATATGTATGTCAGAGAAGAACTCTGTTCCACAGTGTTTTTAATGGTTACTTTTTTCAAAGTAGATACACCTTTCTTGTGAGGTGTATCTGCATGGACACAAAACTTTTCAGTTAGTAGTTACGCCAAATTTTGTACCACTTAGGAGCTCTGGTGGCATAGTGGTTATGAATCGGCCTGCTAACCTCAAGTTCAGCAGTTCAAAACTACCAGAGGTTCTGCAGAAGAAAGATGAGGCTTTCTGGTCCCATAAAGATTTACAGCCTTGGAAACCCTGTACAGGGTT
Source organism: Chrysochloris asiatica (assembly GCF_000296735.1). Lineage (NCBI taxonomy): Eukaryota > Metazoa > Chordata > Mammalia > Afrosoricida > Chrysochloridae > Chrysochloris > Chrysochloris asiatica. The sequence goes on from NW_006408574.1 coordinate 17,573,489, forward strand.
ACTATGGGTTGGAACTGACTCCATGGCATACCACCACCAGGGATACTATGGGTTGGAACTGACTCAATAGCACACTACAACAAGGGACACCTGTTGCTGTTGTTGTTAAGAGTTGTCACGTCAGATCTGACCCATAACCACCCTATATAGGGTTTCCAAGGAGTGGCTAGTGAGTTTGAAGCACTGATCTGTAGTTCAAATTGGCCTTGTGGTCCTGCACTTATCCTACAGCATCACACTACGGTGTTAGGGACTCCTACTTTGTTGTGGTTGTTAAGTTCCATCAAGTTGGTTCCGACTCATAGCCATCCTGTATAGGGTTTCCAAAGAGTGGCAGGTGAGTTTGAACCTCCAACCCTGCGATACAAAACGACCTTGGGGTCAACTGCTTATTCTTAGTGCCACAGCAGGATTCCTGGGGGTTCTACTATATATAATAAATAATGATTTTTTAAAAAATTACCTGGTCATTTATTCAACTTAATCAGGCTTCTAATTAGAATGAAACAAAATATAAACAAACAAAAAAAACAAAAATTAAGCACAAAAGAACAGAACATAAAATAAATTCTTTCTCTCAGCTGTATGTCTTTTTATATCTGTGTGTGTACAACTGTATGTTTTATAAACTGCATCAAGGTTGTTGTGATTGTTAAGTGCCATTAGAGTCAGTTCTGACTATTAGTGACCCTGTATAAGGTTTCTGAGGCAGTTAAGTTTTGCTGGAGCAGAAAATCTCCTCTTTCTCCCACGGAGCCACTGGCAGATTCAGATTGTTGACCTTGTGGTTAGCATCAAAGTTAGACAGTTTTTCACAAAACAATTCTGCCCAATAGAATTTCCTAGGAACATAGCATTTCCTGCTATTGGAAAATGTGGTGATCCTTCAATCAAAACGGGTTCAGAGACCATTCACTGGAGTTCTGCAATCAGCACTAAATATTATAGGCTTTGTAGTGAAATGTATGTACTAATTTTAATGTGTAAAGCCTCTTTTGGTCATCCACCGGGCTGCCTCTGACCCTGTAGTCATCCTGCAGCTGGGATTGGCTATACCACTCATAAACACGGGTCTTTGGTTTAAATCTTAGGAGACTAGAGGCAGATGTTTTCATTAATCTTTTATGTAGTTTTTCATAAACATTTACCTCAGGATCGCATGAAGATACTTACATAGTTCTACACCTCCTTGATTTATAATTTAAGGTATTTGGTTTATATTGAGGATGATCAACCCTGGACAAATTGTACATAATGATTTTAGAAATCTCCACTTCCTTATCTGACCTCTTTTCTTCACCTTCTATGATTCTTCTTCAACCACCTCAGTGTCCAGGGCTTTGATTGCTTTCTCTTCTACACTTTTCTATCCTCTTTCACTGCTAAAATTTCCATGAACTAGCAAACAATCAAACAGATCTGTGGTGGAAGTGCAGTCAGAGTGCTGCTCCTAGGAAGCCAGGGTGGCCAGACTTCATCTCTCATATTTTGGACATATTATCAGGAGGGACCAGTCACTATTTAAGGACATCATGTTTGATAAAATACAGGGTCATAGAAAAAGACGAAGAACTCCAGTGAGATGGGCTCAGGCATAGCAACGATTGTGAGGTTGGCCAGGACCAGGCAATGTTTCATCCTGTTTTGCATAAGATCACTGTGAGTTGGTACCAACTCGATGGCACCAAACCACTGCTACTACTTCACTGCTATAAATTATCTGCAACAACTGTTAGTTTTAAAATATTACTTCCACCTTAATTTTTAAACACTATTAAGGATAAACCCCTTGTAGAGTAGCTTTAAGGATGTGTTGGGTTGGAGGTGCTTCATCTGCCAAGCTCATATTAATGCTTCTAACTATTCTTTCAAGTCCAAGGGGTTATGCATTGGGCTGCTAACCACAAGGTCAGCAGTTGGAATCCACCAGATGCTACTGGAGAGAAAAGGAGGATTTCTGTTTCTTTAAAGTTTTACCACCTTGTGTTTCATGAGTTGGAATCCATGTGATGGCAGTAGAGTGTGCTTCAAAAAGCCCTGGTGGTGCAACAGTTAAGTGCTCTTCTGCAAACTGAGAGAGTGACCATAGAACCCACCCAACAGTCCTGAGGGAGAAAAGACCCAAAAAGATTACAGTCAAGAAAACCCTATGGGCTGTTCAACTCATCACATGGGTTGCAATGCATTGAAAATTGACTAGAAGGCACCTAACAATATCACCTCTCTTTTTCAATGTCAAACCTAAAGCAGCTATATTTATTTTATTCAACCTTGCCTTTGGCGATCATTAATTGGATGAGGTGTGGCCATTTGTTAAAATGTGGAGCAATCAAAATATTTCCCTTAAGAAATTAAATATGGGAATAAGAATTTCTAATTCAGATTTGAACAGAGATGGCAAGCCTCAGGAAATATGGCTCTGTCCTCATCTGCCCCGAGGTTGGGTTGAGTATCAAATAAATCCGGTGTGCAAATAAAGAAAAAGGTTTTAGATGAGAATAAGAAACAATTCTGCATCTCTGGAATTAGAATCACAAACCATTTGGAAGCCCTGTTGCATTCTTGCTGTCGAATTCAATGTGACAGCTTTGTTTCCGTGTGAAAATTACCCCATTTTACTTTAGTAAAGATTGAAATGGTTTCTGTTACTAGCTGAGGAAGAACTCTGATGCATAATGACACCTGCCATCCCCCTTCCCTCTTAGAGTAAGATCATGCAGCATTCTTTGGGTAGATCTATTCATTTCATACAGTTTATGAACTCAGATCAAAATGCTTCCCTCCCAGCTCCAAGTATGTAGCTTTTAGTGTAGGTAGAGTTTCTTGTTTTTCTGCAGCTTGGTTTAGAAATGGATATGTGGTACAATGAGAGCCAATGAGATGAAAGGACATTTATTGGCATTTCTGGCTCTTATTTACCCTTTGAGTCTTGAAACTGCTAACCTTTTGCTTAGTTGCCAAGTGCATAACCAATGTACCATCAGTGCTCCTTTTTTGGGTCCTGTTTTTGTTAAGTGCTGTCAAGTCAATTCTGACTTACAAGAAAACCTATATAGGGTTTCTGGGGAGCAGCTAGTGTGTTTGAACCGCCAACCTTTTCATTAGTATTCTAATACTTACTTTACAGCACCAATCCACACTTATAAATTTCATGAGATGAAATTTATGTGTAGAATATGTGTAGAAACAAGAATGGACATGGATCAAGGAAACTATATGAAATTATGTGAATATATGAGTGTATTATTGAATTTAATTTCCAGAATTACAAGGGTAACAAATATTCTAATTTAATCAAACCCTTGACAATCTACCCACTTGGATATATGACTAATAGACTCAAAATGAAGTTATGTGTGCACACTTCCATAATATCTTAAAGTCTTTCACTGTTAAATTTTGATTTCTTCAAGTTATCTCTTACAAACTAAGGTGCACTGATATCTACATCCACAGTAAATTCAAGGTCTGTTATAACATTTACCTTAGTTTTCAAGTAGCTGAGATCATTAGGGTAGATAGAAATTAGGAGTCCTGTTGTAGTGCCTTAGGATAAGCACCCGAACTCAAGGTCGGTTTGAACCACAAGGTTGGCCGTTCCAACTTACCAGCTGCTCCTTGGAAATCCTATTTAGGGTCACAAGGAATTGGAACTGACTCAATGGCCTTTAACAACAACGACTTATCCAATAAGGAACTCCAGTAGTGTAGTGGATCACAAGTTGGGCTGCTAACTGAAGGTCAGCGGTTCGAATCTGTCAGTTGTTCTGAGGGAGAAAGACGAGGCTTTTCTTGCCCAGTAAAGATTTATAGCCTCCAAAAACCTATACAGGGTCACTATGAGTCAGAACCAACTCAACAGCATCCAACCACCACCACCATATCCAATATCAACTGTGGAACTTAAAATGTGTGCTTAAATAAACAAGCAAATACTGATTGCTTAGAAAGTACAGAATTGATTAATAGATAGATATTAAAAAATTAAATAATGGTTATATAAAATTATTACTACATGATAATTATTCAAAGTATAGAAGTATAACTTCCTTGAGTTAAAAAACAATACCAAGCAACTGTTATTAGTAATCAATTTTATCAATACATTTTGAAACAAACACTCATCTAATACTTTTATATCAGATTAATACTTTAAGAGATTATATAAATATGAATATCTAACAGGTCATTTGGTGTTACAATAACAACCAGGTATGATTATTAGTAAAATAATTTAAACTACATAATAATTTTAAGAAAAGTTACCATTTGCTAATTAATAGAATGTAAGTGTGAGCCTTGCGTGGTGCTTCAGGATAAAGCACTGGACGCCATGGTGGGTGGTTCAAATGCACAAGTCACTCTTACAGGGTCGTTATAAGTCGGAACCAGGTGGACAGCAGTTAACAACAACAATATCCTTATAGCAAGTGAAAATATTAATACGAATGATCTTTAGTATAAATTGAAGCAACACAGTCAATTCTTATGGCTATAACCTTCAAACCAAAAGGATTAGAGGTAACAAACAAAATATATGCATTTGTAACTTGTTTTCATCCAACAAATGCTAAATATTACTAAGAATTATCTGCAATATTTGTAGTGATGGCAGAGTATCATTGTTATGATGGAAATCTGATGATTTCCTCTTTTTAGTGCTCTGCAATCACTGAGTGTTTTATTATCTAATGCCCTATGATAATATCTCAAGATTCTTCCAAATCAGTTTCCTCAGAAATTCAAATGCTGCCTGTCTCTTTTCATTTTCTATCCACGATGGTATCTCAGACTTTATTGACTCATCATAGAAATGTGTCTGAAAATTCCTGAATAAATTTTATGTCCGTTTCAAATTTCCTTCCAGTTTTGATTCTCTGTGATCTTTTTCCTTTGAGACATGCATCACTGCTATATTCCTTAGTCTATTTCAGGAGCTATTGCTTTAAAAGTTCTAACTTCACTTGAATTGTCAACTTTTATCACTCTCTCTTCCCCCCGCCCCAAATATTCTTAAGTACCTGTTCTAGTTTTATTTTCCTAAGAGTTTCCCTCTGCACTATTAATAAAGTGAAATCACCATCAATCTCTTTCCTTAATTTCATTGTCAATCTCAACTCGAGAGTAGTCTTTGTTTCTGCTTCCTCTTAAATATATGTTTTTCAGCAATACAATTTTTCCAGGAAAGTTCATATGCTATTACATATTTAGCTTGATAGATTTTTATAAAGGTACCAATTCATGCAAACAGCACCCACATAAAAAATCAGATATTTTCAAGTACTCAAGACACTTCCAACTTTCTCTTACTCCTTTCACTATGGCTACCAAAAGTAATAACTATGCTTATTTTAAGTACCACAGATCAATTTTGCCTGTTTTTAATTGTTACGTAATCAGGAGAATTATGTAATCTTTTGTGCCAGGCTTGATCTCCTGAACATATTGTTGTGAGTGGTTGTAATTCATTTTCGCTGTGCTATCAAGTCCGTTGTGAGACTATACCACAATGTTTTTATCCATAGTATAATGATGGACATTTGAATTATTTTAATTTTTCATAATTAAGAACCATGTTGAAAAGACAGCTTTCTCTCTCTCTCTCTCTGGATTACTAACCACAAGCTCAGTGGTTCAAATCCATCAGCTGCTCCTTGGAAATGATAGGATCACTATGAGTTGGAACCAACTTGAGGGTATTTAACAACAACAAAGAAAAAGGTTAGCATAAAACACCAAAACAGTTGTCTAAAGACTACAATTCATTCTCCCATCAGCATCATAGGAGAGTTTTTGTTGATCCAAATTCTGACCTACATTTAGAATTGCTTTTTTGTTTTTGTTGTTTTCAAAGTTATTTGGACACATTTGTCTATTCAAACACTTACACAGATCTTTTATTTTTAAGTCATTTTGGTTGAGATGGCTTGTCATGTCTTGGTGGGATTTTATTTTGTATTCATGATGAAAAAGAAGCTGAGTTCATTTCAAGTTTATTAACCCTTTATTTATGATTTGTTTAAGAACTCGTCTCTCTTTTGCTTAATGTTATTATTATTATTTTTCTATTTGATTGACATTTAAAAAATAATGTGTAACAGATAGTTTCCTACTTTGGGTATGAATCCAGTGTTAGATATATGAAGGGGAATTTTTAAAGTTCATGGAAAAGTGGAACTGAAAGGAAAGGGAATTTTTCCAAGAAATTTTGAAGCACCTTATTCCATATGTTTTCCATCTATGTGCTTTGTTATTAATTTTCTTAATGGTGTCTTATAATAAAGGCTTTTAATTTTTTCTATTCATAGTTAATAATTTTGACATCTTGTTTAATCTTTTCTATCAAAATATTACCACCACTCATCTGTCGGTTTGTCATGCTGTGGTGGCGTGCATGCCGCTGTGATGCTGGAAGCTATACCACTGCCATTTTGAATACCAGCAGGGTACACCCATGGTGGACAGGTTTCAGTGGAGACTAAGGCAGACTCAGAAGAAGGAGAGGCAGGCTACTTCTGAATGTTGTTGTTAAGTGCTGTCTAGTCAGTTCCAACTCATAGCGACCCTGTATAAGGTTTCTGGGGAGCAACTGGTGCCTTCAACTGCCAACCTTGTAGTTTGCAGTCCAGTGCTGATCCAGAGCCACACCAGAAACTGAAGTGGAACACTGTCAAAGAGCACTTGAATATTGAAAATTGAAACATAATGAAAACATCAGAATACTGTCAGCTAGAGCACCAGAGGAATATACAACTGGGGAAGAGCTCCCTCTTCCAAGGAGAGTTCACTGTGCTGACATGACTAGAGTAAAGATTTCAGGACCTTCATTTGTTGATGGGTTACAACTCAAAAATGAGAAACAGCTGTAAACATCCATTAATAAATACTAGGAACATGGAACATACAACATATGAGTTTAGGAAAATTAGAAGTTGTTAAAATGAATTGGAATGCTGAGTTGAAATGAATTAGTATTGGCCATTTCCATTCTGGCAATCATATGGCTTACTATGTCAGGAATGACAGTTAATGAGAAATAACATCACATTCTTCATCAAAAACAACAATGCAAGATTTGCCTTGAAGTATAATGTTGTCTTTGATAGGATAATATCTATATGTCTATAAGTTAACACTGAAACTGAAGAAAATTAAAACAAGTCCACAAAAGCCAAGATTTGACCCATAGCATATCCCACCTGAATATAGAGATCATCGCAAGAAAAGATATGATGCATTAGACACCAGTGACTGAAGACCAGAAGAGTTGTGAGACAACATCAAGAGCAACATACAGAAAGAAAGCAAAAAGTCACTAAGAAGGCAAGAAAGAAGGAAAAGACCAAAATGGATGTAAGAAAAGACTCTGAAACTTTCTTTCCAGCACAGAGATGCTAAAGCAAATGGAAGAAGTAAGGAAGTAAATGAGCTGAATAGATAATTTCAAAGGAAAGCTCGAGAAGAAAAAGCCAAGTATTATAATGATAATAATGTGCAAAGACCTAGAGTTAGAAAACCAAAAGGGAAGAACACACTCAACATTTCTCAAACTGAAGTAACTGAAGGAAAAATTGAAGCCTCAGCTTGAAATATCAAAAGATTATATGAATAAAATATTGAATAAAGCAGAAAGCATCAAAAGAAGATGGAAGGAATATACAGAGTCACTGTACCAAAAAGAAATGAATGATGTTCAACCTTTTGTTAGCATAGGAACAAGAGCCAATGGTACTGAAAAAGTCCAAGGTACTCAGAAGGCATTGGCTTAATTGACTATGCAAAGGCTTTCGACTGTTTGGATCATGACAAGCTATGGACAGCATTGCAGAGAATACATATTCTAGAACACCTAATTGTGCCCATGAGGAATCTATACATGGGCCAAGAGACAATCATTCCAACAGAATGAGGGACACGGAATGGTTTAAAATCAGAAAAGGTGTGCACCAGTCTTGCATTCTTTCATCATACTTATTCAAACTGTATGCTGAGCAAATAATTCAAGAAACTGGATTGCATGAAGAAGAATGTGGCATCAGGATTGGTGGAAGACTCATTAACAACCTGCAATATGCAGATGATACAACTGATTGCTGAAAGCAAAGTGTACTTAAATACTCACTAATTAAGATCAAAGACCACACCCTTCTGTGCAAGTTGCACCCTTCACCAATGGACCAATACAAAATATTATGATAAACGGAAAAAAAATTAAAGTTGTCAAAGACTTCATTTTGCTTGGATCTACTATCAACACTCTTAGAAGCAGCAGTCAAGGAATTGAATGATGCATTACATGAGGACAAGTTGCTGCATAAGACCTCTTTAACTTATACAAGAGCAAAGATATCACTTTGAGGACTAAGGTGCACCTGACTCAAACCATGATATTTTCAATAGCTTCATATGCATGTGAAAGTTGGACAGTGAATAAAGAAAATCACAGAAGAATTAATGCATTTCAGTTATGGTGTTTGAGAAGACTATTTAAAGTACCATGGACTGCTTGAAGAAGAAACAAACTTATATTGAAAGAAGTATAGCCAGAATGTTTCTTAGCAGCCAGGATTTTGCAACTTCATCTCTAGTACTTTGGACATATTATCAGGGGCCAAGTCATTTTACCCAGAACATCATGCTGGGTAAAATGGAGCATCAGCAAAAAAGAGGAGGACTCCCAATGAAACGAATTGACCCAGTGATAGCAGCAATTGGTTCAAGTTTAACAAATGTCAGGATGGCACAAGACTGGGAAGTGTTTCACTCTGTAGTAGATCAGGTCCCTTTGAGTCAGAACTGACTTGACTGCATCCAACAACAACAACAACATCATCAAAGTATTATACAGATAGCCTGTATTTCTTTCAGAAAACTTTATTATTGTACCATTTTCACACTTTTTTGTGATATTGTATGAGATGATCAAGATTCATTTTATTCCTTTAAGGATATTTAATTGATCCAGAACCATTTTTTGTATAGAACATTCTTTCCACACTTTACTGAAGTGCTACTCTAGTAGGCAGTTTCCAAGTTGACCCTCAAAGACTCCCACTTTCTGGTATTAAAGTTCTTGTGTAGTTCACTTATACATCAGAATTGGTTTCGGTGACCAGCAACTTTCAGCATAAGTGTATCAATACTGTGTTTAGTCTGTAAAACACTGTTTCAGACCACTCTCTGACACATTCTCCCTTGTCTTCATATTCACTCTGGATGAAGCCTCCTGCCCTGTGAGGCTAGAGAGACACCCAGGTGATAAACAGCTGAAGCCTGTTGCTAATAAATACCTATGTTAACTTTGAAGCCAAAGCTGTAACCTTGCAGCTTGACTGCATCTGCAGGTGGAGTCCGAACAACCCAGACAAACCTCTCCAGAATTCCTGACACATAACTCAATGAAACAATATGTACATTGTCTTATATATTTATATTTAATTTATATGTATATAAAGCTGAACATTTTGGGGTTATTTGTTTAACAGAAGTGATACAATCACCAAATGACTCTATATATTGGTTTATTTATGAACTCTGTTCATTGGTCTATCTTTTACTCTTTGTGCCAAGACCATGCTGAATAATTATTGTAGTTTAAAAATAAATCTTGCTATGTGGTAGAGTAAGTTCTCAAATGTTGTTGTTCTTCTTTAGGAGTGCTTTTACTACTCCAGGTCTTTTTTATTTCCAGATAGAGACAGTCCTAACATTACCAATGTCTGACTTATGGACAACATGCACTTGCCCTTTAATGATGTGTGAATGTGCCCTTACTTTGAAATGAATAAATCAACCTGTACTTGCAATAAATTCTCTATCACAATCATCTAGCTGCACATGCAGCTTTTAAATCATTGAAAAGGTTTCTAGAGGTTTCTTGCATTAAAGTAAGACTAAGTAAAACCTATATGTACCTGTTCTGACTTACCTACAACTGACTGTTAAACACACTTAGGGATGGATACATTCATAATCTGGAGACTGCCTGTATCAGTTTGTAAATTACCATACACTCACAGACATAAAGTATCTGCAGTTATTCACTGAAATTTAACAGAAGGTATGGAGCCATGGTGTGGTCCTGTAGGATAAGCACTGGACTTCTAACCACAAGGTTGGCAGTTCAAACCCACCAACCACTCCTTGGAAACCCTATTTAGGAGTTCTAGTAACGTAGTGGTTACGAATTGGGCTGTGAACCGCAAGGTCAGCAGTTCAAAACTACCAGTTGCTCTGCGGGAGAAAGATGAGGCTTTCTACTCCTGTAAAGATTTATAGCCTTGGAATCCCTGTTCAGGGTCACTATGGGTTGGAACCGACTCGATGGCACTTAACAACAACAACAACATTAGGCATAATGAACTCAATGGCAAAAACCACACAAAGTTCCTGGGTGGCACAAACTGTTAAGCATCCAACTACAAGATGAAATGTGGGAGATTTAATCCCACTAAGAGACAACTCAGAAGATAAGCCTGAAGATCTACTTCTGAAAGTTTACATATAGCCTTGAACTCCCTATGGAAAAGTTCTATTCTGCTCATGTGGGGTTGCTATGGTTGGAATCAGTTACAAGGCAACTAACAATAACACAGATCATTTCAATTTTGGACAGACTTTTTGTTGTTGTTGTTGTTGTTGGGTGCCATTGAGTCAGTACTGACTCATAGTGACCCTATGCATAGCAGAACGAAACACTGCCTGATCCTGGGCCAACCTCACTTTTGTTGCCACGCTTGAGCCCATTGATGCTGCCACCTGGCCAATCCATCTCATTAGGGGGTCTTCCTCTTTTTAATTCTAGATCTTCTAATCCATGGACATTAGTCAGTTTATGCAGGTCTTTATAAATAACTATCAAAATTGCTTAATGGTTTACTTCGTGGAAATCTTGCACTTATTTCAACTAACATGAATTTTTTGATGCTATTGAAATAAAAAGGCATCAACTATAGTTTATTCTTGGAAATACCAGCGTATTCTGTTGTCTTACTTTTGTCTGTTACTTTCCTTGGTAGATTAGCTTTGGTTTTCTAGATGTATAATCACATTGTCTATTAAAAAAAAAAAAAAAAAAAGGCAAACAAACACATAACTACTTATTGCTTAAAAAATTGTATCACTTTTCTTTTTATTTCTTTATGACATTTATAAGAACCCCGATTCAAATGTGGAATAGAGGTGGCAGAGTCTATTTTTTTCAATATCTAAGGAAAATCATTAATAATTCATAATTTTATGGGATGCTTAAAATATCTTTTTCTTGAAAGATATTCTTCATCATATTAGGAAATGAGGAACTTGTCTTTTATTTATTTTTTTTTACCTAAAATAAATATTTACTTAAATAAGTGTTGAAACAAAAATCCAAACTGTGCTTAATAGAAAATTATTAGGTACCCAGCACTTAGGAACTGAGGCATAAAGAATGAGATGGAGTCAGCTTTCTAAGCACTGGGCGAAGAGCTTTTTAGCAGACAGACAGAGGAACAGTTTCTATTCTTGGTGCAGGTAGTCACAGTAACTACTAACTGTTCCCAGTTATTCATGAATGAAGGAAAAAAAAGTTAAGAATAATGACTTTGAATATTATTCTAGCTCCTTTTTTAATATCCCAGAGCATAACCTCTGTATAAGAGGGATGGTCAAAATGTATGACTATTAAGGTTTTAGTTCATATATTCATGGGTTTATCCAAACTAAACATTTTTGGGCATATTTCTGTGTTTAGCACTTGAATGCAAACAAGTCCTCTCAGTAACACACTTATTTTGGTCCCATTATGGTGCCACTAAAAAAGGTTATTTGTGTGCCATGGGGAGAGGGAGAGTGGATTTTTATGAGATCAACGCAAATATAGAAATTTTAACAAAACTCAAGTGGGCATCTTCCCAAGTCATTGAAGAACTGTAACAAGTTTATGTGAATACTATATCACATAAACAATAGTTTTTGGATGGATCAAGCTTTTTAAGGAAGGTTGTGAAGATTTAAAGTCAATAGCAACATGGTGGTGGTGTGCGGTGGATTAGGTTCTAACTCATAGAGATCCTGCATAGGATTTACGAGACTGTAAATCTTTATGGGAGCAGAAAGCCTCATCTTTCTCCCACAAAACAGCTGGTATTTTCAATCTGCTGGCCGTGAGGTTAGCAGCCCGAATCATACCCACTACCTACCTGAGCTCCTTGAAAAGCAAAGGAAGACTATTATTATCAGTGAATGAAAAACGGTGGCTGAAATTCAGGAACTGGTGGAAGAAGTCCATAGAATTACCACTGATGCTCAATAGCTTCTGAAGTTGAGATCTCACTTTGGCATTTTCAACTCAGCAAGTTTTTGACTCAACAAGTACCAAACGTGTTGCTTGGAGATCAGCGAGGTCAGAGAGGGAATCTTTCCATAGTTCTTATAGGCAAGATATAAGCTAACGAAGCTAACTTAGCTTAGAGCTTGCCTAAAAGACCTATGGAAAGATGTCTTCTCTGACCTCGCTGATCTACAGGCAAAACTTTTGACACTCATTGAGTCAAAAACTTGCTGATTAGTCGATCAGTTTGTCAAGCTGCAGTGGTTTGTGAGTTGTGATTCTGGAAGCTATGCCACCAGTATTTAAAAAACCAGCAGGGTCACCCATGGTGGACAGGTTTCAGATGAGCTTTCAGACGAAGAGAGTTGAGGAAGAAGGAGTGACAAACTACTTCTGAATATTTAGTCACTGAAAACCTTATGAACAGCAGAGAAATACTGTCAGATATAGTGCTGGAAAATGAGCCCCTCAGGTTGGCAGGCACTCAAAATGGGACTGGGGAAGAGCTGCATCCTCAAAGTA
>NW_006408574.1:17586834-17589904 GCF_000296735.1 Chrysochloris asiatica
ACTGATCATTACTGGTTATTGGAATGCAAAGGATTGGAACAAAGAGAAAGGAAAGTTGGAAAATATGGCCTTGGTGATAGAAATGATGCTGGAGATTGCATGATAAAATTCTGCAAAATCAATGATTTGTTAATTTCAAATAACTTCTTTAGACAGCATAAAAGATGATTATACACGTGGACCTCACCAGCTAGAATACATAGAAATCAAATAGACTACATCTGCAGAAAAAGATGACGGAAAAGCACTATATCATCAGTAAAAACAAGGCAAGGGGCAGACTGTGGAACAGACCATCAATTACTCTTATGCAAATTCAAACTGAAGCTGAAGAAAATGTAAACAAGTCCATGAGACCCAAAATATGACCTTGAATATATCCCACCTGAATTTAGAGATCATCTGAAGAACAGATTTGAAACATTAAACACTAAAGACCAAAGACCAGAAGAATTGTGGGGTGACATCAAGAACATCATACAGAAAGAAAGCAAAAAGTCATTAAGAAGAAAAGAATGAAGGAAAAGGTCAAAACGGATGTCCATAGAAACACTGAAACTTGCTCTCCAGCATAGAGATGCTAAAGCAAATGGAAGAATTGAGGAGGTAAAAGAGCTGAAGAGAAAAATTCAAAGGTCAGGTCAAGAAGACAAAGTCAAATATTACAACGAAATATGTAAAGACATGGAGTCAGAAAACCAAAAAGGAAGAACATACTCAGCATTTCTCAAGCTGGGGAAACTGAAGAAAAAATTCCAGCCTGGACTTTCATTATTGGAGGATTCTCTGGGAAAATTATTGAATGATGCTGAAAGCATCAAAAGAAGATGGAAGGAATACACAGTCACTGTACCAAAAGGAGATGGTTGAGGTTCAATCATTTCAAGAGGTAGCATATGATCAAGAGCCAATGATACTGAAGGAGGAAGTCCAAGGTATTGAAGGAATTGGCAAAGAACAAGGCACCAGGAATTGATGGAATAAAAATTGAAATCTTTCAAAAAAAAAATGAGGTGGCACTGGAGGCACTCACTAATCTATGTCAAGAAATTTGGAAGACAACTATCCGACCAACTGATTGGAAGAGATCCACATTTGTGCCCGTTCCAAAGAGAGGTGACCTAATGGAATGCGGAAATCATCGGACAATCTCTTTGATATTGCATGTGAGTGATGTTTTACTAAAGGTAATACAGAAACGGCTACAAGCATACATTGACAGAGAACTTCCAGAGGTTCAATCTAGATTCAGAAGAGGCTGTGGAATGAGGGATATCATTGCTGATGTCAATGAATCTTGGACAAAAACAGAGAATATCAGAAAGATGTTTACCTGTGCTTTCTTGACTACGCAAAGGCTTTCAATTGTGCAGATCATGACAAGCTATGGACAGCATTGCTAAATGTGAGTATTCCTGAACACTTAATTGTGTTCATGAGAAATCTGTACATGGGAACACTGAATGGTTTAAAATTAAGAAAATCTTAGAAGCTGGGTTGCATGAAGAGAAACATGGCATCAGGATTGGAGGATGACTCATTAACAACCTGTGATATGCAGATGATACCACCTTGCTTACTGAAAGTGAAGAGGACTTAAAAATATTTACTGATGAACATCAAAGAGCACAGTCTTCGGTATGGATTTCATCTCAATGTAAAGAAAACAAAAATCCTTACCACTGGACCAATAAACAACATTCTTATCAATGGAGAAATGATTGAAGTTTTCAAGGACTTCATTCTTCTTGGATCAACTATCAGCACTCATGGAAGCAACAGTCAAGAAATCAAACGACGTATTGCATTAGTCAAATCTGCTGCACAAGACCTTTTTCAGGTGTGGTAGAACAAAGATGCCAGCTTGAAGACTAAGGTACGTTTAACCCAAGCCATGGTATTTTCAGTAACCTCTTATGCATGCAAATGCTGGCTAATGAATAAGGAAGACTGTAGAAGAAATGATGCTTTTGTGTTATGGTGTTGGAGAGTATATTAAAAGTGTCATGGGCTGCCAAAAGAACCAATAGATCTGTGTTGGAAGAAGTGCAGCCAGAGTGCTCCTTGGAGGCCAGGATTTCAAACTTTGTTATCATAATTCTGTATTTCAGATATATTATCAGGAGTGACCAGTCACTGGAGAAGGATATCATGTTTAGTAAGATGGAGCATCAGAGAAAAACAAGAAGACCCCCAGCGAGATTGATTGGCCAAGTGGCAGCATCAATGGGATCAAGCATGGAAACAATTGTGAGGTTGGCCCAGGACCAGGCAGTGTTTCGTTCTGTTCTGCATAGGGTTGCTATAAGTCACTATGACTCACTACTGACTCGATGGCACCTAAGAACCACAAAGCTAATGAAGATTATGTTATGGAATAAATTTTAACAGGATTGTCTTGAATGTATCAATAGGATACATAGAGCAAGGCCTCGTCAAACTAGCGACTTTCAAAGTGTTCTGCTGAGCCAGTTAAGTTCAAGGCAAAGAGCTCAGCTCAAGAGGTTACAGAAACTTTTTTGGAGATTTCCAAGGGTATTCTTACTTTTAAAACAGTTGGGTGTTTTGTTTTCTTAAATTATATTTCTACATTTGTTATAATGTTCATACAAGACTTTATGGATTTTCTTATCTTTTTCTTGCTTATATTGACACATTTCAAATAACAGGGCATACTCATACTATCCTGGTGTGGGGCTGTAGGATAAGCACTGGACTGTGAACCATAAGGTTGGTGGTTCAAAAACACCAGCATCTCCTTGGAATATCTATACAGCAGGCATGGGAAGCTTTTTATCTGCCAAAATTCATAACATCCTTTTAGGGCCATACAACATTATCAAATTAAAAATTAGCCTGTGACTTCCAGTTTTGTGGAGGGGGGAATGCAGAGACAGACAGTGAAAACTCCTCTGCCAAAACCCCCCCAAAAAGCAGAGAAAGAGTAGTCTGCCAAACAACTGCAGAGCTTTGGATCTTGTTTTAAGGTTCCGGGCACAAGTTTTCCACGCCCAACTGAGAAGAAATCTGCCTGTGGAAGCAAAATACGGTGATTTCTGAATCAATCCAG
>NW_006408574.1:17591280-17592463 GCF_000296735.1 Chrysochloris asiatica
CTCTGGGAACAGGAACCAGACAAGGATGCGCTTTGTCACCATTCTTATTCAATATTGTGCTAGAAGTCTTAGCCAGAGCTATATGGCACAATAGCGAAATCAAGGGCATCTGAATTGGCAAAGAGGAAGTAAAACTCTATTTGTAGATGATATGATCCTATATATAGAAAAACCCAAAGACTCAGTCAAAAAGCTACTAGACCTCAAAGGAGGATTCAGCAAAGTGGCAGGATATAAGATCAACATACAGAAATCAGTTGGATTCCTCTATACCAATAACAACAGTGCTGAAAAGGATATTAGGAAAACAATACCATTTACGATAGCCACCCAAAGGATGAAATATCTAGGAATAAATGTAATCAGATAAACAAAGGACCTATACAAAGAAAACTACAAAACATTACTACAAGAAACCAAAAGACACTTACAAAAACAGAAGAATATACCATGTTCCTGGATAGGAAGACTTAACATTGTGAAAATGTCAATACTGCCCAAAGCAATTTACACATATAATGCGATCCCAATCCAGATTCCAACGACATTCTTCAAAGAGATGGAAAAAACAATTACAAACTTTATATGGAAAGGAAAGAGACCCAGGGTAAGCAAAGCACTGCTTAAGAAGAAGAACATGGTGGGAAGCCTCTCACTCACTGATTTCAAAATTTATTGGAAGGCTACAGTGGTCAAAACAGCCTGGTACTGGTATAAGGAAAGATACATTGAGCAATGGAACAGAATTGAGAATCCAGAAATTACCCATCCACCTACAACCAACTGATTTTCGACAAAGTACCTAAGTATATTGCATGGGGAAGAGAAGGTCTCTTCAACAGATGATGCTGGCAGAATTGGAAAGCGATATGCAAAAGACTGAAACAAGACCTTTACCTCACGCCTTATACAAAAATCAACTCAGCATGGATTAAAGACCTAAATGTGAATCACAGAATTACAAAGGCCATCAATGAAAATATGGGGGCAAATGTGAGAGCTCTAATACAGGGCATGCACAGACTACCAAACACTTTGAAACTTACACAAACAAAAGCAGACAAAATAGATCACTGGGACATACTAAGAATTAAAAACTTATATGCATCAAAAGAGTAAAAAGGGAGCCCACAGAATGGGGAAAAATCTTTTGCAATGACACATCAGACAAGGGAATCCTTTC
>NW_006408574.1:17597794-17603100 GCF_000296735.1 Chrysochloris asiatica
TGCATAAATTTGTATAATAATTGTATTAAGTGGTTTTCCTTGTAGTCATGTTGATATTTTTCTGTCACATACAACATACATCAAGACAGATGTTGAAATGTTCTTTTTGATGATGCATGCAACACCATTCTTCAATTTGTCATTACTGACATTATACATTATGTGATTGTCAGATTCAAAATGACCAAGAGCAGTCCATGTCAGCTCACAAATGCCTAGGTTTTTGATGTTTTTGTGTTCCATTTCATTTTTGATAATTCCCACTTTTTCTAGATTCATACTTCTTAAATTCCATGGTCTGGTTATTAATGGTTGTGTCTCTTCATTTTGATTGGGCCCCATCAGCACATGAAGGCTTTATTCCATTTGTGTCATCACAGTCAACTCTACTTTGAGGAGGCAGCTGGTCTCCAGTTGTATTTTGAGTGCCGTCCCACCTGAGGAGCTCATCTTCCAGCACTATATCTGACAATAATCTGGTGCTCTTTATCATGTTTCAATGTTCAGTACTCTGCTGCTGTCTGACAGTGTTCCAGTGCTATCCATAAGCTTTTCAGTGACTTAGCTTTCAGAAGTCATCTTTCTCTTTTTCTTCCTAGTTTGTCTTCATTTGGAAGCTCAACTAAAACCTGTCCGCTTGGGTGACCCTGATGGTAGTTAAATATCAGTCATATAGCTTCCAGAATCACAGCAACACGCAAGCCACCACAATCAGACAAACTAAGAGATGAGTGGTGGAGCGAGTATATTGAAGTTATTATGGGGCTAAAGGAGGTCTGGTCGTGCAGTGTTTTGAGAGTTGAGCTGCTGACCTCATGTTCCATAGTGTTACTCAGTGAGAATGGGCTTGGTGGCAGTGGGGTGGGTAGATTATTGAGCTTCCTTTCTCATCTCCTGAGAAAGGGAAGAAAAATGGAGAAGAGTAAATTAGGAAGCAAAGCATTCTCAGTTACTATACTTACTCAAGTACTTTTACAAGATGTGTTATAATAGGGATTCTAGCATTCAACAAGTCATTAGAAGATAGACTATATGATTGTTGTTCCTGTTAGGCACAGACAGGAAACAGATGACACACTTAAGTAAGGATATTGTTGTTATTACTGTTGTTAAGTGCTGTCAGGTGGCTTCTGACTCATAGGACACTGTATAGAGCTTAAGAATAGCAGCTGGTGAATTTGAACTCAACCGTGTGGTTTAAAATGACTTTGAGGTTGATGGTTATCTTACAGTGCCATACCAGGGATATTGAAGAGAGGTTAATGATTTGGTTATTTTCAAAAAAGCAAGGTTATTTAAAGATAAAGGAAACTAGCAATAGATGATGGAACAACTTGGGGCTAGGTACAATGGGGAGTTATTACCATATGGAACAGAAGGGACACACGCTTACCATCTGTTCCTTGGAAACCCTATACAGTGTTGCTATGGGTTGGAACTGACTCGACAGCACTTTACCAAGTGGAGCCGAGGTTTCTTGGTGTGGCACTATGGATTAATGTACTGGATTGTAAGGTCAGTTTGAACTACAAGGCTGACAGTTCAAGCTCACCAGCCGTTCCTTGGAAACCCTATACAGGGTCACTATGAGTTGGTGCCAACTCAAAGGCACTTAACAACAAGAACAGTGGAGCCTAAGCTTTGTTTGTTCCTAGCTTCTTTGACCTGTATACATTACTCTAAAATCTTTAGGCCTGACTGTCAGCCAGTTGCTTTCAACTCTCTTCTTATCTCAGGCAGACACTTAGAGATCTGTCAGGGATCCGTACCATCTGGGCCAGATGCAAGGAGACCCAGGGCTGGGTGCCAGAAGCATACTGATAACTTTATATTATGAAACATCTCACTCCTTCTCTGTGAGGCGTCACTGAATAGACTTCACAGACAGTACCATATGTCAGTGAGAACCACAATTTCTAGTCAAGAGTTTGGAGAAACAAGTGTAAAAACGACACATTTCTTGTGTTTCTAGTTGCAGATCTGTACTTGACCAGTAATAGGTACACCCAAAATGAAAATGTTTTTATCTGTCACTTTCGTCTCATTTCAAATTTTGACTGGCAGTCAATAGTAATACAATCCACAGATTCAAAGCAATTTTATATGGTCTTCTGTCATAAATCAAAATGTTCCATTAACTAAACAAATTCTCAACAGCATAAATCAACCCACACTAAGTAAATCACAGTTAGTGGAAACCAAATTGTAATTCCATAAAAGTGATTAAGTGCTTGCAAGATACAGTGAGATATATCATCTGCAGTACAGAGCATGATTATTCAATAGCTGCATGCTGCATTTTAGACTGGCTAATTTCTTCCATGTTACTTATTTTCATGGGAGATAGTTAAAGACAAAAAAATACATCGCATAACATTTTAGATTGTATTCTTATTGTGGAATGTTTTGTAATAGCCACCTCATTAGAGCAAACTTTGAAATACAGCTAATGGCTGGATTCACACATTTGAAAGCTTATAATAGATAATATATCCCCTCAGATAGAAATAACCTTCCTGTCAGTGGAGTTGAACATTTCTAAATTACAAAATTCATTCTCTCAGATATGTTATGAACACTAATGGATTGTTTTAAGTTTTTCCTTCTAAAAATAGCAACTCAGTCCCCACACCGCTCCCCGTAAGTTTGTCATATTAATGAAGTATGGCAAATTTACAGATTAGCTGCTACTCAGAAACTCTACACAGGGTTGCTATGAGTCAGAACCGACTTGAAGGCACTTAAGAACACCAAGAAGGTGCCGTAGTGGCATTTTGGAGTACGCTGGTCTACTAACCTGAAGATCAGCTGCTTAAATCTACCAGTTACTCTATGGAAGAAAGATGAGGCTTTCTGTTACTGTATAGATATACAGATTCAGAAATCCTATACAAGGTCACTATGATTCAGAACTGTCTTGGTGGCAGACAATCACCACCATTATCACCATCACCACCACCAAGGAACTCTGGTAGAGTAGTGAGTTACTAGCTGGGCTGTTAACCACAGGATTAGCAGTTCAAATATACCAGCTACTCTGCATGAGAAAGATGAGACTTTCTGTTCCAGCAAGGATTTATAGCCTCGAAACCCTATATAGTCGGAACCAACTCAACACCACACAACCACTACCACCATTATACGCTTCTATTTAATTGTTCAGGAAATAGTGAGTCAATTATTATATAGATATAAAATACCTCAACAAATAATTCCAAATGACTTAGTTGTGCACAAAAGAGTCCTGGTGGTGTGGTGGTTAAGCACTCTTCTGCTAACCAAAAGGCTGGAGGTTAGAACCTACCAGCTGGTCCACAGTAGAAAGCTGTGGCAGTCTGTTTCTTTAAACATTACAGCCTTGGACACCCTAAAACATGGTTCTATTCTGCCATACAGGGTTTGGACACCCTAAAACGCAGTTCCATTCTGTCATACAGGATTTGGACACCCTAAAACATGGTTCTATTCTGTCATACAGGGTTTGAACACCCGAAAACGCAGTTCCATTCTGTCATATAGGGTTTGGACACCCTAAAACATGGTTCTATTCTGTCAAACAGGACTGCTATGAGTTGGAACAGACTGTGCAGCAGTGGAGTTGGTTTTTATTTTTGCCAATTGTGCACAGCACTGATGAACTCAGGCAACTTCATCACATGGGAGAGTGCAAGAGCCACCAAACCAATCTTCCAGTTTCATGCTTCATATTTACATTCTATATTTCACAAGAAATCAAAGCAATCCATTTATAAATGCAAAACATGTCATAAAATTTTCCACCTCAACACCTTCCCATGATTTTCCATCAAAGTGAACACAAAATAAAGACTCTTTAAAGTTACCTGGTGTGGTGCTGTAGTAGAAACGCTGGATTGCTAACCTCAATGTTGGTGATTCAAATTCTCCTTGAAAACCCTATGTTCTTGTTGTTAGGTGCCATCGATTCAGTACTTACTCATAGCAACCCTATACACAGAAGAACCAAATACTGCCTGATCCTGAGCCAACCTCACTACTGTTGCCACGCTTGAGTACATCGATACTGCCACTTCACCAATCTATCTTGTTGGGGGTCTTCTTCTTTTTCTCCGACCCTCCACGCTAATAAACATATCCTTCTCCAGTGACTGGTCCCTCCAGACAATACGTTTGAAGTATGAGATGAAGTTTGGCCATCTTGGCCTCCAAGGAGCACTCTAGCTGCACTTCTTCCAATATGGATCTATTGGTTCTTTTGGCAGCCCATGGCACTTTCAATATTCTCCTCCAACACCATAACTCATAAGCATCAATTCTAAGGTCTTCCTTATTCACTGTCCAGCTTTCGCATGCATATGAGGTTATTAAAAATACCATGGCTTGGGTCAGGTGCACCTTAGTCCTCAAGCTGATGTCTTTGCTCTGAAACACTTTATAAAGCTCTTGTGCAACAGATTTGCCTAATGCAATACGTCGTTTAATTTCTTAACTGCTGCTTCCATGAGTGTTGATAGTTGATCCAAGAAGAATGAAGTCCTTGACAACTTCATTCCTTTCTCCATGCATAAGAATGCTGTTTATTGGTCCAGTGGTGAGGATTTTTGTTTTCTTTACATTGAGATGTAATCCAAACTGAATTCTGTGCTCTTTGATCTTCATCAGTAAATGTTTTAAATCCTTTTCACTTTCAACAAGCAAGGTTGTATCATCTGCATATCGCAAGTTGTTAATGAGTCTTCCTCCAATCCAGACGTCACATTTTTTTTCCCATATAATCCAGCATCTAGGATTATTTGCTCAGCATACAGGTTGAATAAGTATGGTGAAACAATACGACATTCTTGCACACCTTTTTAAATTTTAAACCATTCAGTGTTCTCATGTTCTGTTCGAATACCTGCCTCTTGGTCCATGTTCAGATTCCTCTAAAGCACAATTAAGTGTTCTGGAATACTCATACTTCTCAATGTTGTCCATAGCTTGTCATGAGCCACACAATCGAAAACCTTTGTGTAGTCAATAAAGCATAGATAAACATCTTTCTGATATTCTCTGCTTTCAGCCAAGATCCATCACACATCAACAATGATATCCCTCATTCCATGGCCTTTTCTGAATCTGGCTTGAACTTCTGGAAATTCTCTGTCAATGTATGCTTGTAGTGGTTTCTGTATTATCTTTAGTAAACATTTACTTGCATGGGATATAAAAAAGATTGTATGATGCTTTCCATATACCGTTGGGTCACCTCTCTTTGGAATGGGCACAAATATGGATCTCTTTCAATCAGTCAGCCAGATAGTTGTCTTCCAAATTTCTTGGCATAG
>NW_006408574.1:17604625-17644847 GCF_000296735.1 Chrysochloris asiatica
CCTACTTAATTCCAAGTTGCTCAGTGTGCTTCTCTGGAACATTCCTGTCACTATCTAAAACCACCAAATAGCCATCAACCCTGACTAATTCAACTTGCACTTATGGTCTTTCTTCTGCTAGATATTCACATTGTGTCTCCCTTAGCACGCTTAAATCTCTGCTCCAACACCAGTCCCCCAGAAAGACAGTCATTAATCATGCTATCTAAACCATCAGCTTCCATCACTCTTTATAAAAATCCCTGGTAGTCCACTGGGGAAGAGCTTGGCTGCTAACCAAAAAGTTGGGGGTTTGAATCCACCAGTAGCTCTCTAGAGAAAAAAACCTGGCTATATGCCCCTGAAAGTATTAAAGCTTCGGGAACCCTAGAGGTCAGTCTACTGTTGGAGCAGATATTTGAGTATGGTCAGGGAGACCGCAATGTTTTATGAAATTACACTCTAAAATCAAGCTTTATCTTTTGTAGTTTAAAGTACAATTTCATATCTGAGGGACTTCAAAAAGTTCATGGAAAAGTTATTGTCATTTTTTTCCATGAACTTTTTGAAGCCCCCTCATATATTAGCATTATTTTAGATAGCTTGTGTATTGTCTCTCTCCCTAATTGTATATATTCTCCATGTAAGCACTTTATTTATTCATGGTATAAACATGAATTATTAAAATAGATCTACTAAAATGATTTCATTTGTTATATTTCAGCAGATGTTATTTGTCAGATAGTGTAGTTTAAAACTCTGTTCCCAAATGTGTTATAAATTTCTACCTTCAATCCTAAACAAGTAGAGCCCCTGCTTTAAGACTAATGCTTCATCAGACTCTACACTTTGGAACAACTTCTTGAAAGCTTCCTAAGATCACCTCAGTGCCTGGGATTGAAGTTAGCAATGCCGGGATTGGGGTTAGAGTTATGTGTGTTGTGTTCATTAGTATGCTCTGATGTCTCAGATTAGCCATTTAGAAAAGATACTCTGAATCCAGACAGGAACATGACCTGCCTCTCACCATCAGGTGATTTCTAATTTTTAATTATCCTCTGTTATCTATGTATGACCACGAATAGACATTCCAAGGAGCTCTGAGATGAGCACCTATGGAATTGTCCCAGGGTCTTGTGTAAGTATATTATGATCCATTTCCAATTGAATGGCCTAGCAAACAGTATTTCTTTTGTGGAATTATGTGACATCTAGGCTGATCAACTGATGTTATGTAGGACACAGGGCCACATTAGGATGCTAGGCTACCGACACCCTACCGTCAACTTCGGGGATTGAGCTTTTTTATGGACTCTTGGGTTGCCTTTCACCTCTTTGCTTCAATTGTGGTGCTGCATCCCCTTTGCAGAACTTAAAGGCAGTTCTTTATTTACCAAATAATTTTTACTATCTCTAGTTCTTGCACAATCCCGGACAATCTAGTATTCATGGTCATCATCAATGAATGTCTTTGAAAGCATCATTAGAAGGCATTATTCATTGATGATGTAGAATCATGAGTGGTGAAGCTACCAGCATTAAATAAGTGATATTAAGGGATTCCAGAGTCTAGAAGATCTATATTGTTTCAATACAATTCAATACTGTTTCAATTTTCACATGGTGGGGATATCAAATAAGTCAGGCATAAGACAATGGACAGTAAAGAATATGAAGAAATGGTCCCTGGATCTTAACAAGAGGACATGTTGCCTGGATAGTGAAAAAAAAAATTCAGTTGCAATGTTAGAAAACTAAAATATATGTAAACACGTCCTCTTTAACCATTGCTCTAAGTCTTCATAGAGAAATCAGTATAATTTAAATGGACCCATGGATTTTATAATACATTATTAAATCAACTTCTTTATGAAGGGGTCCTTCAACATTATTGTCCAGAATCCCAAAAACCCTAGAGACAGCCCTGTGATAAATACTACCCTTAAGTTTCTATAGGCATATCAAGCACTTTGGCACTTTCTTAATTGTAGGTGGTACACAGGCGTTAATTTGGCATTTACCTTAGATCATGGGCACCTTATAAATGTCACCATTGTTGTAGAGCCCAAAGCTTTGTAAATTGTATTTTTCATATACAGGCAATGTATGTCTAACAAGCGTATTAGCTCATGTGCCACTTATCATTTATAGACATAAATATAATGGACCAGAACAAAGTCCTCCAGAATGTCGACATAAATATAATGGACCAGAACAAAGTCCTCCAGAATGTCAAAATTATCTTGGCATGACATGTAATACCCTATATGACATGTAATACCCTATACGACATGTAATACCCTATATGACATGTAATACCCTATATGACATGTAATGCCCTATATGACATGTAATACCCTATATGACATGTAATACCCTATATGACATGTAATACCCTATATGACATGTATACCCTATGTTATTGTTGTTGTTGTTAAGTACTGTTGAGTCGGTTCTGACTCATAGCGAACCTGTACAGGGTTTTCGAGGCTGCAAATCTCTATGGGAGCAGAAAGCCTCATCTTTCTCCCATGGAACAGTTGGTAGTTTTGAACTGCTGATCTTGAGGTTAGCAGCCAGATTTGTAACTACTACTCTACCAGAGCTGGAAGAGTTAACATAGCCTTGGGCCAAACTGTGAAAGTATACTACTATCCTTCCCAAAAGGACAATGGTTTTTTATTTTCTTCATTGATGGGGATTAAGAGGGGAAAAAATCCAACTCAATAGCCACATAATTAACACTGGAGGCTGTATTGATCTATTCCAATAAAGACATGATACCATGCACAGCAACTGCAATTTGGGCTACAACTCTCCTATGTTTATAATAGTTCATTGATATTTGTCATGATATTTATTTATTTTATTTTACAAACCATACAAGTAAACTGAGCGGAGTTATGAAGTATGTTATTATCCTTGTAACCTTTCAGCCTTGAATATATCACTAATCTCTGCAATTCCAACAATGATTTAGTATTCCTTCTGACAAACTATTGGCTTGAGTATGTGTATATTAGGAATAGAAAGGTTAGTGGAACTGGATGAGGAACTTTCACCATGCACTTCCTACAGGAACGGATCTTCTGTGCATCATCAAATGTTAGGGTTAAATATCTCCAACAATGCATGCATGCAAGGGCCAGAATAAATACCATAAGGTGGATCCACGGATGCTTTTGATGCATTGTAAGATGGATTTGTGGCAGGACTCCACGTATCACCTGCATTTCATAAGTCTCCACTCTAATCAGCTACCCATAATGGCATTTTGTATCCCATGATAAAAGGGACAACTTAGAATTTGCATCTAAAAGTCTTCAAAATAATTAGATATTTCCTTTCCCTTGTTATTGTTACATGCCATTGAGTCATTTAAGAATTATAGTGATCCTGTATAGGGTTTCCAAGGAGCAGTTGGTGGATTTGAACCACTGACCTTATGGTTAGCAGCCCAGTGCCATACCAGGACTTACTTTTAAGATTAGCTCCATATTAATTTGATAAGAAATTAAACTCTCAGTCACAGGTGATTGTTTTCATGCTAATAAAATTTTCCCTATCTAGTCTCGTATATTTCTTGCTTCCTCCATTTTAACAGTCTTACAACTCAAACCTATTTGCTTCCATTGTTTTTGCTATTTGTTATTAACCAATCTTTGTGTCCATCTCTTTTTACATAGAAGAGTATGAATTTTTAAAAATCATGGAAAAATGAAATTGATAGATAATGGAATTTTTCCATGACCTCTTTGAAACTTCCTCAAATACTTCATTCAGGCTGTGAAGAGATATGACATGTTATTGTCTAGTAGGATATCCTCTAAGGTAACCAAGAGAATGCACCATTGATTAATCTCTATGAATACGGAAAGTAGAGCATTTCACCATCAATACTTTCTCCCATTGTGGGAGGATGTTATTATTATGTGCCGTCGATTTGGTTCCAAGGCATAGCGACCCTGTATAAGGTTTCCGAGGAGCTTCTGGTGAGTTTGAACTGCTGACCTCGCAGTTTAAATGGCTTTGCACTCTGGCGCATTAACCTACAGTGCCAGTTGGAGGGTAGTTGTTGTTGTTGTTAAATGCCATCGACTCGGTTCCAACCCATAGTGACCCAATTCCTGTCTGGGTCTGTGCATGGAAAAGAGTACTCTCTATGGCTTTGGAAAGGAGCCTGGGTCTCACAAACAATTTGTGATCGGATGCTAACTCTAAAGTTGGTGATTTGAACCCATCCAGTGGCTCTTATGAAGGGAGAAAAGATTGACGTTGTCAAGGTCTTCATTCTTCTTGGATCAACCATCAACACTCATGGAAGCAGCAGCCAGAAAATCAAATGACGTATTGCATTAGGCAAATCTGAGGCACAAGACATTTTTAAAGTGTTGAAGATCAAAGATGTCAGCTTGAGGACTAAGGTGCACCTGACACAAGCCATGGTGTTTTCAGTAACCTAATATGCATGCGACAGCTGGACAGTGAATAAGGAAGACCAAGACTGTAGAAGAATTGATGCTTTTGAGCTACGGTGTTGGAGGAGAATATTGAAAGTGCCATGGGCTGCCAAAAGAACCAATAGATCCATTTTGGAAGAAGTGTAGCCACAGTGCTCCTTGGAGGCCAAGATAGCTAAACTTCGTCTCTAATACTTTGGACATATTGTCAGGAGGGACCAGTCACTGGAGAAGGATATCATGTTTGGTAAGGTGGAGGGTCAGAGAAAAAGAGGAAGACCCCCAATGAGATGGATTGGCCAAGTGGCAGCATTGATGGACTCAAGCATGGCAATAGTTGTGAGGTTGGCCCAGAATTGGGCAGTGTTTCATTCTGCTGTGCATAAGGTCACTATGAGTCGGTACCGACTCGATGGCACTTAACAACAACAACAAGTAGCTCTGAGGAAGAAAAGATCTGATAAACTCCTTCTATAAAGGTTACAGCCCCTGACAGTTCTATGGGGCAGATCTACTCTGAAATAAATGTGGTGCCATAAGGAAAAGGTCAACTCCATCTAACAACGACAACAACAACAACATGGTTTTGGAGACAGGAAAGTATACAAACAAGGAGTTAGAAAATGGGCATACCAGTTGCAGCTCAGGGACCTGAGGGAACCACAGTTATCACCTACAGTACCAAGCAATTTTATATCCAAAGCGAGGATGGCGAGACTTCATCTATTGTACTTTGGACATGTTATCAGGAAGGAACAGTCACTGGAGACAGATATCATAGTTAGTAAAGCAGAGGGCCAATGAAAATGAAGAAGACCTTCAATGAGATGGGTTGACACAATGGAAGTAATAATGGACTCAAACAAAACAATTGTGAGGGTGGCACAGGACCTGGCAGTGTTTTGTTCGGTTGTACATAGTATTGCGATGAGTCAACACTGACTGAACAAACAGCCACAGGAAGCATCCTACTGTGGTGGATATGGATATGTGTTCTCCTGTGGTCTGTTGGGTTTTCAGTCTAGTAATGGATCTATAAACAATGAGAGTTAAGGGTGGGTCTTAAGAAGGATCTGCAATTCATTCATTGTTGGCATTTCTGTTTTACAGACAAGGAGAGATAGGATGGCTTCTGCATGCAAGGAAGGCTTGCTTCCCTTTAAGAATTAGTATAGTTTTCCTAGAAGCATAAACTGGAAAAGGAAATCTAGTGGGAACCAAGAGAGAGCAGGGGCAGAGGAATAAAGAGGCATGGTCAATGTGAGGAAAACCACATGTACATAGGTGGTAGATACGGCAAAGTCTGAAGCAGGGAATTTTGGTAATTAAAGAAAGTCAGATCTCAACGTCCATATAAACCACATATAGGCTTTGGGCTTTATATTTTAAGTAGCAGAGGGCTATTAAGTATTTTTAATGGTGGGAAACATGGTAATATTGTAATTTTATGTGGAACAGTCTAACTTCAATGTAGAAGATATGTTTGAGAGGGATCAAATGCACCAATTGTCTGCATATGTTAGTCCAAACTTTGACATTTTTTATGCTAATATCTTGTCATAAAGGTTTCCATAAATAAGATCATATGCAATTGATTAAATATAATAGAGAAGAAGTCACTTGCCAGTTTGGAGGTTAAAATTAAGAGATGTCATTAAAAATACTGATAGGCGTTATAAGCCCCTGTTTACTTTTTAAAATCATTTGCCCTTGAATGCATGACAAGGAACAAGTCACTATATCATGACTATGGAGCTGTGGGTTAATACACTGGAATTCAAAGTCAGTTTGAACAAGGTCTGTGGTCCAAGCTCCCCAAAACCCTATAAAGGGTTGCTATTGGTCAGGACCCACTTGACAGCATTCAATAACATGTAAGATGGTAGATCAAGAGAGCAGCTAGACTCTCCGCACAATGAATATCAGGATATGGCTCTTTCTCTACTGGTGGCCAATGGTTTTGAATGGGGAGGCATTTGCGTGAACAAGTAGAGAGTTTTGTGCATGTTGTCAGAAACAGTGCTGTGAGTACTGTGGGATTTGTGTTTATGCCCTGAATGGCAGTGGGCTGAAGTTGAGCCTCCTGCAGAAAGATGTCATGGCTCAGAATTGTTTCCCTGAAAGCTTTGTGAGGTTCTGGATAAAGGGAGACTGTAGACTCATGGAAAGCCCAGAAAGAGTGGGAAATGGGAAGAGTGATGGGGAGGCAGTACCCTCAGGGACACTAAAGCTGTAGTCACATAATCTACTCCACAAACACCCCTAATTTTCATGAGATCAGTGTGGTGATAAGCACTGGCCATGAGGTCAGTTTAAACCTAAAGGTCAGCAGTTCAAACATATCAGCTGCTCCTCAGAAACCCTATACAGGGTCTCTATGAATCAGAAATGACTCAACAGCACTTAACAACAACAACAACAAAGCCATAAAAGGTTTAAACATTTCATTTAAATTGTGCACATTCGCAGTCATCCTTTGGGTCTTGGATTTTGAAATGCTACCAGGGCTTTTGTTGTCCTTTACTAGATGCTGATTTAGTGGATTTGAAGGAAGTCCAGACATTGTCCCCCAACAGAAAAGCAAAACCTATTGCCACCAAGTTAATTCCAACTCATAGCAACCCTATCTAGGGTGTCTGAGACTGTGATCTTTATGGGAGCAGACAGCCTCATCTTTCTCCAGGGGGAGGGTTTGTTGTTGTTGTGTGCCATTAAGTCAGTTCTGACTCAACAACCCTGTCTAGGGTTTCTAAGGAGCAGTTGGTGAGCTAGAACCACCGACCATGCAGGTCAAACTGACTTAACCGCCGACCATGCAGGTCAAACTGACTTTGCAGTCAACAATGTTACCAGGATCCTAATAGTATGGTCCAGCATATGTTAATTAAAAATCATGTAGTGGTTCTCAAACTTGAAAGTCTCCTGGAGATCTGGTTAAATTACAGGTTATTGGGCTACATCACCAGAATTTCTGATCATTACATCTGGGATAAGGTCTGAAAATGTGTAGTTTTCCCATTCAGTGTGGCTGGTGCTGCTCAGGGGAGGACCCTGTGAGGAGCTCCAGACACTGGGAATTTAAAGTAATGGAATTTTATTGATGAACTGTTTGACACCCGCTCGTATTTGAGAATCACTATTGTGCATCTTAAGGAGCTCCGGTAGCGTAGTGGTTACGAATCGGGCTGTGAACCGCAAGGTCAGCAGTTCGAAACTACCAGCTGTTCCACAGGAGAAAGATGAGGCTTTCTGCTCCCGTAAAGATTTACAGCCTCGGAAACCCTGTACAGAGTCGTTATGAGTTGGAACCGACTCCATGGCACATAACAACTACAACAACAACATTGTTCATCTTAGCGTTACTACTAGAATAGAGTATGCATTTGAATCATTGACGGGTCTTACACAGATATCAGTTCCTATGTTTACAATCTCTTCCAATCCCTGCCTGCCTCTGTCTTTGCCTCACCTTGACACCCACTCTGCAATATGAGATGTGCAGTTTGAAAACACTCTCTAGGCTGAATTGTTAGAAAATCAAATGTGATTAAAAAAAAGAAAGAAAAAGATAGTTCTTTGTAACTGAAAAGGGCAATATGAATGAAAAATACTAATTGTACTGCTAACCCAGTACACAAATACTGCTTTTACAATCCCAAGTTCACAACAATTCCTATGTGCTCCAAGTTGTCAAGCTGTGTATTTAGCTGGAGTGGAAAAATCTTAGAGAGGAACAGTAGACACACAACACATTTTAGCAATAGTTCTTGAGCATAGATGTTAGTTTGTATCTTGCATTTTGAGTTAGGTACTGAAGAGCAATATTTGATATCTGTGCCCTTGTAAACCTGTTTGTGTGATATTTATCAGACCCTGAGTGTGCTTAGTAAAGTGGAAATTGTTTTCATAGGAAGTAAATGGCAAATGTTGACAGAAAAACGAACGACCTCATATTCTGTGATCATTATGGATAGTTCAATGGAATAAAATTGAGTGAAAACCAGCTGTTCAAATACTACCTACTGAATACAACTATTTCTCTATGATAAACTGAATACGGTAATTCTGGGATGAGATAGTGCTTTTTTTTCCCAGAAAACTCTTCCCTAAAAAAATGAGACTGTGTTGATAACTCTTATAAAAGGTGTCAGCTGCACATGGTCATTGTGGTTGTGGTTGTTGTTAAGTGCCATCAAATCAGTTCTGACTCATAACGACCTTGTATAGGGTTTTCCAGGAGCAGCTGGTGAGCTTGAACCACCAACCTTGCAGTTCAAACTGACCTTGGAGTCCAGTGCAATAATCCACAGTGCTACACCAAGACCACCAGGAGGTGGTCATAGTGCTAATAAAATAAAAACTTCTTGAAATGTATTGTGATTACACTGTATGAAAAATAAAACAACAACAACAACACAACCACCCGTACAAAGCAACTGTCTTTGGTCAAGTCTGTCATTCAAACTGTATAATGAAGCAGTATCTAAAATGTATGTTCCTTAAAAATGCTTTGGGTCAGAACAATTTATTTCTAAAGTAATCTTTTCCTGTTTTGTATGGATATTCTTATCTGTTTTGAGAAGCTAAGAGTGGAGGAAGAGAATCATTAAGAAGAGAACCAGCTACTAATCACCCACAGATCTGGAAGTAAGCAGGGCAAACAGGGAATGTTTGTATGCCATAGAAGACAAATTCTTCCTTAGTGATATAGGTATATTTTGCACATTTTATTTTCATCCCTACAAACTTGTGGTTGTCATATGTGTTTGGTGAATCTTTATTAAATTTTACTTGATGTTGAGTGAATATTCAACCCATAATGCACCAGACTGCAAAGTCACTTTGAACCACAAGGTTGGCAGTTCAAGGTCACCAGATATTCTTTAGAATTCCTATGCAGGGTCGCTATGGGTCAGAACCAACTCGATGGTACTTAACAACAACATCAGCATGTGAGGGGAAGTCCTGGTGTGCTACTGTAGGATAAGCATTGAACTGCTGACAGCAAGCTTGACAGTTAAAACGCATCAGCTGCTCCTCGGAAACCCATACAGGGTCTCTGTGAGGCCGTTCTGACTCTATGACCCTAACTACCACAATAGCATGTGGGGGAAGTGCCCTGGTGTTTAAGAGCCAGGCTGCTAACCAAAAGTCTGCAGTTCCAACCCACCATTTTCTCCACAGGAGAGAAATAAGGCAGTCTGCTTCTATACAGATTACAGCCTTGGCAACCGTGGGGGACAAGCCCTGGGGGGTCATCGCTATGAGTCCGAATCCACTTGAAGTCTTGTGTTTTACAGCAACACGTCAAGAATAAGGTAAATAAATGTCATGGTTTTGCTTTTAAAATGAATACCAGTTGCCATTAGACCTTAACAGAAATCAGCACCTTTCCAGACTTGAGAAAACTCATTCTGAGATAGATAAAGTAGAGTAATTTAAGTTAATAGCTTGGTTCCCAGTATCTCAAAGTGACAAAAAGCAGGTCAGCTATTAGGAAATAAATGAGTGAGAGTCAGCTGGAGCATAAACTGATCTAAAAGACTACAGATGTAAGAGTAGGAATGATGTAACCAGACTATGTTGGGTTGGCTTAAGTAGCATAACCATTGGCAACTGTGTCTAGAAGAAATGAGCTAAGTATTTGCTGCGATTGTTATTGTTAGGTGACTCAAATCGACCTTAAGTGCAACAGAAGGGAACACTATCCGGCCCTGCACCAACCTCACAATCGTTGCTACACATAATTATGACAAATTAAAATGCTTAGCAATAGATGTGTTTTAGAATAATATTGCTTTTACATTATTTACCACTTTACCCTTTCAAGAGAGAATAGATTATTTGCATCATTGTTTTCATACATAAAAGTATGACAGGAAAATATTCATTTTGGTCAGAAAAATAAAAAAAGCAAATATATGAGGGGGCTTCAAAAATTTGGTGTAGAAATTCCATTATCTCTATAAAAAAATAATGTATTCTTATCAAACAACTTCAGCCTGTTCCTAATTTATATTTTATAAAACATATGGTTAGTCTTCACTCAACAATCTAAGCAAGGGCTTGTCATGCTATGTAAACAATCTGTCTATGTAAATGATATTTAAATCCCAAACCAACCTATTGCCATAGAGTTCATTTCAACTTATGATGATCCTAGAGAAGAGGGTAGACCTTCCCCAAATGGTTCCTAAGGCTGTAAACCTTTAAGGAAACAGACTGAGACATCTTTTTCCCACAGAGTAGCTGGTGGTTTGGAGCCGCCTTTAGTTGTCAGCAAAGTATTTTAACTTATGGGCCACCATGGCTCCTAGTAATATTTTTAAAAGATAATGAAAGGGGCATGCAATTTAACTTCTTTTTATGTTAGAGTAGCTGATTATTGGTTACCTGGATCACAGTGGCTAGCCCCATACAGTTTTACCTTTTTGGAGGTCCTTCCCAATGTTTTATCTTCTTTTTTCCCTAGAGGCAGTTATAAGATGAGTGGAAATCAGTTTGTGATTCACCAGGAAGCTGCTGTAAACAGCATGTTGTTGTTAGGTGCCATTGAGTCGGCTTTCATTCATAGCGACCTTACACACAAGAGAACAAAACACTGTCAGATCCTGCTCCAACCTCATAATTGTTGCTATGGTTGAGCCCACTGTTGTTGCCACTATGTCAATCCATCTCACTGATGGTCTTCCTCTCTTTTGCTGATCTGCTACTTTACCAAGCATGACATCCTTTTCCAGGTACAAGTCCCTCCTGAGGGAAGTATGAGAGCCAAGTCTGGCTATCATGATTACCAAGGAGCGCTCTGTTTGTACTTCTTCAATCTTTATAAACTACCAACCTTTCATTTAGCAAACAAGCATTTGAATGTTACATCACCAAGGCTACTAGTTGTGATATAGGCAAATGTTTTTATTATTACTTTTTACCTTTTATAAGGTAAGCACCAACTTAGCTACTACTTGTTCTTACTATGTGAGTAGTAAATTCCTTCTCTGCCTTTAAAGAAATGTGACTTCAGGCAGTTGCTTAAGTCTTCCTATTAATTAGTAAAATTCAACTCAGTCTCCAGCAATTATCAATATTTTCCCTCCACAATTTTTCCTACTCACAATCGTTTGGGGGTATTTGACTCAGAGTTTGTCTCAGATATTGTGGGATCAGTATAGCGATGAAGGCAGTCATTCATGTTGTTAGGTGCCATCTAGTTGGTTCTGACACATAGGGACTCTGTGTCTATCACAACAATACACTGTCTTGTCCTACACCATCCACACAACTGTTCCTATGTTTGAGACCATTGCTACAGCCAGTGTGCCAATTCATCTTTTTTGCACATCTTCCCCTCTTCCACTGATCCTGTTTTACTAAGCATGATGTCATTTTAAGGGGTTAGCCCCTCCTTCTAAAACATCCAAAGTACTTGAGACAAAATCTCACCATCCTTGCATCTAAGGAACAATCTGGCTGTAATTTTTTCAGCACAGATTTATTTGATTATGCTTCTGGAAGTTCATGGCCTATTGAATATTCTTTGCCAAAGCCATAATTTAATTCTCTTGTGGTCTACCTTATTCATTATCCAGATTTAACATACTTATTGTTATTCTTAGGGGCCATTCAGTCAGTCCAACTCATAGAAATCCTATGCATAATAGAAGGAATCCCTGGTCCTGAGCCATACTCAAAATTTCAATGTTGTAACTCATTATTGCTGCAACTGTATCAAGTCATCTCATTGGATAGCTTCCTCTTTTTCCATGTTCCTCTACCAAGCACGATTTCTTCACCAGTGACAGGTCCTTCCTGACAACATGTCCAAAGCACAAGAGACAAAGGCTGGCCATCCTTGCTTTGATGAAGCCTTCTGGCTTCTTCCAAGACAAATATGTTTGTTTTTCTGGCAGTCCATGATACTTTCAATGTTCATGGCCAAAACCATAATTAAAACACATCAATTTTTCTGTAATCTTCATTATTCATTGTATAACTTTTATATGCATATGTTCTTGTTGTTGTTAAGTGCCTTCGAGTCGGTTCCGATCCATAGCAACCCTGTGTAGGGTTTCTGAGGAGTGACTGGTGAGCCTGAACCACTGGCTTTGCAGTCTGGCTCATTAACCCACAGCACCACACCAGGACTCCATATCCACATGAAGTAACTGAAAATACCATGGTTAAGTACAACTTAATTCTCAAACTGAGATCTGTGCTCATTAAGCTTTAAAGAGGTCTTATGCAGCAGATTTGTCCTTTGATTTCTTGATTGCTACTTCCATTAGCATTAATTGGATCTAAGCAAAATGAAGTTTCTGACAACTTCAATCTTTTCTCCAATTATCATGATGTTATTTATTGGTCTAGTTGTGTAGATTTTTTTTTTTTTTTTTAAACCTGGAGATACAATTCATACTGAAAGTTGTAGTCTTTGATCTTCTTCAATAACTATTTTAAGTGATTTACATCCTTTCATCTATTAGAGTTCATTTCAGAATAGCTAACCATGTGGTTGCCCACCCAATGGACTTTTATACCTCCTAGAATTCCAGGTATGGCATGGTAGGG
This sequence comes from Chrysochloris asiatica, assembly GCF_000296735.1. Lineage (NCBI taxonomy): Eukaryota > Metazoa > Chordata > Mammalia > Afrosoricida > Chrysochloridae > Chrysochloris > Chrysochloris asiatica. Next base: position 17,617,630 of record NW_006408574.1, read on the forward strand.
TAAGAACTAGACTGTTAGCCATGTTTTCTGTGGTTTAAACCCACCAGCAGCTACTCAGAAACCTTACATAGGATCACTTGAGGGCACTTAATGGCAACAACAGGGAAACCCAATTCACTTTGTTAAAACTCTGTATAAACAACTCACTTATATTATTGTACCTTTATGGAACAGACAGGAAAATATTCCAGATAGCTGTTTTTAGGGTATTGTTGCTGTTGTTGTTAACTGTTATTAAATCAGTTGTGACTCCTAGTGGCCCTGTATAGGGTTTCAGAGGAGCAAAAAGTGGATTTGAACTACTGACCTTATGGTTAACATTCCAGGGCTTATCCTGCAGTGCCACACCAAGGTAACTATTTTCTAATCAGGAAGTTAATGGATTAATGGACTTCCTTATTTTATCTCTTTTTCAGGGATAGAAATTTTTCTTTTGGGTTTCTGAGACCTCTCTATTTTTCTTATATTTGGATGACTTTGAGAGATCTCCCAATCATCTTTTATTATTCTTTTTCTTATTATTCAAACTTCTTTTTGAAGAGGAACCAAGTTAATGTGATATTTACAACTGCAATACTTTAATTCAAGGCAAAAATAACCAATATGGATCAAGTCCAGAACTGTTGGCAATATAAAAATCAAAGCATAAAATTGATTGCTAATTCCAATCTACTATATAAGATAAAACACATTCCATAGGTATGGGAAAAAAGCAGAACAAAATTATTTCTGAAATGTAACTTCCTTTCTTATGTGGAAAAGTTCATTTTAAAAGTGAACTTTTCAAAGTAGAAAGTATTTCCATCCTGAAATTAACTACTTATAAATATACTGAAGTGTATACCATATTTAAGGAGCTCTGACAGCATTGTGGTTACAAGTCAGGTTACTAACCTCAAGGTCAGCAGTTTGAAACTACGAGCTGTTCCATGGGACAAAGATGAGGCTTTCTGCTTCAGTAAAGATTTGCAGCCTCGTAAACCCTGTATGGGGTCACTATGAGTCCGAATCGACTCCACGGACACACTACCACCATATTACGTTGAATATGGAGTCTGGATGTGGCACTGTAGGATAATGCACTGGACTGCAAGGCTGGTTTTAACTTCAAGGTCAGTGGTTCAAATTCACCAGCTGCTCCTCTGAAACACTGTACAGGGTCTCCATGAGATGGAACCAACTTGGAAGCACTTAACAACCACCACAACTATTTTTAATATTTTAATTTTGTTTTATATTTAGATGTTTTCTTTAAGAGTTGGTTCATGATTTATTATCACTTGTTATGCATGTAGTAGCTATATAATATGCTATGCAAGCAATTGAAAAAAATATGATGTGCACAGTGAAATTAACTCTGACTTTAGAAACTTTTAAATACCTTTTTTTTTTAAGGTGAAAATCAATACTTAGATTACCTTCAAGTCATAAAAAATGTATGTTTTATCCTCTCTATCAGTGCTTCCATGAGACATTTATCAACCACCATATCTGTGAAAGGAAGTTGGCAAAAATTCTGAGAGCAATGATCAAGGAAGAAGAGCCCAGGAAGAAGCTAATGTTTCATACGCTTTCAAGCCTTTGAACATATGGTAGATGGACCCTAAACTGAATCCAAATCACACCTGCTACTGGAAAGTGGGTATTTTATATCCTTCTAGGCTTGTTTCTAGTTGCCAAGATTTGTCCTGAAGCCTCATCTGTGTTAATCATCACTGGAGTTAGAGAGAGGTGGGGATTAGGCAGAGACTTAGATCTTACCTCAAGATTTGCATATTAAACCCAGTCACCTTCTCTGCTTAATAACTTTTACTTTTCTTGTGTTTCCATGCTCTATCATATTGGCATCTCAAATGCATAAATGAGCTTCGCTTACCCTCTGTTCCTTCCCTGAGCTTTCATTATGAGTAAGTTCTCTTCACATTTACTCAGGTCAGAAGTTCTCTCCCACTAGAAAGCTCATATCTAAAAGATTGCTAAATACTCTTGATTCTACCCCGTGCATGTCTTTAGAACGTACATATTCTCTGCACTTCTCTCTAATGTTTCTTACAATCGCTCCCTCACATATTCTGCTTCCGATCATTGACTATTCCTGTCACCAGAGAGACCATTCTAAAGTGTCTATTTTAATGCATAATATTTAACAAAGTTTCCTTGTTGCCTGTTGTTGGTGTTGTTGTTAAGTGCCTTAGATCCAGTTCTGACTCATAATGACCCTGTATAGGGTTTGCAGGGAGATGCTGGTGAGTTTGAACCACTGACCTTGCAGTTCAAACCGACCTTATGGTAGTGTGCTTATCCTATACAGCCACACCAGGACTCCATTCCTTGTTCTTAGGTAAAATTAATTTGGAAAGCACCCCATTCTGCTCTGACCTCTATCCACTTTCCCTCCATAGTATTTGATACTTCTGTTCATAACTTTATCCTTTGATTTACTAATGCCTATTGTATGTGGCACTGTAAGATAAGCACTGAACTGCTAACTGCATAGTCAGGAGTTAAAATCCACCAACCGCTCATCAGGAACCCTAGAGAGTGTTGCTCTGAGTCAGAACATACTTGACAGCAATTAACAACAACAACTTCTTTGATCTTTCCTAGTTCAATATCCTTTCTGATTCTTTGTTGTTCTTATATTTGCTGTTATTTCTGCTGGGGAAGATCTTGACCGTAACCCTTAAACCTTAATGAATCTGTTCATGGTCCTTCAAATTCATGGGTGTCTTCCTTGATTGTCCTCTACCTCCTCCAATTCCCCTTCTCACTGGGATCTCCAGCATCAGCAGGCACATGAAACATATACAGTCATATTCACACATCATTTAACGGTAGCATAATGGTTACGAATCAGGCTGCGAACCGCAAGGTCAGCAGTTCAAAACTACCAGCTCTTCCGTGGGAGAAAGATGAGGTTTTCTGTTCTGGTAAAGATTTACAGCTTCAGAAACCCTGTACAGGGTTGCTATGAGTCAGAACCGACTCCTTAGCACATAACAACAACAACAACAACAACAATCTGTGATAAATAGATTGTAAAATTTTTATTTTTACTTATGTGTTTCCTTTACAACCTTAAATTCCTGAAGGACTAAGATGATGTCTTATTAACATTTCTATTCCCAGGACCTACCACATAATGGGTATTCAACTCTTTTCTCCCACTTTTCCCTTTCTCAAATCAATCACAAATAGCATTTTACTAAATACTTATTATGTTGTTCCATGACTTTCAAATCTTCCTTCAGCCTTCATCCCAGCAGATACATTGTAGACTCCTTGACATAAGAAAGAGGTCCTTCATAATTTGGCTTCTGTATCATCTTCTCTCACTGTCAACATATCTGACACAGTGCTGCAAATACACCATATGCCATCCAAAACGCATATCTCTATTCATGCCATTCACTTTGTCTCATTCATCTGTGTATTGTCAACATCTAGGAAGCTGCTGAGAAAATGAGAATACTAAAAATGTATTTGTTGAAAACATGGAAATAAATGAAAGAGTGAATTTATTAACTTGTGCCAGACTATATAGCATTAGACGTAGGAACAATGGATAGATATAACAATATATTTCCACTTTCAAACTGACAACTTACTACTTCTATGAAAATGCCATTTTGACAACACAGGCAATTCTACTACAGAATTCTAAAGGAATGTGGGAAGCAGGGATATATCATGGATCAAGAAAAGTTTCACTCCTTTGAGGTACCTGTGAGTTTTCAAAGTGTCTTAAGAATACTTGAAACAATAATTTCAAGAGCTAAATCGTATTTTAACCTAAAATGCATTTTTTGTCAGTGTGGCGTTTTTTTTCCCCCTCTAATATTTTATTATGAAGGGAAGAAGGAAATCCATGGATTGTTTTAGACAACAAAGCAGGAAATTGTAGTATATTTTCTTTACAAAGAGTACTATTACATTTCTCAGTAATAGCATTTTTATAGCATTTGGTTAGTTATTTTATTAACTATATCCTGGACTAAGGTGCGCCTGACTCAAGCCATGGTATTTTCAAAAACTTCATATGCATGTGAAAGCTGGACAATGAATAAGGAAGACCATGGAAGAATTGATGCTTTTGAGTTATGATGTTGGGGGAGAATGTTGAAAGTGCCAAGAGCTGCCAAAAGAACCAACAGATCTGTGTTGGAAGAAGTGCAGCCAGAGTGCTCCTTGGAGGTCAGGATGGCCAAACTTCGTCTCTCATACTTCAGACATATTGTCAGGAGGGACCAGTCACTGAGAATGATATCATATTTGGTAAGGGGGAGGGTCAGAGAAAAAGAGGAAGACCCCCAGTGAGATGGATTGGCAAGGAGCATCAATGGGCTCAAAAGTGACAACAATTGTAAGGTTGGCCAGGATTGGGCAGTGTTTCATTCTGTTGTGCATAGGGTCACTATGAGTCGGTACCTACTTGATGGCACCTAACAGCAACAGTATTCCCCTGGAGTCCTGTTGTGGTGCTGTTGGTTAATGCACTGTACTGCAAAGTCCACTTAAACTGGGAGGGCTGGTGGTTCAAGTTCACTAGTTGCTCCTCGGAAACCCTACACGGGGTCACTATGGGTCAGAACCCAACTCTATGGCACTTAACAACAACAACATATCCCATGTAATATGCTTACATACAGTTATACAACAGTGATCATCTGCTCTTTGCTGTGGAGCATACATTTCCTTGACCATTCTAGTGAAAGCTCCTTCTGTATTGTGCAACTGGACACCTCCCAACTCTTGGTGCAGACCTACATTTTCTTAGGTGAAGAGCACATTGTATTTCTCTAACATGGGTGGTTCAAGTTTGCACACTTCCCCTTAGTATAATCATAATAAATGTCACAAGTTTTGCTCATATTATTGAATTCTTATTTCTGTTTGTTAATGATATTTTGTAAAACTCTAGTTCCTACCTTTAATGAAGATACATGCCATAGATACTATATCAAAGAAAAGTAGTATCTCTCAAAAGGTTTATTATATGATACTGAATGCTGGTTCACATTAATACTCAGCTTTCTGAAATTGTCACACTTCATTCTTTTAAATTAAAAACATAAACAACATTTTTGAAAATAAAATTTGTTAAACTCTAATAGATAAAGACAATAACACAGATGCTAAGTTTTTCTTCAGCGTGGATGTACATTATGCAATAGCACTATAAGCTTTTTAAAGAATTAGAGCATGTTTACTGGTCAGAAAGAAACTGGAAGAACACTAGTCTATGACAGTTGACCACCCCTCTAGTCAGAAATAGACTCACTCTCGTGGCCCAATTTTCAGCCAAACAGTAGACAGTTATATGTGGTAGAAAGCCACACTAGTAAAGTATGCTCACCATAGACTAGTCAACATTTATGTAAAAAAACAAAAATGAGAAGGTATATGAAGGAGGGTAGTAATCCAATAGGAATTACAGGAAGTGGACCAACTGTTGTCTCATGGAGGAGATTGCAATCATAGTGCATGATTTGTAGAATGTAAATCTGATAATCTTGTATGCAAACCTTCGCTCAATTCACAATGTGTTGGTGGTGGGTATATGCCCGGAAGTCAGTTGTGACTCATAGCAACTCTGTGTAGGGTTTCCAAGGCTGTAAAACCTGTATGGGAACAGAAAGCCTCATCTTTCTCCCATGGAGTATCTGGTAGACGTGAACTGCTGTCCTTGAGGTTAGCAGCCTAACTGGTAATCCACTATGCTACCAGATCTCCTGATCAATTCACATAAAAATTAAAAAAAAGAAAAAGAATCTTTCAAATACAAATGAACTCCAACATATGTATCTATTAAAATGCAAACAATTTTGAAAATGACCTCACCTTTTTTTTTCTTTTTGGTGTTCTTAGGTGCCATGGAGTTGGTACCAACTCATAGTGACCCTATGCACAACAGAATGAAATGCTGTCTGGTCCTGGGCCAACCTCACAGTTGTTGCCACGCTTGAGTCCGTTGATGCTGCCATTTTGCCAATCCATCTCGCTGGGGGTCTTCCTCTTTTTCTCTGAACCTCCACCTTACCAAACATGATATCCCTCTCCAGTGACAGATCCCTCTGGATAATATGTCTGAGGTATGAGAGATGAGGCGTGGTCATCCTGGCCTCCAAGGAGCACTCTGGCTGCACTTCTTCCAACACAGATCTGTTTGTTCTTTTGGCAGCGCATGGCACTTTCAATATTCTCCTCCAACACCATAACTCAAAAGCATCAATTCTTCCATGGTCTTCCTTATTCATTGTCCAGCTTTTGCATGCTTATGAGGTTATTGAAAATACCATGGCTTGGGTCAGGCATACCTTAGTCGTCAAGCTGACATCTTTGCTCTTCAACACTGAAAAAAGGTCTTGTGCAGCAGAATTGCCGAATGCAATACATCGTTTGATTTCTTGAATGCTGTTTCAATGAGTGTTGATGGTTGATCCAAGAAGAATGAAGTCCTTGAAAACTTCAATCTTTTCTCCATTGATAAGAATGTTGTTTATTGGTCCAGTGGTGAGGATTTTTTTTTTTTTTTACAAAATGAGATTCAATTAATAATAAAAGCTTTTTATATGCCTTGACTAATTTTGAATGCCTCATTTGTGAATCCACAAGGAAGGCTTTTTCTTTTTATATACCTTGAAATTATAACTGTTTTTGTCAATCTTTTCTTCCACATTTAGGTCTATGTTTTGTTTTTGTATTACTAAACACCAGTGAGATACACTAGCTGATTGACTTTAGGTATGAGGAGTTTTGTTTTAATTAATTCTTGCAATGCCATCTCAGGGTCTTCATTTCGGATTCTGACACAACACAGATCACATATACCTGTTTTTCTTGGTGGTATGATTGCTAGCATTTCCACAATCCTTAGATGATATTTTGTCCTCTTCCCTTGAAACAGATGTCCTGAGGAACTAACTTCTGACCCTTTTTCTTTCCACGGACTCATGGTTAGCTCAACTGTAGCTTGATCTTTCCTTTTCCACATCCAGTGGTTTCCAACATGACCTGATGCTTTTGCCTTTACTGATAAGAACTTTTTGCAGCATGAGAGTGGATCTAATAAACTCCGGGTACAGCATGTAGTGTGAATAAAGAAGAAAAGTCAGAAACAAACAGTACAGAGACATTAATGTAGAAAGATAAAGAAAAGCCACCCCAAAATTCAGAAAACCAACAAAGTGATATGTGAGTCAAAAGGAGGATATTTCAACAAATTAAATCATGCCAGGCAATTCTGAAAAGCAAATAGCGTGAAGAGTAAATTGAGAAATGTAATTTGGTCAATTTGAGACATCTTTGAGTTGAAGGTTCTCTACCAATTAATGATATTGGACAAATCACTTAAATTCCCTAAGCCTCCATTTCTTTGTCTATACAATGTGCATCACAAAATTAATTTTCTTATGTCTATGGTTTGAAATGAGCTAATATATGCAAAGAATAAGTTCTAGCATATAATAACATGTTGTTGTTATTACATGCCGTTGAGTCAGTTCTGACTCATAACAAACCTGTGTAGGGTTTCTGAGGAACAGCTGGTGGATTTAAACTGTCAGCCTAGTGGTTTGCAGCCCAGTGCTGATCCTACAGTGCCACAACAGGATGGTGGCAAACTTGGATATGTACTACCCAATTTCTTTCCAAGAAAGGAATTGTTGGCCCAACTTCTTGGAGAGCTGTCAGAAGAAAACTTTGTTGTCATTCCATTCAATCATTTCTTCAGTTGTAGAGGTGTGGTACATCCAATGTGTGCTCTTCCTGGGACAGTCTGTATACAATTACCAGTCAAGTGGGAGAATGAAGATCCAATTGTTTGAGCCCAGCACAGGATTCTCCCATGCACTGTTACCTTCAATCCTTCCCATGGACTAAGGCTAAGCTACTAGACCAGTTCTGTTTCTTTTCCCTTTTTCACACATGTAGTGATCTTAAGGATTCTCCCTAATAAGTACCATGAACATAGTCTACTTGCACTGAACATAAATTGTGATGTAAGTGCAGTTTAGTATTAGAATTTTTTGTTGGAGGGAGAGAGTCAGATATCCGTACTGATGCTGAGAAATTTTTCTCTTAGATTTTATATTTAATAAGATTATGATATTAAAGCTATATTTGCTGTTGTTAAGTGCCATCAAGTAGATTCCATCATGATTTAATTTGTTGAACTATAGTGACCCTGTAAGTGGCTTCCGAGGAGCAGTAAGTGAGCTTGAACTGCTGATCTTGTGGTTCAAATGACTTTACAGCCCAGCGCATTAAACCACATTGCCACACCAGGACTCCAAAGCTATATGTTGTTGTTATTGTTAAGTGCCGTCAAGTTGGTTCTAACCCATATCAACTCTGTATAGGGTTTCCGAGGAGTAAGTGGTGAGCTTGAACTACTGACCTTGCAGTTCAAATGGCTTTGCAGTCTGGCGCATTAACCCACAGCACCACACCAGGACTCCAAAGCTATATAGTATATATCTAAAATGAAGTTTTTTGAAACAATTTGTTTTCTTTTGTATAATCAGAGTAACTTCCACAGTTTGTACAATGAAATAAACCTATCATGACAAATTGAGTCCTTAAAAAGCTGATCTTTAAAAAAAAGCAATATTTTTTAATACTAATCCTGTTGATTTATAAGTGGTGGTGGTGGTTGTGTGATGTGGAGTCGGTTCTGACTCATAGCAACCCTGTACAAGGTTTCCGAGGTTGTAAATCTTTACGGGAGCAGAAAGCCTCATCTTTCTCCCATGGAACAGCTGGTAGTTTTGAACTTCTGACCTTGAGGTTCACAGCCCGATTCGTAACCACTACGCTACCAGAGCTCCTTTTGATTTATAAGTAGTAAAAAGTAATTTACAAGGAATCCAATTGATCATTTTCATTAAGAAAGGCCCAATATAACCTTGCATACTGACAGACAAACAAACAAACAAACAAACAAGCAAACAAACAAAACCCCTTACCTTTGGCAAATTAAAATATCAATTAAATGGGTTTGGTGCCCCTTATAAGTCGCCTAGAATTTTCATTAAAAAAAATAAAGAAATCTGGAACTGCAAGAATTGGCACCAGCAAGAAACATGCAAACTGACTAATTCCAAAAGTTTTTCTAACAAAATTGAAATGGGAAGGAGGGCCTGTGTATTGGGGATTATTAGCATTATTAAAAAAATATATTAAATATTTAAATATATGGAGCCTGAGATTTTCTTTTATCTCCTAAATGGTAAGAGATGCTATTCTGTTATGCTAATATTAATGTTAATTACCTATCTCTTTCTTCCCAATGCCATTGTCAAGGAACTTATTTTGCCTTCAAACTGCATTTTCTAAATGCGGGAGTATGAATAGCAGTGAGAACTTGATATCAGTAAGTTCTGTGTGAAGGAAACAAGTACCAGAATAAAGGTGAGCAGGGGATAATTTAGTGATTATCTTCTCATCAGTTCTCCTTCTTCACTAAGGACAAACCCTAAATGGCTCTACACTATAGCATCAGTGATTTAAGTTAACCATAAGGAAGATTTCCCTGATGGGCAATGGTTGTTAAACACTGGAATGAGTTTCCAAAGGGAGGTACTAGGATAGGACAGAAGGGGTACCGCTAAATATGAGCTAAATTTTATTCTGTGGTATTGGATGAACAACAGTTCTGCTTGAGAAAAATAGATATATGTGTTTGTGTTTGTGTATGTTGAGGAGGTGAGGGACTGTGCATCTCAAATTTTTTTTTTTTTTTTTTTATTCCTTTACTGTGTTTATAATCTGACTTCTGATATTCAGGTTATGTATCTCAGAAAAATTACTATCACCAACAATTTGTTGTTGTTGTTAGGTGCCATCAAGTTGGTACCGATTCATAGTGACCCTATGCACAACAGAATGAAACACTGCCCAGTCCTGGGCCAACCTCACAATTGTCACCAAGCTTGAGCCCATTGATGCTGCCACTTTGCCAATCCATCTTGTTGGGGTCTTCCTCTTTTTCTCTGACCCTCAGCTTACCAAACATGATATCCTTCTCCAGAGACTGGTCCCTCCTGACAATATGTCCAAAGTATGAGAGACAAAATTTGGCCATCCTGGCCTCCAAGGAGCAATCTGGCTGCACTTCTTCCAACACAGATCTGTGGGTTCTTTTGGCAGCCCACAGCATTTTCAATACACTTCTCCAACACCATAACTCAAAAGCATCAATTCTTCCATGGTCTTCCTTATTCATTGTCCAGCTTTTGCATGCGTATGAGGTTATTGAAAATACCAAGGCCTGGGTCACCACAATAGCACCCTAAATATTAAGTAAACCAAAGATGACTAATTACTGTCAAGTAGATTCTGATTCTTGGTGACCACATGTGTTTTAGAGTAGAACTATAGCGCTGTGGGTTAATGCGCCAGACTGCAAAGCCATTTGAACTGCAAGGTCGGTGCTTCAAGCTCACCAGCTGCTCCTTGGAAACCCTATATAGGGTTGCTATGGGTCAGAATCGACTTGACGGCACTTAACAACAACAATGTTCCCTAGGTTTTCAACAAATGACCTTTCAAAAGTAGATACCCAGGTCTTTCTTTGCAAGGCAACTATGGATAACCCAACTGATTACCCATTTGAACAAGCTAGGGTTTCCAAACATTGACTCACAACATTTCAAATAGGTCAGTAGTATAAAATACTTGCTGTAACTAAAATCGTATTTTAAGTGTATTTTAAGTGTATTTTATTTTAAATACCTAATGCTTGTTTTCAAGTTTGCTTTTATGTACATGAAAACAATAGCCCTTTCTAAATAAGACTGATTCATTTTTTAAAAAAAAATGTGTATATATTTTCCCTCCTGAAATTTTATGAGACTTTTCTCTCTGTATCCATTTTTATAGTTGATTATAGCTTTAGCTATATTTTCCTTTGCTTAAAGCAGAGATGGGGTGAAAAGTGAGCCAAACTATTTATGGCAAAAGTTAATAAATTATCTGAATCAAGTATTCCTTTGACCTTGAACTCTCCAGGCTCCGCAGTTATCATACTGGAAACAACTCTTCAGCAGAGTGACTAATTGCAACCCACTTGCCCAGGACTGATGTTCAGTGGGGCTGGTAGAGAATGATATGAGAAGAATTTGCTACATTGATCTCAGAATTATCATCTGTGGTCCATTCTGAAATCAATGTTGCTCAGTCCTGGTAAGCTACTTTTATCTGCTCATGGTGATGGAGTCGGTTCTGACTCATAGCGACCCTGTACAGGATTTCCAAGGCTGTAAATCTTTATGGGAGCATAAAGCCTCATCTTTCTTCCACAGAACAGCTGTTAGTTTTGAACTGCTGACCTTGAGGTTCACAGCCCAATTCATAACCACTAAACTACCAGAGCTCCTTTCATCTAGGATTCCAAAATCTTTATGAAGATGGAACCCATCAAGCATAGAAACTCGTTAGCTGTGTTTTGTTTATGATATCATTATTGATTAACTGAAACATGACACTGTAGGAAAAGCACTGGTCTGGTAACCACTAGGTCAGCAATTCAAGCCTACCAGCTGCTCTTGGAAACCTTATACAGGTTCACTATGACACAACAACACAAAACAACAACAAAACATGAAAATAAGTATTTTTTTTTAGTACATTATAAAGAAATACTTAGTTTAAAAAAAAAGCAATTGGAATTTAGAAAGGAATTATGGGGTTCCCAATGCTAATGCTGGAGTCCTGGTGTGGTGCAGTGGGTCAATGCGCTGGACTGCAAAGTAAGTTTGAACCACAAGGTCGGTGGTTCAAGCTCACCGCCTTCTCTTCTACAACCCTATACAGGGTCGCTATGGGTTGGAACCTACTCGATGACACTTAACAATCAGTTAAAAATGTCTGTCTTATCTAATGTTGCTATAACAGAAATACAAGTGAATGACTTATCAAAGAGAAATTTATTTTTTCACAGTTTAGTAGGCCAGAAGTCCAAATTCATGGTTCCAGATCCAGGAAAAGATTTTGTCTCTGACAGCTCTGGGGGAAATCATGTCTCTTGAGTTTCTGCTTCTGGGCAATCTTCTTATGCCTTACCAACACCAAAACTCAAATGCACTAATTCATCTACAGTCTTCCTATTCACTGTCCAGCTTTCACATGCATATGAGGTTATTGAAAATACCATGACTTGGGTCAGGTGCACCTCAGTCCTCAAACTGACATATTTGCTCTTGAATACTTTAAAGAGGTCTTGCCCAGCAGTCTTTCTGTAACGCAATATAACTTTTGATTTCTGGATTGCTGCTTTCAGGCTTATTAATAGTGGAAACCAGCAAAATGAAGTCTTTGACTATTTCTATCTTTTCTCCATTTATCATGATGGTATTTATTGGTCTGGTGGTGGTGATGTGCCATGGAGTCAGTTCTGATGCATAGCAACTTTGCAAAGGGTTTCTGAGGCTGTAAATCTTTACGAGAGTAGAAAGCCTCATCTTTTTCCCGCAGAACAGCTGGTAGTTTCAAGCTTCTGACCTTGAGGTTAGCAACCTGACTCGTAACCACCACACTGCCAGAGCTCCTTATTTATTGATGTAGTGGTGAGGATTTTTGTTTTCTTTACATTGAGGCTCAATCCATACTAAAGGCTCTGGTCTTAGATCTTCACCAGTAAGTATATTTTAAGTCCTTTTTACTTCAGCAAGCAAGGTTATATTCTTTATGTATTGCAAGTTGTTAATGAGTCTTCCTCCAGCCCCGATGCCATGCTCTTCTTCATATAATATAGCTTCTTGGATTATTTGCTCAGTATACAGTTTGAATAAGTATGGTGAAAGAGTATAACACTGATACACACCTTTCCTGATTTTAACGGCTTCATTCAATATTTGCCCACAGAATCCTACAATATTGCCATTCAAGGCTTGAATTCGTTCTTCAGTTCTTTAATCTTTAGAATTGCTGAGCATGTTCTTCCCTTTTGGTTTTCTAACTCCAGATCTTTGCACATTTCATCATTTCATTGTAATACTTTGTTTTCTTGAACTGCCCTTTGAAAAATTCTGTCCAGCTCTTTTACGTCCTCATTTCTTCTATTTGTTTTAGCATCTCCACATTGAAGAAGAAGTTTTAGAGTCTCTTCTGACAACCATTGTCGTCTTTTCCTTCTTTTTTTGTCTTCTTAATGACCTTTTGCTTTCCTCCTATATGATGTTCTTGATGTCATGCCACAACGGTTCTGTTCTTTGGCCATGTGCAGAATCTGGTGAAATGTAAGTATATCGTATGGGAAGGAGGGGAAACAAGAAACCAATCTTTTAGACAGAGTAAAGAATGTAGCAAAATTTGGAGCAAACAGAATGCCAAATTTGGGGGGAGAATCCCTATGTGTTCTATGCAATGAAAACATTTGTGATTTGCTTCCATAGAGTTTGTTGTTGTTGTTATTGTTAAGTGCCATTGAATTGTTTCCAACCCATAGCGACCCTGTATAGGGTTTCAAAGGAGCAACTGGTGGATTGAACCACTGACCTTGTGGTTCAAACTGAGATTGCAGTCCAGCGCTTTAATCCACAGCATCACACTAGGATCCACAGAACCACACCAGGACTCCATAAAGATTGTTGTTGTTGTCAAGTGCCATCGATTTTGTTCTAACCCATAGTAACCCAGTATAGGATTTCCAAGGAGTGGCTAGTGAGCTCGAACTGCCAACCTTGTGGTTTAAACCGGCCTTGCAATTTAGGAAACCGTATGGAATCACTCTAAATTGGAATCTATTCCACAACACACAAGTAGCTGTGGGTTTAATTTAGGGCTAGGGGTCTTTGTGCTGCTATGGTTAAAACTGAGGTTAAAGTTGCTAACCAAAAGATAATTCAAATCCACCCATCACTTTTCCAAAAAAAGATGTGGCAATCTACTTGTGTAAAGGTTTGTAGCTTGGGAACCTTCTGGAGCAGGTCTACTCTATCCTATAGATTATCCATGAGTCAGCATTGACTTGATGGTAGTAGGTTTGTTTTTGTTCTGTTAACTTCATGAAAGGTGGACAATATGATAGATGAATCTGGAAAGCTCAGTAAAAAAAAATTAATTTACCTTAGACTATGACTTGGTAATAAATATTTATCGGAATGATTGATGCATTTTAGCCAAGGGAGTTACAAGTCCATGTGATCAGTTTTGCATTGTGACAAATGGTTTGGAAAGGAGAAAGTTTGCCCTATTTGACAATGAAAAGATCTTATTCCATTGCATTACTTTTATGAGTCTTTCTTTTCATATCTAAAAAGAATAATAGGGATAAAAGTAGCTACATTTTAAATGTTTGTGCAGATTAGAGATTACATATGTAAAGAAAATATTATTGTGCCAATAATTTACTAGATCACTGTACCCTCACAGACATTTTTCTATGGGAGTATTATTTTTTCCATCAAATATAGTTCCTCTCTCTCATGGAAATCCAATCTTTCAAATGTGCATTAAGAATGGGAGGTAGGTGGTTCACGGATACATTTATCTTCTTTGAAAAGGAAACATGTCATTTTGAAATAATATTTTAAAAGGGCAGATTATATATTGACTATATTATGCAGTTTAAGGGTCCTGGTGTGGTGCTGTAAGATAGGTACTGGATTACTTATAAAAAACTGGTGGTTGTAACCTACCAGCTGCTCCTCGGAAATGCTATACAGGATTACTGTGAGTTGGAACTGACTCGACACTTATCAATAACAACAACGTGAAGCTTGAACTAAAAATCCAGGCACAAAAGTGATTCTGGAAAATGAAATTCTGCTATTTTGCCAGACAATAAAAAAGACAATATATCTGCTAGAGTGAACCTAGTGAAGAATGCTTGCTGGCACCGAGCAGATCTAAATATATTTTTGCAGGTGGTTAGATTGTTGGTTTCCAAGTTGGCTTGTCTTGGTGAATTATATTTAAGTGTGAAGATGAGCCACAAGGTTGTTGACATTACCAGTCACCCTTTCTTGGCTGTAATTTTTGCAAGACAAAGTCAATGAACTAGATAAGCTAAACCATGGAAGTGTATGTTTCCATAAGTGTGTGTTTTTTTAATTTTTCCTCCTACATCCTCTTCTGTGTTTGGTTTATGTCCTCTCACTTAGTACTAAATGCCACAAAGACACAGGGGATAAAAATGCTTCTTCGTAAACACTTTCCATTTGACCTTAAATTAGACTTTGAAGGAGAAAAGAGCATTTCAAATGTTTCCAGATTAGTAAAATTCTATGTTGATGCTTTAATGTTCTTTTTTCAAAGCTCTACCTAAGGAAATGATCAGAAAATTAGCCACTGGACAGACTGGTTGAAATTGTCTCCCTGATAGAACACGGCTTTAATTTCAGGCAAATTTAACTATGTGATTGAGTGGCAATTAAACCATGTAGAGTCTGCTAGTCGTGGGTTAAAATAATTTGTAAGGCTTAATTAATTGCTACAACAACTGATAGCCCTGTCAAATTGACAAGTAAGTTCATTGATCTTAAAATTCAGCTGAGCTCAAGAAAAAGACGGACAAAATCATTTGTAGACTGTGAAGGAGAGGCAGTTAGTGATAAGAAATGTGTATGAAGGTAAATGGTAAGCCACCAAAAGAGATCAGAGACAGTATTTTCCAAGAACTATCCACAGCTCTTCAGAGACAAGCCCCTAGGAATCATATGTCTATCTTTTATATATTGTATATAAAGGGTTTATTTATTTATTTTAACCTCTCTTTGATGGCCTTCTACTTTTTAGTGTATATTGAATGTATGATAAATATATCAGATTCTGAGCCAAGTCTCATAGCTTTAATTTCAAGCTACGAGAGCATATGGACACGTACATACAGCATGAATATTGTTACGTGCCATTGGGTGGGTTCTGACTCAGTGACCCCTTGTAAGGTTTCTGAGGAGCAGCTGGTGGGTTTGAAGCACTGACCTTGTGGTGAGCAGTCCAGTGTTTATCCTGTGGTGCCATATAGATAACTAAAAATCTTCTTTAAAATGAACTACAGGCTCCTCGATTTCCACATTGTCTTCGTAAGGTTGAAGGAGGCTGCTGCATTCACCTTTTTGAATGGAGGGCAAATGCGATTTGTGTGTTTGTTTTTCTTTATCCTGTAATCTGGGGATATTTTAGAAACTGGAGGCTACCTGACACCAAAGTAGCATGTCATCCCTCATCGAGTTTCACTTATCTTCATCTCATGGAATGAGAGACAAAAAAAAAAAACCAACAGGAAATATTCCCATTTCCTCCATGCTTCATAAATGAGAAAACCCAGTCCTTGAACTAAGAGACCAGATTGTGGCACATGATTCCCAATAGGTCCAGGAACAAACTATTAAGAGGGCTGAATAATCACATCAGCCAAAGTATATTTTGTAACTTTGCAAATAGCTAGGGAGTATGTAAGAAGTGTGGTTGTTCCTGTGTGCCATTGAGACAGTTCTGACTCATTGCGACCCTGAATAGGCTTTCCAAGGCTATACATCTTTACAGGAGCAGAAAGGCTCCTCATTCTCCCATAGAGTGGCAGAGATTCAAACTGCTGACCTTGTGGTTAGCAGCCCAATGCAGAATCTGAAGTACTAAATGAGAAAACAATTATTAAAAAGAATGACAAGAATATTTACATTTAGTGAGGCAGTTCTAATCACAAGAATCAGGATAAAACTCAGATATTTTGTATTTGCCACTTTTTATGCATCACATCTTTTGACTCCCGTCTCTAGGGCATCTGGCCACTTCCTACACCTCAGTCCATTCTGTCTATTGAAGCATCCTGAGTCAAATGCTGCTGCTCTGTGCCATCAAGTCAGTTCCAACTCTAAAGGTCCCTGGATAGGGTTTCTGAGGCTGTAACTCTGTATGGGAGCAGAAAGCCTTGTCTTTCTCCCATAAAGCAGCTGGGAGATTTGAACTGCTGACCTTGAGATTAGAAACCCCACATGTACCCCATTACACTGCCAGTGTTCCTTATAGAGTAGTAATTTTGAATGAGCTTCCTTGTGCCTGCTTTCTGGATGCCCAGATTATACATAATTCCTTGCAAATATAAAACAAAGAAAGTAAATTAGAATTGATTCCTGAAACTTATAGCATATTACCCAGGACTTCGTAATTGCTGATGTATTTAACCAGGGCAAACTATTTAAAGGGCCATAATGTTGATTCTATCTTCCATTTCTAAAGAATGGGTTTACAAGGTTAACATGGCTGAAGTTTGCTCCAGATAGGCTGTCTGCATTTGTCTATTTTCATGCATTGATACCTCTTTTGCTTTGGAGTAAGAATCCTTAGTTCTAGTGAATATTTTCATATTCATAACTACAGTTATTAACAGCTTCAATAGCTGTAGCATGGTTTAGAACCTACAGGCTATATTGCTCTCTCCTTTATCCATCTCGTCTATTCCTTCAGAGTCATTTTGCCTAAAGGACTTCTTTCCACTGGTGTGAAACCAAAGTTCTTATTTTCTGTTTGAACTGGTAATATGCTCCTTTCCTTCATATCTATCTTTCCAGTGGGATGATTTAAATCTCAAAGGAAGAGTCAAAATCTACTAGAAAGAAATGTACTGGATCCTTCTGAATCTTTACATAAATACATATAATTTCAATAGAAATTTAATCTTAAAAAAGCAGGATCAATGAACTAAGGACTAAAACCAATGAACTAAGATAAAACATTTCCAAACACTAGGATGAATGATATTTTCTGGTTCTTGAGAGTGCTTTGAAAATGTAGTCGAGCTCCTTTGGATGTGGCACATTCAAGGCTATATATACACTTGGAGAAAAAAACATCGATAATGAATTATATCACTATATTTTCATGGCTACTTGATTCATTTTTAGTGTACTCTTGGGATAATCTTTTGCAACCATAGCCTAATCAATTAAAGGAAGGGGAAATATGACATTCTCAGTTTTGTTGTTAGGTGCCATCTAGTTTGGTTCTAACTTACAGTGACCCCTACAACAGAAGGAAACTCTGCTTGTCTGGGCTATCTTCACAATTGTTGTTATGTTTGGGCTCATTGTTGTAACCACTGTGTCAATCCATTCCATTGGGGCAGAGAGTGGAGGGTTTCCTCTTTTTTATGACTCTCTAATTTACCAAGCATGATGTCCTTCTCCAGTAACTGGTCACTCCTGTCAACATGTCCAAAGTCTTTCCATACTTGTTTCTTAGGAAGATCTTCTTCCAAGACACATCTGTTCATTCTTCTGGCACACTTTTTCTGGTAGTTTCAATATTCTTCACCAACACAATAATTAAAATGGATCAATCTTTCTCCAGTCTTCTTAACAAACACTTACTAGGAACTTCTAAAAACCCAGAAGTATCTTCAATATTAATACTATAAGAACAATTTAAACATAGTTTCTAGATTCAAACACTACAACTAAAGACTAGAAGAGCTTTGCTATGACATCATGGACACCATACAACAAGAAAGAAAAAGGTCATTAAGAAGAGAAGAAAGAAGGAAAAGACCAAAATGGAAGTATCAAAAAAATTTTGGTGCTAGAAAAATAATTTCAAGAGGTAGCATATGACCAAAAAACAATCGTACTGATGGAAGAAGTTCACGATGCATTGAAGGCATTGGTAAAGTACAAGGCTTTAGAATCGATGGAATACAAATTGAAATCTTTGAAAAAACTGATGCAGCACTGTAGGTATTCATTTGTCTATGTCAGTGGTGGGGATCTTTTCTCTGGCAAAATTTATAACATCATTTATGGACCATACACAATTATCAACTTAAAAATTAGCCTGCTATATTTGGTCAAACATTTAATTAACTCACCCCTAATATGATGTTGTAACTGTGATTGCCTTGGCAAGGCCAAATCAGATGATTTTATGGACCTTATATGGCCCATGGGTCAGATGTTCTCCAGCCCTGGTCTATGCCAATAAATTTGGAACACAGCCACCTAGTCAACTGATTGGAAGGCATCCATTTTTGTGCCCATTCCGAAGAGAGGTGACTCAACGGATTGTAGAAATCATTGAACAGTATTATTACTATCACATGCAAGTAAATTGTTTGCCAAAAAGGTTACAACAGTACATTTCCAGGGCACTACCAAAGGTTCAAGATGGATTCAAACAAGGATTTGGAATGAGGGATATCATAGCTGATGTTATATGGATCTTGGCTAAAAGCAGAGACTATGCAAAGACTTTCAAATGTGTGGATCATGACAGGTTATGGATAACATTGCACATAATGGGTGTTCCAGAATACTTAATTGTTCAAAAAGAACAAGGGGACACTGAATGGTTTAAGATGAGGAAAGGTGTGAACTGGGATTGTATTCTTTACCACATATATTCAATCTGTATCTTGAGCAAATAATCTGACAAATTGGATTATATGAAGAAGAATGTGGCCTCAGGGTTGGAGGAAGACTCATTAACAATCTGTGATATCCAGATGATATAATCCTGTTTGCTGAAAGCAAAGAAAATTTAAAATACTTACTGATGAAGATCAAAGACCACAGCCTTCAGTATGGATTACAATTCAATATAAAGAAAACAAAAATACTGACAACTGACCAATAAATGACATCATGATAAGTGGAGAAAAGATTGAAGCTGTCAAAGACTTCAGTTTGCTTGGATCCACTATCAAAACTCAGTCAAGAAATGAAACAACATATTACCTTAGGCAAACCTGTACACAACATCATTTTAAAGTGTCAAAGAGCAAAGATGTCAGCCATTGTATTTACAATAGCCTCACATACATATGATGAAGGAATACTGTAGAAGAACTGATGAATTTGACTTATGGATAACAGTTCAATATTTTTTTTATAAGCTTCAAGTGATAGGATTAAGAAAACAATTGATAAAACTTGATTCTATGTGAGCAGTAAATTTTTAACTGAGGCAACCTAGTGGCAAGTGCTGGCACCCTTCCACTGAGAAAGGGGAAACCAGTCCTATGAGCATGTTTGAAAGCAAGATGCAATTATAAGTTTTTGTTTTTTTTTTCTTTAAATATGTGGAGTTTGATATATATTTTTGGAAGTCCAAATGGAAATGTCTAAAAATGCACTTAAATGTATGGAAATGAATTTTAGAAGAGGGAGCTAGATCACAGATACATATTTAGTATCATCTTATGTGTTGGGCTGCTAACCACAAAGTCGGCAGTTGAAGTCTAGCAGGCTCACCATGGGAGAAAGATGAGGCTGTCTGATTCTGTTAGACTTAGAGCCTCAGAACCCCATTACAGGTTTGTTATGAGTTGGAATCAACAGCAAGGCACACTACTATCACCTCCACATTTTAGTAATAATTTAAAATATAAAGCTGAGTGAAGTTTCCACAGAGACGAATACATTTTAAAATATACAATAAAAAACAGAGCATTACAGGAAATATACTTGTGAGATCTGAGCAGATGAAGTGGAACTGGTGAGGAAGACTAAAAAGACCAATTACAGTGATGATAGTAGTTAGTAAGAATTAGATGCTTAGTATATAGTATACATTATTGCATGCTTTAAGTATGTTAATTCACTTAAAGGTTATACACTATATAGGATTGTTATTCATGTTTATTTGACGATGTGAAAACTAGGATTCTGAGATGTTGTAAATGAGCATAGATGTCACAGCTAAGACACGGTTGGATTTGGATTAGGCAAAGATGCCTGCAAAAATATTTTCTATTCCAAATGTTCTTCTAGAAACTTGCCTCTCTCCCATGAAGAGGGGACGTCTTTGCTTCATCCTTTTGGATCTGGGCTGCTTCTGATGTCTGCCTCCACCAAGAAAGTATGTTAGACGTGGCATTATGTGACTTCGGATGCTAAGTGATCAAAACATCATGTACTGAGAGAACAAACAAGATGGCGGATCAAGTAGCAGTGCAGTGAGGAGGCCCGTCAGCAACAACACAGAATACCGGACCATGCAGGCTCAGGGGATGGTCCAAGAACTCTGAACCACATATAAAAGAATATATAGATGATTGGAAGGCTTACAGCTGGGGGAATTTGTAGCAGAAGCAAGAAATCCATTGCTTTCTAATCCAAGATACTTAGCTGCTCCTGGAGTCACCATCTTGAATGAGAACAAGTGGGGGAAGGATCAGAGCAGCCACAGACTCATGACCGAACTGCAGAGATAAAGGTGTGGATATTCTTTTTTTGGTATCTGTTCATTGGTCTCTCACTGTCTGTGTACCTCCATACAAGTTATTAGAAGGGGTTCCTGAGTAAGTGGACACCCTACCCCAACCCCAGAGGGTTCTTCTACATATATGCACAAATCTCCTCAAAATTTAAAGAGACAATTTCCATATAAAATTAAATGGCAGCACAGAACAGCCACAGGTGTCCCTGGACTGTTTATCACCAGGAAAAAGGCCTCAATGGGGGTTGTAGAGCAGGACAATCAGACTAAAAAGGAAATAGGCTGAAAATTAAATCCTAAGTTGTGTCATAACCAGCAACAGTGGCATCTTGAAATTTCTCAGGAAGAAGAGTGAAAAAAGAAGCCCATTTCCTGATCACATCTACCTGGAGGCAATCAGAAAGCATAAAAAACACCAAAACACACACCCATCTAAGTATTAAGTCCACAGCTAACTCCTGAATTAAAGAGTTAGAAGCCAGAACTAGAGAGCTTGAAGATAAATCTGTTAACACTACTAAGATAGAAGAGCAAGCACAAAAAAGGATACAAAACTCTGAAGAAGGCCTAAGATTCATGTTGGACAACATGAAAAGGATTAACTTAAGAATTGTTGGCATTCCAGAACAGGAAGAATGACGAAGTCCACAGAAGAGATAGTTGAAAAGCTTCTGGAAGAAAATTTCCCTCACATCCTGAAAAACAAAAAGATAAGCATTCAAGAAGCTCAAAGAACCCCAGGAAGGATAGACCCTAAAAGCAAATCACCAAGACATATCATAATCAAGCTCTCCAAAATCGAAGATAAGGACAGAATCCTGAAAGCAGTTAAGGAAAAAAGAAGTGTAACATACAAAGGCAAGCAAATCAGATTAAGCTCAGCTCTCTCAGTAGAAACCATGTAGGCAAGAAAGCAACAGGGAGACATATATAAAACCCTGAAAGTAAAAAAAAAACAAAAAAAAAACAAAAAACCTGCCAACCAAGAATCCTCTACCCAGTAAAGCTGTCAATCAAATATGATGGTGTAATCAAAACATTCCAGGATAAATAGAAGCTAAGGGACTTTGCCAAAGCCAATCCTGTGGTGAAAAACATCCTAAAGGGAGTTTTGTGGACTGAGAACCAATAAGAACAGACAACAACTGGAGATTGATGTACATTGGCAGTATCACCCTGAACTCAATCAACAAATGAAAGAGTCGAGAAGAGAATAAAATTATAAGAACAGAGGATCTGGGAGATCAGTCTATGATCAAAACAATTAGAATGTGAAAGAAGGTAAACATGTAGGAACAGAGATCCAGGTGGTGATATGGTCAGGTAGATTACAGGATAAAATAGACTGTCTTAAATGGTGGGAAAACTTAATGGAATATAAAGTAACCACAATGGTGGGGTTGGGGTGGAGGATTTAGTTCAGGTGTTGGGGAGGGCAACACAAGAAGGGGGAGGAGGTGGAAAAAACAAGATAAATAGGGAACACTGAACCAGGTTTGCATGGCCTAAGTGGGACAGAGGTAAACAGTGATGCATGCTCAACCTTGGAACAACAGGGCTCTGTGAAACAGGGCTCTAAGCATAGTTTGAAGAGGGGAATGAATACTAAGATGCTTGACTATCTTATGAGTATTGGTTTCCCTTGCCTACTGTTGTAAAATAGACACTTGATTGGGATAGAAAGGAATGTTTGGAAACATTATTACAGAAAACTGGCAAGCCCATATTCAGCCTATAACTGATTGGAAGGGGTTTTAGAAATTGCCCAGGGAAATAGGCCTCTTGCAAAGCCTTTGCAGAGTATAACACTTTAGGTAGAATCCTGATTCCCATCCAGAACCTTCTGAGGTGGGACATTCCCACTAGCAAGGACAAGCAGACTAGCCTGGAATAACTTGAGTGACAGAAGATACATCTTCAAAGAAAGATCATCAGGAAAAACCCAAAACAAAATTGTCAGCATGACTGGATACCACAAGAATAAGCAAGCTGTTTTCCAGGAAGCCATCAAGGCAAGCAATCAAGATCCTTTAGGAAAAACTCCTCTCTAAGGCTGAAACTCAAAGGGAACACTTGAGCAGGCATATAAACTTGCTGGCAACCACACTGGTCTACTGGTGAGTGCAAGAGGCAGGAGGGCAGCAATGAAGAAATGGGCTGAGTTCAACCACAGTCCATTGACTCCTGTTGATCTGGAGATGAGAGAGAGAATAGGAAGGGTTGGTTGGTCCAAAGTGTGGTGAGACCTGGGGACATCTGGGGACAAGGACATAGCCACAGAAGCCTAGAGCTGAGGGTAAAGTATCCAGCTGATATGAAATGAGGGGAGATGCACAAGAACACCCAAACTTGCAGACAGTACCCTTTTGATGTAGCCTTGATGACTTGATAATCAGAACTCGACTAGAAGAAGATTAAAAAAAAAAAAATTAAATAAAGGAAACAAGGGTAAATTGCTACAATTTGGTGAACCGTACCTATACTCATGGAGGTAGTAACTCTAAATACCAATAGAGAGGGAAGGAGTCTTCACATTGAGTTATCAATGCTATTCCCTCTGTAGATAGGGACAGGCAACTTAGACACTGGGTACCTAAAATAGGGGGAGGAGGGCTATTAAGGCACGAAGTGACTGGCTTACAAAGTTCTTTAATGGAGTTAAGTTTTAGAGTGTGTGGGTGAAGGAAGAGTTCCCACTGAATAGTTTTCATCTTGTCTAGATGGGTTTGTTGAAAAGATATGGGGATAAGATTAGTATGATTCAACAGTGAACAATTCTAATGGCAGAAGTTTTGTAACAAAAACAGGGGAACAGTTAATCTTACAGTTTAGAAACAGAGGACCCTGGGACCATCAAGGGATAAGAGCACAAGCAGAATGCAGGACCTTATCCAGAGAACAGCGATGTCAGAGTCAGAAGCAGAATGGGGGACATAGATAGGAGGAGTGGTTAAAGACTCTAGATTCATTGTAAGAGAGGGATTAAAAGCTGGTGGCCAGGAGGCAGAGTTGCACAATGAGCCCTTTGGAGGTGTTGTCAGGTGCCATCGAGTCGGAACCGACTCATAGTGACCCCATGCATAGCAGAACGAAACAATGTCCGATCCTGGGCCAACCTCACTACCGCCACCACACTTGACGCCATCAATGATGCCACCTGGCTGATCCATCTCGTTGGGGGTCTTCCTCTTTTACTCTGACCCTCCACCTTACCCAGCATGACATCCTTCTCCATTGACTGTTCTCTCCGACAATGTGTCCAAAGTATGAGAGACGAAGCTTAGCCATCTTGGCCTCCAAGGAGCACTCTGGTTGCACTTCTTCCAAAACAGATCTATTGGTTCCTTTGGCAGTCCATGGCACTTTCAGTATTCTCCTCCAACACCACAACTCAACGGCATCAAATCTTCTACGATCTTCCTTATTCACTGTCCAGCTTTCGCATCCATATGAGGCTATTGAAAATACCATGGCTTGGGTCAGGTGCACCTTAGTCCTCAAGCTGACATCTCTGCCTTAGTGTTTTTTTTTTTTTTTAAAGAGCTAAAGTGAATAGTGAGAAATATTGTTAACTGATTATAATCATTGCAACGAAACAAGGTGTATGATTTGTTTAATATAATGGTCTGCCCTGTAAACTTTCACCCAATCCACAATTAAGAACCTTAAAAAGGGGGGGGGGGCAGGGATAGAGGTCAATACTGTTGACTGATGGTACATTGAGGGGATTGTAATCATTGCAATGAAGCAAAATATGATTTATGGAATGTAAAACTGATAATCTGCCCTGTAAAGTTTAACTCAATTCACAATAAAATCTTTAAAAACATCATGTTTTTCTCCTCATTCTATGGGAATGGTCACTTGTAGCAATAAATTTCATCCTGTGAGGAGGCTCAAGCAGAAGTTACAGAGATCCACATGGAGAGGAATTGTAACCTCTGGTCCATAATCCAGCCGAGCTCCCTCAAAGTAGCACCAATTTGTTAGCCCCATAAGTGAACCATGATAGCTGTTATTTTAAGTCATTAACTTTTGTGTTTGACTGTTGTTGTTGTTGTTGTTGCTGTCAGGTGCCATCGAGTCAGAACCGAGTCATAGCGACCCCATGCACAGCAGAACGAAACAATGTCCAATCCTGGGCCAAACTCACTATCGCTGCCACACTTGAGTCCATCAATGCTGCCACCTGGCCAATCCATCTCGTTGGACTGTTACACAACAATAATTAATTAATATATTTAGTGACCTAAAAGTGGGAGTTGCCATAAAACACTTAACATAGGCAACACTGGCATTTAGACTAGGCAGGGAAGGAAAGTTGAAAATGCTTTGAGAAGATGTTTAGTGAAACCCCAAAGAACCTATGGGTGAAGACAGAAGAGTCCTGGCAATGTGAGTGGAAATCTGATGAAAGAGAACCTTTGTTATATATTTATTGTTGTGTATTGAGAGTTTGTTATATATTCTGGATACAAATCCTTTGTCAGATGTGTGCTTTACAAATATCTCCTCTCAGTCTATAGCTTTTCTTTTTCATCACCTAAGAGTGACTTTTGAAGTGTTTAGTTGCCATTGTTATTAGCTACCATGAGGTCAGTTCAACTCATGCTGAACCCAAGTGTGCAGAGTAAAACTGATGCACAGGGTTTTAACACTGTGGCTATTGTTTTATGAAGAATTCCAGGACTATCTTATAAAGTGCCTCTCGGTGGGTTTGAACTGCCAGTCTTTTGGTTGGTAATCACTTAACCATTAACATCATTCAGGGAATCCATTTTTTTAAGATCCCAAGCTTTTAGTTTTGCTGAAGATTAATTTATTTCTTTTTTAAATTTTATGCTGTGTGTATTTAGTTTTGTATCTAAGAAATTATTGCCACATCCATGATTTCTTTCAGAAGTTTTTAATTAATTATTTTTCATTTATGTCTATAACTTACTTTGAGTTAATTACTATATATGGTGTGTCAGAGTCTCAACTAGATCCAGATTGTTTTGTTTTTCATGGATTTGCCATTATACCAGTAAAAAAAATTCTGTCTTCAATGAACTGTTTTTCCACATTTGCTGAAATTCATTTGACCAAATAAAAGTAGCTCCTTGACTCTCTATTCTAGTGTGTGAGGATAAGCCAAAAAATATTGCTACTAGGGTTCCAGTTCATACATGTATGAGTTTATTTCAAACAAAACGTACTTAAATGTATATCTGTATTCAGTGGATATCTTCAGACAAGTTACCTCAGTAATACATTCATCATAGTCTCCTTATGGTACCCTTCAGAACAGGCTTTTAAGGAGTTCTTCTCGACCCGTTAACTTCAAGGCAGAGAGGTTAGTTTAGAAGGTGATGGTGACTAACTTTTAGGACAGAAGGTAATCCCAGTGGTTTATTAACAAAGTTTTTTAAAAAGTAAAAATTGCACTTGTGAGAAAATGACTAGAAAACTTTCACTGAGAATTTTTTTTTTTCTATTATGACAATCACCTGCTCATTCCATTAGAGTACCAAAGACTGTCCTATGAGAATTTCATTGGTAAAGTTTAATCTATTCTCCCTGATCTTGTCCCTTCAGATTTTTACCCCTCAAGCACCCCCCCCCACAGAAAAAAAAACCTTAAAAGGAACATGATTAGAATCCCTCAAGGATGTCCAAACTGCCATTTTTCACATGGGATAAATTGATGAGTGCAGAATTTGTCAAGGAAGGGTGGTTGCTAAGTGCCATTGAGTCAGATACAACTCATAGTGGCTGGTGGGTTTGAACTGCCGATCTTGCAGTTAATACTCCATTGCTTATCCTACAGTGTCACACTAGGACTTCATGGAAGGATTATAGACATGGAAACACTGCCTTCAGAAATGTATAGACCTAGGTGGAAAATTTCCTATTCCATTGTAAGTTTGTCTTGTTGTGGTAGTTTGTGATGCTGGAAGCTACAGTATTGATATTTTGAATAACAGCAGGGTAACCTGTTGTGGAGAGCTTTCTGTAGAGTTTCCAGACTAAAACAACCTAGGGAGAAGGGGAGTGAACCACTTTTAATAGTTAGCCACTGAAAA